>NW_022280057.1:461965-679946 GCF_004355925.1 Anarrhichthys ocellatus
CACACACACACACATCTAGAGACACACGCACACACACACACACACACACATCTAGAGATACACACACACATACATGGATTGTTTAGCTTATATGCACATAGGTGGGACCCGTATAGTTACATTTACACACATGATGGTTTTAAATATTTCACCCACACATACACACTTTGTTCTTCGCCCTGCGTCTGCAGAGTTTTGTCCCTCTTACATGGTGGTTTGTAACAGCAGGTTGGCAGGTCCATCCACTCTGGAGGACACAAGCTTGATGTATGGCTCATTAAATCTGCCCGTGGTGCTCAGCATGCTGCTAACACCCTGCCTGTTTCTGCTTCTCTGTGTGTGTGTGTGTGTGTGTGTGTGTGTGCGTGTGTGCGTGTGCGTGTGTGTGTGTGTGCGTGTGCGTGCGTGCGCGTGTGTGTGTGTGTGTGTCTAGTTTGACGGAGAGGGCCCAGCTCCTGAAGAACGTCTTCAAGAAGAGCACAGTCAGTTTGTACCGGTCTGAGTCCATGCAGCAGAACCTGCTCCGTAAGTTACACAATATTTGTTTTTCTTTCTTTCTCTCTGAAATTCCTTTCTTGCTAAACGTCCCTTAAGACGGAGGCGTGAGGCCGTCAACGTTTACCCCGAAGAACACCAGTTTATCCACGTTAGATTTATCTGCTTCCAAATATGTTCCCTCGTCAGGGGAACAGATCGAGCATCATTATTCTTCTTCTGATGACGCGTACTGTATCTCTAAAACCTTCGTCTGCGGGAGGCAGTAACGCTCATCACACCTCGCTTCATAAATACTCTGCGTTCACCAGATGCAGGAAACACACGTCAGTAACTGTGTCTGCAGCAGCGCCACAGCTCCCCGACTGTTCCCTGTGTCTTAACCTCACAAACTGCTCATATGAACTATTAAATGAGTTATTTTCATGGCGGGTTAGAGACATGAATACATACAGTTTGGAAAGAACTGTATATCATATCTCACTACTTTTTTAATCATTTGAAAAGTAAAACAAAACTGTAGAGTATTGAAACTTGGCAGTTAAGAATTTGTTAGAATGTTGTTTTCTTTTTTTTACATTTCATTTTGTCTCATTTAAATTGTTAATTTTCCTTTGTATATTATTTTTTAGACATACGTCTGTTTAAATTTCTGTTTTTGAGGATAAGATAACATCAAACACTAAAGTAACGTAGTAGTTAACAAGTTATCCATGATGCACAATTAAGCATCAATTACTTAGATGCTTACATTAAGAAAAGTTACTTTCACTACTAAGTGTAGAGTAAGGTATCAAGTAGTAGAGCTTTCGTATCAGCAGCAAAACTCAGGCGTTGCATGTTTAGGGATACTTTAAGCATGGGTTTGGTGTTCTGTTTATTTTTCTCTTTTCGTTTCTGTGTCTGATCAGTTTGTTTTTTGTTTGTCTCATAGGTGGGGGTGAGACCGTTGTAGTGTGATACCTTTTTTAAATGTCCTTATTCAAACCTCACCCCGTTTAGTCCTCCAGCCTCCTCTAGCTCCCTGATAGACGCCTCTCTCCCTCTTTTTGTTTTCTTTGTTGACTTCCTGTCCTCCCCCTTCGTGTGCCCTGAGTTGAGTAGAGCGAGATAACGATGAAATGTTGCGCTGTTATTCCCCCACAATGCATTCACCTCAGCGGGGTCCTTTGAACTTCCCTGCTGGCCTCCAGGTAGTGACCGAGTCATTTGACACCTGAAGGTGAGTCAGGAGTCAAAGGTCATAAAGGAACCCTGTAGGAGAGTTTAGGTGGTAGATCACAAAGCTGCTGTCGTACTGTAGATACCGTTTTGGGGGTGCTGTGATTATTTGTTATTTTCATCAGATGATTTATTTTAAAGAATAGTGTGACATTTTGGGAATATTCTTATTCCATTTCTTGCTCATAATAAGAAGATTGATACCATTCTCATGTCTGTGCGTGAAATATGAAACTACAGTTTGTGCCACTTATGTATTAATGTTCACGTGACGTTACATAAGCCTCCATTTCTCTGGTAAAATAAATTCTGTTCGCTGAATAGTAAAAGCAATTTTTAACTTGTTTCGCCAGCTGTGACTTAGGAAGTGACTTTGGAAGCGGGTAAAACAATATCTTTGGTCGTGAGGCAGATACAACACTAATACCTGAGAAGCACAAGCTGGCGTTAGCTACAGCTACGTAGCTTAGCATAAAGACTGGAAACAGGTGAAAACTGGTCGCCTGGTTCTGGCTCTTGTTCCCAGTAAAGAATTAGTCTCGCATACATATATAAGACCCAAATTGTTGTTTTACACTTACTTTTTTTGTGCATTAACCAAACAAGATTTAACGTGTTAAATATTGAGCGTTCTAGGCAAACTTTGTTACCTTTTGACAAAGCCAGCCCATCTGTTTCCTTCTGTTTCCAGTCTTTGTGCTACGCTAAGCTAAACGACTTCTGGCTGTGGCCTTCAGGCTTGAGAGCAGTATTGGTTTTCTTTGCAAAAACAGCTAAAAAACATATTACCCGAAATGCTGAACTATTGCTTTGAATGTTTGTTTTTTTAATGGTTTATTCAGTTATTTTCAGTGTGTTTTTCATTTTTTTATGATGACTTTTTATTACATAAACCACGAATGTTCATAGTTTTAACTGCTTCAAACCCTTTTTTCAGATGGCTACGCCTTCTCTCAAGACGAGAACGGAGTGGTGTCTCAGTCCGATGTCATCAGAGCGTACGACACCACCAAAGAGAGGACCAACGAGTGGTGAGCCGCCGGTCCTCTGGTCGGCCAATCCGGAGCCACAACAGCCGATTCTACTGGCGAAAATTGAAGCTTAGCGGGAGGAAAGAAGAGGTGCGAACGTGTGCCTCCAGCACTGAAGGGATATTTGGACATGAATAAGAAATGGACAGAAGAGTGTGTCTTTGAAAAAGGGAAAAAAAAAAACAAGGAACGTACAAATTGTGTTCACTTATCAGCTGTCGTCGTGTGTCCAGCAGACATAATGAGCACTGTGCTTTCTTAGCAGTCTGTGGTCTGAAGTTCTTCACTGTTCTCGCTCAGTTTGTTGGAGTGAACGTCTCTCCTCTCTATTGAAAATCATTTAATTATATTAAAATCATACTCCTAAACACTTGTTGTAGAAGTTAAAACACTGGACGATGATTAGTTTTAGGGGATTTCAACTTGTGAAAGATTGCCAAAGAGCAGTCGTATATACAATCTTCCAAGTACTGGTGAATTCGGAAAACTTTAAACCAAATGTAATCGCACTCCTGAGTGTATTCCAGCACTAACCGGACCACTTCAGAGCAGACATTGTAATATTTATATTTTCTTTTTGCACTTAAGGAAGCATCTATTGTGTAAAGCCTTGCATTTACTCATGCCTTCATCCTTGCTTCTTTTAAAACACATTTGTTTCTTTTTTCTTCTTTTTTTTAAAGTATGTAGATATCGTGCCTGGTTTTCTTTGTTTATTTTCCTTCTTAATTCTTTAAGAAGTTGCCTCCTGCAACTCACCGTAGTCCTGTTTCCACCGTTTTTTACAGCAGAAGCATTGCTTGTGACAAATAATTGCATTCCACACATCACTCCTGTCTCAACAATCACGACGGTGCCTACGTAGAACCTTTCCCTCATAGAAGAAGAAGATAGCCAAGAATAGTTTAGCCAGCTAGCTTAGACCAGTGTTCCACACACACACACACCAACTGAATACTAAATCACTGTCTCCCCACCACAGTCTTGCACTCGTACAATGTGAAAACTACAGAGTGCCTTGTGGCACGTGAATAAACTAAGATTTGTTCCTGCAGAGGTGAACGGGAGGCTCTCTGGTCTTGTTTGAGCTCACAGTGGTGACAGTGTTTCCCTTAAAATGGAGATTTTATCCTTCTAACATAAGTGCCATTAGCTTAATAAGGGGGAGAGAAATATTAGCCAGGAAAACTCCACGACAATATCAAAACTACTTTGTCTCTATAGTTATTTTGTGGATTTGTATTTTTATATTGGAGATGTATGAATTTTGCATTGACTGGCTTTGTAATGAACTGTCTGTAACTTTTTGTTTTTTTTTCTTCCTCTGATAAACTGGCAGGATAGAATAGATCGAATGAGGTAACTGAGCTTTCTTAAATGTCTTGTTGTTAATATTAATATTGTTCCAGCTTGATTTATTTATAATTGACTACTTAATGTCTGTGTGATTGCTTTCTTCTCCCTATGGGAGATCAGATCTCTGACGGTGTGTGTGAGTCAGTTTCTTGCCTGCATGTGCATGTGCTGTATGTATGCGCTGTATGTATGCGCGTGTGTGTGTGATTGTGTGTGTTTGTGTCACCTCTACTGTGGATAACTTCTATGTATGCATTGCATGTCTGTGTCCTCTATGTGAGATTTGGAGTTTCTGGCGTCTCCCGGTTTGTTTCTTTTGTCGTGTGTGTGTGTGAGAGAGTGAATGTGTGTGTGACTTGCTCCAGTTGTCCTTCTGCACGACTCCAGGTATAGCTATGTTGTACTGCTGTGTGCTGATGCATGGCCCATATGGGAGAGAGAGTGTGTGTGTGTGTGTGTGTGTGTGTGTGTGTTAGTGTGCAGAATGACTGTGTATGTGATCAAACTCTCGACCTCGACTGTGAGAGTTTCTGACGCTCAGCTCGCTTCGACAGGAGATGTTGCACAATGCACTCGATGTACCTTTCCAGTAGTGGATATCTGGTATTATCTGGTTTCAGTATATCATTTCTCTTGAGTGTAAATGTTTGTAACTTGTTTTCTTCATGCAGTGTACCTCTGCTTTACAGGAAAGCTCTTTACTGAGGGTTAATGATTCTTTTTCTCTGCCGGTCTTTTAGTGTAAAAACTTAATTGGACGTCATCTTGTCAAAAGTTTCCAAACCGCTGAATGTGGATGTAGACTGTCGCTTTCTTTTTTCAGAAAACATAAAACACTCGTTGTCTGTGAAAGTCGTGGGCTGCATGAATGGATAACACAAACTGTTCTCTGAAATGTTTAACTGTACTACTTTGATTCTCCCTCAAGTGTTGATCACTTAACAAAAGAGGAAAAAAAAAGCGCACCTTTAACTTTACTTTAATGTTTGGTTCTTTTCCGTTGTTTTGTTCGATGATTGTTCTGCATGTTGGGACTGCAAACTTATAAGTGTTGTCTTTTACTGCCATGAAGGACTACTGAAATAAACTTTACAATCCTGGAGGATCAATGTAAACACAGTTGCTTATTGTCGTGTGTGTTTGGAGGTTTGTTATCACTCTGCCATTGTGTGTCAACAAACGGTACATTGAGAACATGATCAGCAAAGGGCGGGGAGAACAAGTCTGCCTGGTGGCCATACATTTTAAAGACCAAACAATAAGTCGAGATAATTGTCTGATAAATCAATAATAAGCACAATGAGTACTATTTATAGATTGTACAAAAAGAATCTCTCAATCATAACTTCTGTATTAGAAGTGTGATGGTGTCTGTACCTGCAGAGACCCTTCCCTCTGCCTGTATTGTTTCTTTTCATTTTGCTGTGTTTGAGACGTTTGTGGGCGTCTTATCTCTATAAAAGCGTAGCAACCAGGTGACGTATCGTAAGCAAAAATGGCAAACGCAGCACTGAACATCCGACAAATAAAGCGTGGTGAAACGCAGAGCAAACATGCTGACAACGGTGTTAAAAATATGTTTTGATTTCACGACTTTAATGAGGTCTTGATCTCATTATCACAGTAACTTTAATGTATGATGGATTTAGTTACGAGATAAATGTTTGCAGAGGTTTTGGACCCAGAAAAAAGTTTTAATTTCGATTAAAATCTGTGAGACAGAATAAAGTCAAAGCCTTCCGTGTGAGCAGTAATAATCACAACTCTAAACTTGGAAAAGAAACTGGAAACTTTTTTGAAGCCTGGCTAAGACATGAAAGTATTGTACCTATCCGAATGTTTTAGGAAGTGTCAGCAAAACGTGTTCATAACTTGTATTTTTCTTTTTATTAGCAGAGTGTGGAACATGAGAACTTAAGTCTGAACCGACAGCTGTGAGTATAAACGAGCCCTGAAGAAGTTAACAGTGGAATCTGTCAAGTGAGTTGTGTTTTGTGATTGAACAGTCTGTTGATAACAGCGCAGCAGCAAACATCGTGAGACTGAACCGTTTGCCGGTTTCATGAGACGCTGATTGCCGAGTCTATTTCACAGTCGGATAACTGGAGAACAGAAAAGTCTTTGTTGAGGTTTTGCGATACCTGTTGGTGCAACCTAAACCTCTATTTCTGGGGCGAGTTGTTTTTAACACTGTGACCATGCCATGCTCATTGAGCACTGACAATGACTGATCTCAGCGCTGCATTCCTGCTGTGAAGTCTGCCGCAAGAATGAGCGACAGGTAGTGAGCTGCTGTGCAGGACCGACCGCTCCGGTTTCCTTTTTCGTCTGATTGATGATGAGGCTTCTTTCACAGCACAAAAACGTAATTTAACAGGCATCATATTAGTGCACAGGAGGTACGGAGAGGCAACATTTTATTCGCTGTAAGTTAGGGAATCAATATGACAACCCTGCTCTGGGTACAATGCCTGTACAACATCTTATAAAAGTCCACATTTCCTCCTAAATATACTGTCCTTTGTATATCAGGTCCACCCCTCATTCAGAGGTCCTTGCGATTGTCAAAAAACACAATATTTCCCTGGTTTCCAACATCTATTTCTAATAATGTAACAATGCTCAGAGTGACAGTGTTGGTGCCGTTTGCCTGTGCAGTTTGTTTTCAGAGGAAGGTTTGTGATTAAGAGTTTAGTCTGTATTGTGAGCTGTCTGCTTAAAAAAAAAACAACCTGTATAAAAATAAAATGTAAGGCCAGTGAGGACTGTTTACAATTTCAGCTAAAAGTGCACAAGTTTCAACACTGTTGCTGCCTCTAACAGGTTTGTTGAACTCTGATGTGTCCTGTGATGCAGAAGGGGGAAACTCCTCAGGCCGTGCAGCTTTGTCGTACTTTATCCCTCGTCCTCCTGCCGCTCTCTCTCTGTGTCCGTTCAGACGGCCTGGGCCTTCCACCCAAACACCACCAGCTGTGATGCAGAGTGTTTGCCGGCTGACATCCAACCATCTAAAAAAAAAAAAAAAAAAAAATCTTGTAATCCCTCTATATTTCCCCCCCCCCGCTGGGAGACGTGTCAGCTCTGTCCGAAGTCGGCGAAGCCCTTGGCCGCTGAGAAGGCGTCTGGCTGCAGGGGGAAGAAATACTGCTGTGGCAGAAGGAAGGTCTGAGAGGACATGGAGGGCTGGTGGAGCTGCAGCTGGGTGTGGGTGTGGGTGGAGGCCAGTTGGTGCTGCATGCCTCCTGACATGGGTGCTGGTGGGGATGTGTAGGGAGGGGGCGGTGGCGGAGGCAGAGTCTGAGGGGTCTGAGTTGGGGTGGAGGCTGACGAGGAGACGGTGGCAGACACCAGGCAGCCGTGCTGCTGCCCCTGACCTCCGAGAGAAAACCTCCGCATGGAGCTGCCCCCTCCGGCCGAGCTGGAGCTGGTGGTGGCCGTGCTGGACTGTCGCGACGGGGCACGGAGGCTCGGGGGAGCGGAGGTGAGGATCATGGGAATGGTTTCGCCCTGGCAGCTACGCAGGGAGAAGCGAATGGGCTGCTGGGTCGGCTGCTTGGGCCGCAGGCAGGTGCAGCAGTAGACGGCCACCAGAGAGCCGACCACGACGAAGGCGACGAAGATGCTCCCTACCATTAGGAAGGGCACGTAGATGGGCTCTGAGGGGGGAGGAGACACAAGCAGGTTAGGATCAATAATGCGGAAGCAGCTTCATGTGATAGAAAGCTGCAGGTTATTAATATGTATCTACATGTAGGAAAACATTGACCACCGTTGGTGTTCTGATTTTCTATTTTCACTGCCCTGGAGACCAAAAAATAACTAATTTAACTTAAATAAATCAAAGATATTATACAGTATTTTACTTTGACTCCACTATTTAACCTTTACAAGCACTATATAAACATTTAGTAAATGTTGTATGACATGTTTTATATGATAACTGTTTTACTATATTGTCATTCATTATGTTTATACACCACTTGTGGATGCTTACAGGAGGAGTTATAGTTGTTCAGAAATACAATAATAAACACTTACATCTGCTTACAACTAGAGTATAGTGCGTCATAAAACATGAATGTTTATGTAGTGCTTATGAATCCTAAATAGAGTAGTTAAAGTTAAGTTTGACCTTGTTGGTGACTAAAACCTCCAGCCTGCACGGATGTTTATGGTGACTAAAATTGTGAAACTGAACATTATTTAATGAAGTTATTTCTTTAAATTCCTTTACAGTATTATTAACAAAACTTAACGGACACATTCCTTCTGGACAATACAAACAGCGGAGGTTACGCTCTGTGAAGCCCATTTGCACTTTGGGAGGAAATCAGCGAATGTTTATTTATTTTGATAGGAAAAAATTAGGAAATTGTGAGCACAGTCCATTCAGTTAAGGCCCCATAGCTTATCAGTTCGGGAAATTTAAAGAAAACTTTGAAGAAAAATAAAACCTTGAGGGTTAAAGTGACCTTTTATTTAAGATTTCACAACTCGGAGGGTTAACGTAACATTTGAGCCTATTAAAGGTTTAAAGAAGTTAAAGATAATTTGTTGCTGTCTCATTCAGTTGTGCTTACATTGGTTGGCAAATCCAAAGTCAATGTGAATTTTTTGTTTGGCAGCACAATGAAGCGGCTTGTGTAAGAAGGTTTTGAATACATTCCTGCATTCTGATCCAGCTTATCTTTTGTTTTGTGAGTTTTGTGCTTATTTCTGCTCAAGGATTTGTAAAGAGTAAGTTTGAAGAACATTTGTTGAGTGACTGACGGGCTGCGTCCCCCTAGTTCTTCTCTACACCGATAGTGATCTGTAGTGAGTTCGGGTCAAATGAAGCCACAGGAGCTGAGATAACAAGGTGCTGGAAACTGGACACTTTGCTTGATTAATGCTGGAAATACATGAAAGCCTTAAAACACAGTAACTGGAAATACAAAACTTTTGTAAAACACATCACAACTTCTAAGAAAGGTGTCTTTAGTTTTTTCTTTCCTGCAACTTTCCTATTTTACAATTCAACACACTTCAACATTTTGTCCTCAAAATGTGTTTGTCCTTGTTTTCCCAAAGAACACATGTATTGGTGTCTTGTTTGAGTAGATGAACCAAATATTTAGCATAATGTCACTTTTCTCATAATTTCATATGACAGCAGTCTGTCTGCTCTGGTGGTTGGACACTAAAGTGTCCTTGGGCAAGGCACTGAAACATGTATTATTTAGTGTTTATTGATTTTGTTCAGCTGACCTCTGACCTCTGTAGAAACCTGTACTTTATATTACATTTAGGTTGAGACTGAACTTCTGTAGCTGTTTGTGTTTGCACCCAACCGAATTCAACTCTGAACTAATTAGAGAAGTTTTCCTGAACACTAAACTTTCGGGAATGCACATTTAAGTCGGTAAGCTTAAAACCACGACACTTACGCGCTGCGAACTCGATGTTGTCCACCTCCCTGTCGTTGGTGCAGCCGCCCTGGTCCAGCCGTGCGTCCGCGGCCGCGCAGCAGTAGCGCAGCGAGCAGGAGCCGCAGCACACAGTGGCGTCCATGGTGTCAAAGTCCTCCGGACACTGGAAGCCATCATGATAATTCCCATTAGCGTCCAGCCAGCCGTGACAGTACTCCCCCTGTGCGTCCGATATCCGCAGATTCCAGGTCAGATATCCCAGCAGCAGGCAGTTGAGCAGGCACACCATCCCGGCAAGCCGCTGGGGGTTCACGGTTCCCTGCGTCCGGTGGGCTTCAGCTCCGGGCCACGGAGTGTGTCGGGTCCGGGTTAGAGGCTCTTCATTGAGATGAATTCACTGAAAGAGAAACGCGGCGATCCGGAGACCTAAACTTATGTCACCGTCATAATTCCCACCATCCAAACCGTTCTGAGCCAAAAGTTCCCAAATTGCAATGCGAGCAAATCCTTGATTGAACCTTCTCTTCAAGAAACCTCTTAAAATATCACCAGGGAACTTTCTTCTCATCCAAACAAACTGCTCCGGGCTCCTGAGGTTGTTTGTTGATGTCGGTGCAGGAGTTGTGCGCCCACCTCACTGGAGAGTTGCTGCTTTTGTGACTCTAGCTGTGCACGCGCTCACGTAATTCCCATTGACCGGACGTGCGCGTCCGCGTGGTGGTGGTGGTCGTGGTCGCAGCGGTGCCGATTACCACGAAAGTACCCAAATAACGTGCATAAATGATCTTTACGAGTTTATTGCATGAGTGGAGACCCAGAGTGCTGCAGCTGTACTGAATTAAGATCGACCTGCAGTTTGTGTTCATCATCATGTTTGACATTTATAATGTTTATAGTTTTATTTATGGCGTGTGTTTATAATACTTGATACTACGGGCACTACAGGTTGTGGTTGATCAAGTATGTTCAGCAAAAACAAGCACAGCCTCACTTTAATGCATATTATTAATAGATCTGTGGCTACTTCAAGGAGAGGAAGAAATTTAAGGCAGTTCAAACTTGTGATTTAAATACTTGTTGTCTGACACTGCATTCAGATGCTCCATTGTTGTCTGAAAATATGCTTACTTGATTTGATCATTTATGATAATCACCATTTAAAGTGCATTATATCAGCCTATCAATACTTTATTCAGATCATTCCTTTATATAGACCTTTTCATCTTTCATAATTACCAATACAGACATGTTGTTGACTAAGCACTTGTATGTGTTTTGATATTACGCAGAAGCAAAAACTACCGACCTGTCTGGCCTGTTGAAAATGAGAGTAAAAACGTGTATGTTAATTAGCAGCAGGTCTTTTCGTCCCTCCATTTAGTAAATCTTTTTGTAATCTACTGATGTGGCGCCCCCATGTGTTGCTGCAAACTTTTAGGCCTGCAGGCTACCAGACAGAGCTACGCTAAAATGATTTCAAACATGAGGCCAATTCAGATTTGAACGGTAAGACAGCTGGCCTTTTCACCACTTTAAAGAAAAATAAACTTAAGTAAGGATCCGAAGAATAAAACCTGTATAAAATCATATTTTTTATCATAAATCTTTTTAGCAGTTTATTTTATTCAGTTGTATTGTTCCAATTATAGCTATGGTTTCAAATAGTTAGAAAAAGCAACAAAAAAACAACAAGGATTAGCTCAGTATTCTTTATTTGATTATTTGCTCATTTTGAGATGTCTGGGTGTGGATGGCCTTTTCTTTCATTTGCGCTCATGTTGCTTTGTTTATGCTCTGAGCTCAGTAGCAAAATGGCCTCTGCCTTTTCATTTGTAGGATTTCGTTCTGCGTTTTTTTTTTCATTTCCAGATTGTACAAATGCCATAGCGCCCCGTTGTTCTCTGTGTGGATGGGGGCTACAAAGGAGGCAGGCAGCGGCGCACAAGTCCCGCCTGTATTTCCCTCTGGGGGAGTCTCAGTGTCGGCGCTCCCGACTGGGGATTGGAGCGGCGGCTTGTCAGTAAATGAGCCCACCCTTCGCACGGTGTGTACGAGGGAAACGGAGCCAGACAGTGACGGATCTGATCCGCCAGCCTGTCACATCAGCGCGCCGCGACACCGATCCCGGAGCCCGTCCGCCGCGCTGTGACACCTGGCTGGGATGGAGGGAGAGATGCAGCCCGCAGATGAAGGGCCATGCGCCCCGAAGATGTGCCGACAACAACGGGGTCCGTACAGCACCCTGAAAACCTTCCAGAGCAAGCGCTCGGCGGGCAAGTCGCGCTTTGACAGGTCCGCTGTGGCCGAGGTGCCTCTGTTTGGCGACGGACATCACTTCACTTTCCATCCCGAGCAGCATCATCGTTTCCAGCCCCACCACCATCACTACAACCAGCGTCTGCAGCAGCCCCACCAAACCAGCGCCGCTATCAGCAGCAGTCAGCAGCATCACCCGACGCCTCAGCAGCAGCAGCAGCAGCAGGATCGTTTCCCATGTGAGAACAGGCCCAGCAGCAGGGTCCCGACATCCACCTCGGCGGCGGCGGCAGCATCTCCTGGTACCCAGCAGCGGCGCGCCAGCAGCGGCACAGCGGAGCCCAGATTCTCCCCAGACTGCACCTACGGTATCAGCTCAGGTGGGTTTCAAACTTGTTCAGAGTGATGAGAGTGACTCCTGGTCATGTGTGCGGGTCTGCTCCATCTCTAAAGCTACTTTTAGTCATTTGGATTTGGGATGGTGATACTTTTTCTGAGCTACACGTCCTCAGATTTTCCGGATTCTGGTGTATATTTAGAGTTTTTGCTGCCCAGATATCTGTGCATTAAGCCTCTACAGAGTCAATAAACTTGAATGGAACACAACAAATTATGTCATTAATAGCAAGCATCTCCTTTGTTCACGTGAGCGTCATGTTTTTGTTCCCGTTTCTTCCTCTTTTTTTCTTCCTGTCAGCAGTGATTGATTTGCTGCTGTAATGAGAGCAGTCATGATTGAATCTCCAGTGTGCATGTGCTAAAAATGAAATTGGGTAATTGTCTGTGTGTGTGTGTGTGTGTTGATTTGTGAGTTTTTTTGTATGTGTCTGTGTGCAAGAAGGGCCCTCTGCTTGAAACACATTGTTCCATGCTAATTTTTCTCCTCAGCTGCGGTTCATTAGTGGGCTGTGTGCAGGCTCAGGAAGAAATGTGTTCCCTGTGTGGAGGGCGGGTCCATGGGAACCAACATTAAGATGAAAGCAATGAACCTAATCCTGACAGTTACGAAATTAAACATTACATCTCCTCCTCCCAATCAGATAGTAATCTCTTTATCACTGCTGGAAGCAGAGGCTCAATTTGCTGCTGGTGATTGTTGCTTTACAGAAAATCCAGTGTTCAGTCCGAGCTCAGGTTGCACTGTATTAACTCGCCTGCATGAGAATTAGCAAATGTAATCTAAAATCAGGCATCTTTAACCCACTTCAATCTGTGAGTGAGCAGGATTACAGATTCTCTGTAAGTATAAAGCCCAGATTTCAGTCATGATGACCCATAGTTTGCATCCCTTATGGTATACACATTATCCTGATTTCACTCATGAAATAACCACACTAAACCATATTTTCTCTGCTCATATTACACAAGATGCACCATCCAATCCCAGCTGAACTAGTCGTGCATTCTTACTGATGATGACACATCAAAGTGCTCTCTATCTGCATGATGGGAGGAATTTAACGTCCCTCTCATGGCTGAAAAGAAAATAACAAAAACTTGATGCCCTTCTCGAGGAGACAGGCTGCGGAGACCCCTGGACTCAGCAATCGGTTCAACACACAATAACACAAATTGCATTGAAAAGCCGTTCCCAAAGAGTTGTGATTAAAATAAATGGGGCTCATAAATTTGCCTCTGCCGAGCGTGTTATTTTTAATGAAATTTTATGAGGTTCTCTGCTCACACTGCCACAGAACTGGTGAGAGAAGTGAGTTTAGAGGGGGTGGGGGGGTGAAGGCAAATGATATCAGATACATCTCGACGGGTAAACAGAGACAGCACGCATATTAATAAATGCGACACATCTGCGCCAGGCTGATACGTCTGAGCGAGTGGCAACGCAGCAGTGGCAGCATAGAACTCATTTTGTCTGTGTGTGTGTGTGTGTGTGTGTGTGTGTGTGCGCGAGGACACTGGACTCATAATCATTACATGGAGGTATGTGTGAGATCATCTCATTGAGACGTGCCCAGACTACCAGGGAAACTGTACACTGAGGCTTGTTTCTGGACAATAGCTCCGTGCCGATTTGCTTTGCTCGGCTGGGTTTGGTCACAGCAGATACTGTGACTTCAGAGTTTATTGACATCTGAATAAATCAGCATAATCAAGTTGACATTTCTATGAGCAGAGAGGCCGACTACATGTGGAAAGATTTGCCACAAAAAGAGAGAAAAGGGAGGCATAAAATAACCAGAACCATGAGAAAGACAAAACACAGAATCACTCACTTTGTTTCCATATCTGCTGCTTTCCTGTTTCAGCAGTACTACGCTAAAGTACTTCACTTTTGAGGTACTGCTTCCTTCTGCTTCTGCTACACTTCAGAGGTAAACGTTGTTAAACCACAACACGTTTTTGACAGATTTTGATTTAGCACAAAAAAACAAACACAATTTAAGCTTAAAAAAATAGAATGCTTTGTGTTAAAATAAAACCAGTGGTTCCCAAACTTTTCTGCTCCTGACCCCGTGTAATCAACACATATCTGGTTAGGGCCCCTTGTCGCATTTCAGATGTCTTGTCAGTAGATCCTCAAAAGAAACATTTCCCCTCTAAGCTTCTTAAAAAAATAAGTTTTCAAGGCCCAAAGATGTCAGATTATCCAGTATTTCACAAGAACAGCAAATATTTGAAATCAGTCCAAAATAGGAATGTAGATTTGTGAAGTAAAAACTATCTTCACCTAAACCCCAGTACTACAGTAAAATGCTGCTCATCTATAATAATGTAACAGTCATAGAGGACGAATGATAGCCAGCAAAGAAAAGGTCCATTTAGTAGCTGTTCTGGAGCTTTTGCCTTCATCACATGGTCTTCATCAGCAGGTTGAGTTTGTTGATTGTCATGGAACTGTAGATGTTGACTTCTCGCCCATGTTGACCCAAAAGTTGGTTCTATGGCAATGACTCAAACTCGGTCTGCTGATGAAGATCATGTGATGCAGTCAAACGTTTCAGAACAGCTGCTAAATGGACAGTGGTGCGATTATTTTGTCAACTGCTGTTTCCGAGGTCAAAAATGAACCGTTACCCGTCTGAACACAACATACCCCTTGATTGTAGAGCGATGGCTGCCTCTGACCTCTTGATGTTCCCTCTCTGCCACAGAGAATCGTCTTATCCTGGATGCATTCGCCCAGCAGTGTAGCCGAGTCCTCAGCCTCCTCAACAACGGCCGCCTCCTGGAGCCCTCCTCCTCATCCTCCTCCTTCACGTCCAACATCAAGCTGGAAGGCGGGCCAGGGGAGGTACAGGGGATTCACTCCTCCTCGCTGGTGAAGTCCAAACCTGAAGAGAGCTCTTCCACCACAGACCCAGAAGAGGAGGCCCAACAAAGCCATTTGAACCAACAACAGACCTCTGCCGTTCTCCGCATCTTCACAGACTCCCTACAGAACTATCTGCTCTCAGGGCCTCAGCAGCAGCAGCAGCAGCAGCAGCAGCAGCAACATCTGGCTGCCGGTTTGGACAATGAGCAGTGCCCGTCGGCGGAGCCCGGCTCAGGGGTGTCTCCTCCGAGACACAACCTGGGCGGCTGGGGCTCGCCGACTCCGTCAGAGTCGTACGGCCACCCGTCGTCCACGCTGCCCGAGGAGGAAGAGGAGGAGGAGAGCTGCTGTCCACGCTGCCTGGAGTTGGAGCAGGAGGTGCTGTCTCTGCAGCAGGAGAACGAGGAGCTCCGCAACAAGCTGGAGAACGTCCCAGGTGCAGTAATGAAAGCTAGGACTTCACAGGGTCTTATTCTTTGGGATGGCTCAAAGGTACAGTGATACATATTGGTGACAAATTAAAGGAAAGGTTGAACTCCGTTCTTCTAACATATGTCGGGTCCGATTTTGTGATTTGGGAGCTTCAAACTTATGGGTTCTCCATTGTACCTAATTTTTACTCCTTCTCTTCGTGAAAATGTTGGTATTGGCAGTGGTAGAGGAAGCACACTTTTTTAAAAGTAAAATACCACACCGTTAAAAGTCCTGCTGGATAGTTGAATCCAGGGCTGGAGACTTGAGGCTTGATGGAAAAAGCTGTGGAGACTTGACTTGGTGACCTATGAATATTGTAAAATGCAGCATTGTGTGTAGTTTCTATTTTGGAGCATTGGTGGAGCAAACATCATGAATAATGAACAAGATATTGAGAATGCATGTTGCGTCTCCATTACCTGACGCACACTTTCAGTTGCAGCAGCTGGCACCACAAAAAAAACCTCGGAAAAAGTTACTTTTTGACGTGAAAGACTTGAGACGTGACTCTGACTTTAAAACGGCTCTGGTTTTATCGATAATAATGCATCATAGTTTATTTTTTGTTTTCTAATAATTCAACAGTCGTTCAGATATTTCAGTCTAGACCAAAGTGATGGATCAACACTACCAACCCCAGACCCACACGACTAACAAAGCTAGAATTTATGATAAAATGATGAACACATTTGAATATCAAAGCAGCGAATTGATTTTGTGTAGATCGATTATTCAACTAATTGTTTCATTTCTACTAATTTATTGAAGCTCTTTGTTAATCTGTCACCTGTCTGTATAAACCAGTAAAAATGGTTTTATATGAAAATATTCTCAGAAAATGTTGAACTGATTTCTGCACCTTTAATTAATATAATGTTATTAGACCTCAGAAAGCCACTTCTCACTCTCTAAATGCATCACAGAGTTTTAATAGCATCTAATTTTTATTAAGTTATCTGCTCCCCAGTGTCACCGTAACCTAATTTGCACTAACACAGCTCATTTTATCTGCACATTGCTGGATTATTGTTGTTAAATGAATCACCAGATGGGTCGTAATTTTGTGTTTCTATTTCCGATCACATGTGTTTTCATGCAGTTCCCTGTCAAAATGTCCTCGACTACTTCAAGACTGTTCTTGAGGTTCACAACCAGCTGGTCCAGCCGATGCCGGAGGAGCAGCTCACCGAGGTGAGGATTCACACCGCTGTACGTTATTCACAGCTATTTGAAGAATGTGTGATCAGTAGCGTATGTTAAAGTGTGAAAATATCAGATCACATCCATACCAAAGTAAGTAACTCCGTCACTGTGTTAATTGTGCCATTAAGTTGTGTGAACATTTTGTAATTAAAGAAAACTCTCTCTCTGCAGGAAGAAGAACGGCAAACAGTCTTTGAGGTCTGTGTTTTTAATTCATAAAATCTGTTGTTTTTTAAGATGATAAAGAATAAAACCTTCAGTTTATATTTGTGCAACTTTTGTCTGTGAAAACAGGACGTGGTGGCAAATTAGTTACATTGACATAAAATGATAGTGTACACCCTAAAAGAAGGTTAAAAGTCCATTTCAAAGTAGACAAAACTTCAGACAATGTTGTCAAATTTGGTAAAAAAGTAAAATGACCACGTGAGGCTGGATGAGGAGTTAAACCTGAACTCCTTCTGACTATTGAATCTATTCACCTCTTCCCTGCAGGGCAGCAAACAGCTGCTGGAGAACTATCCTCTCTTCATCTCTAATAAGCAGTGGGACGAAGCCGTCAACTCCTCCAAGAAAGATGGCAGGCGGCTGCTGCGCTACCTGATTCGCTTCGTCTTCACCACAGACGAGCTCAAGTTCTCCTGCGGTTTGGGCAAAAGGAAGCGTTCGGTCCACTCAGGAGATCCAGGCCTGGAGAGACGACCGCTCAACCCCGTCAAAGTCAGCTGCCTCAGAGGTACACGGCCTGGAAAAGAAGTCGTGTCGAGTTAGAAGAGTGTTTGCATTATGCTTCAGTCTGCTCAATTTAAGTGATGCATTATTGTTGAAAAACCCTGGGAATTGAAACACTAGTAGAGCTCCTGCAGTTGTCCAACAGCCAGAAGCTCTGGCAAATGTCTCCTTATAAAATGTTAGTGTTGTTTGAATGATGCAGTGCCATGCTTTTTAGAGTACTAGATATTTTACAGCATATGTTTCAGAATTGAAAAGCAGCAGTAGCTTTCAAGTGAGATCATTATTTATTATTATTATTAATTATTTCACTTATTACCGATCTATAGATTTCCACTATAAACTGTCTCGCGATTTATTATTTTAATCTTGTTAATAACTGTTTTTTTCAGCCACTTCGGGGCAGCAGAAACAAGTTGTGAACAAAATTTACATATCGTCACTTTTTAAGTTGATATGTTGAATTTGTTATCAAACAGTTGCTTACTTACACATCCAGCAGTTACAGAGACACATAATCACTTATTCAGAGTGGTGTTTGGGTTCACCTTCTTCTTTTTGCTCCGTTTTTGGTCTCCACCACCTCCTGAGGGAAACATCTGGCTCTTTATGCTCTACTATGTTCACCAGCTAACTGTGTCTGTCGGCTGTTTGGTGCTTGTCAGTTTTTAGAGCTTTTTCCTCTGAAAATAGCTGCCTGCTGCCGCCTAAAACAACACGATGAGGGCGGAGAGAGTGAAACAGTAAAGTTGAGGGCCAGACAGCTAAACAATAAGCTGAAACTCACTATAAAGCTCATTGAAAAAGAGATACTGCAGATTCTCTATGTATACGTTACACAATGTCACGGTGTCATTTCATATATTGGTAATATAAAAATATATATTATAACTATTTGAAGGGCACATCAGATGTGTTTTCACCACACAAAGATCAGGTCTGTGTAAAAGATAAGATTCAGAATCAATACATTTTTTTTATGTGAATTTCACCTGAGATTGCAGATTGAATCTACTTATGATTTAACTTCAGTCCCACTATCATGGTTTGTGTAAAGAAAAGGTCCAAAATATTAGGACAGTGGTGTTTTTTTATGACATTACAAATATAAAACAAAACACACCCTGGAAACCTCCATCCTGTTGGACAGTGGTACAAGTTAAAGTTTGCTTTCACATTTTTTTAATCTTGTTTTGATTGAAAATCTTCTTGCCAGACTTCATCCGGATGCACTGTGCCTCGAACCCAGACTGGTGGATGCCTTCAGAGGAGCAGATCAACAAGGTGTTCAGCGATGCCGTCGGTCACGCTCGTCAGGGCCGGGCGGTCGGTACGTTCCTGGGCAGCAGCGGCAGCAGCACCAGCAGCCTCTACATGGACGGCTTTGATGGACATCTGTCGCAGGACGAACTGTATCTGAAAGGCTGCCAGAACGGCCAGTCGGACTGAAGTCAAAGGAGGAATTAGAGACAAATGCAGGAAATGTAGCTGTACAACAACATATCCCAAAACGCTGACCTGAACCTGTCACTTTACAGAGTGAAGAAAACATTCCAGATGACGTTATTCATTCACAATATAACTGCAGTCCCTTTGAATAGTTTCTAGCTCTTTTGCCATTTTTATACCTAAAATTTTGCTTCGGCAAAATGTTTATCTTACGGTATCTTTCTTTTTTTTATTTATTTGAGTCTTCCATTTGCTACTTTTTCTATGGTTTGATGTTTTCAGCAGTTTTTTCACTATCTCTGGAATATTTCTGTTTCTTTTGTTTTGTGTTTTTGGGGATGGAGTCCCAGTGATTTCTTTCACAATGTACATGCATACGTTAAGGTAATCAGGAACCTCTTTGTGTTAATGTTACCCAAGTTAGAGACTTATCATATCCATCACTGACACTGTGCCCTTCATCACATCACAGAAAGTAGCATTTCATATTTTTCCACCACATTCTGCGCCATTGGCGAAGCACCTTTAATTGCAACCTTTCAAACAGGAGTGCCTCTGAGAAAGTCGTGTTTTGTTACCTGTAGTCTTGCACTTTTCATCCTCATTTGTTTTTGCTTTGATTAGAATCAGTTCTGATGTGTCAAGTTTTAAGAAATGTGTCATATTGCAGAACAGTCTTTGATATTAACACAGAATTATTAATCTGCAAAGGTTACAAGAAGTCTCCTAAATTAGTTTGAAATGCTGTATATGTCAGCGATGTAACGCTGGTGAAGGTATGCTAATGATTAAAATGCAGATTTGCAGTAAAAAAAACACAATGAGAAATAACAAGAAGGCGGTTTCTATTTAATGCTAATTTATGCACTTTCTTTGCTCTGTCAGATTATTTTATTCATCTTGACGCGAAAAATCTTCAACTGCAAGGTAAATTTATTGCATTCAACCTACTTTCATTTTTTATCATCAGTGAGAAGACTTTTTGCCTCGGGATGAATGATTGTTGCCATATAATATTGCCTTAAACTTGATTCAAGACCTCCACAGTATAAAGTGTTGATGCTTTGTGTGTTATATCGGTCATGTCATCACAATGTGGGTTGTCACTGTCTTCTTCATAATGACAGAGAATAATCACCTCTAAATAAGTATCTGTTGACCCAAGTGGAAGACAATTCGAGCACTTCTTTCTTATTTGCACTTTTACGGGTGTCGCTGTGGCTGAAGCTGCCCGACACTGAGAAGTCCTTAGAATTGAACCACTTTTATTCTTTGACTTTGTATTTATTATATTTGGTACTCGGTCACTTCACTTCATGACACCGTTTTCTACGTTTTGAATGTACCAGATTTATTAGGTCAGTTTGCCACGTCGACAGTGCTGTGTAAATGTGTAATATAAAGTACTGTATCGTGTGAGGTGTTCTTGAAATACCGCGTCTCTCTCTTAAAAAGCCAAGTAGGAAAGTGCCACAGAAACCTTAAACAGTTGGATTCTGTCGTTGTGTTGCTGTTCTGAATGTGAGCGTTTATTTGTATTTACTCCCTCAAAGTGGCTGTTATCAACACTGTGAAACATCGGTAGGATTTTTACAAATCGAATAGCTTCTGTTGTTTTTTTATTTATAATAAATAAAACAAGCACTGAAGCTGAAAGCTTACATTGATGATGATCTATCTATCTACTGTTATAATTGTTGTGCAAATTATTCTAGACATTTTATTTTGAATTCTTGAAGATATAAAAACGATCAGTTTAAAAAAGGAGAGCAGTTTTTATTTAGAGTACAGTTTTATTTCTTTCATTTAAGAGCATAACATCTATGATTCCAGATTATGATGCATTGGACAATTAAATTATATTTTCACTATTTCTAGATTACTAGATCTAATTATTGTAAATATGGCATTAATACTGTGCCTATTTTAAATCAATGTTTTCATTTCCATCTGATATAAAGTAACACTTCGAGGATTGTGATCTGATCCATGAACAATAATCTGTTTTTTTCTGATGTATAGAGATTCAGTTATTTGAAGACAGTAAATATATATCTATTTATATAAAGGAATATTATTACTGAACGTTGTTACTGATTTATTCATATTTTAATGTTATATCGGGTGGAGATGGAGCTCATTTCAGTTCACTATATTTCAGCCCTGCATCATATTTTATAAATTGATAATATTTTATTCGTATAATCTTAATCTTCAAAGTAGCTAGTAAGTAAAGCTGTCAGATAAATGTTGTGGAGTAGCATGAAATTAAAATACTCAATAAAGTACAAGTGCGTCAAGACTGTACTTAACAGCACTTGAGTAAATGTTTATAAGACAGCATCTGCTGGTGATTCTACAGAAATACAGAAATTCATCAAATCACGCAAAACAGGTGCAAATAGCAAATTTAAAGCAAACTAAACATGATGCATTCTGTTTAACAAATATAGAAATATATATTCTTCCATTTTGAACCTGTAAGTGAAGGTGGGAGCTGCTGTAGATGAAGACAAAAGACACATTCTTCAATCACTAAAGACCCCAACTGTCCCAAAAAATGTAGTCGACTCTCCCTTAAGCAAAAAAACAAAAACTACTATTTCACAAAGCTTAGTCGATGAATGTAATTAGACAAAATGGCAGTGAATTTAAAGTTGCAGCTGTCTCAGTGTTACAGCAGACAGCTATTTGGATCAGATGGAGGCTGATGTGTTTAATTAGTTTAGAAAGAAATAACAGGATGTGACTGTGTCTTTAATATTTTTTTTGTAGTTGATGCTCTCTTTTGTGCCATTTCTTCTCATCCTGAACTGTCACTGATCTCCACCAGGTGGCGGTGTGTAGCTGCAAGAATGACAGTAACCTAATGAAGTTCATCAGTAAAAAATGTTCTCCAAACAATATCGATAAAGGGCTGTACTGTAATTTAAGTCAATGTACAGGTCTGTCCACTAGGGGCAGTGCACCTAAATGTGCATAAACAAAATAAATAGTGATCAGCCTTAATGTATTAATATTTGAATAACATATTTTAATCAATTGATCAGTTATTACATTTGCAATCAATTTAATAATTAAATGAATTTGTCTTTCTATGCCTTTTCATTTTGTCTCTATCTTTTTGCTCGCACCAGTCTTGCACGTGCACGACGCGTTGATCCAGAGGTTTGGTTGAAGACAATAACAAAGAATCAAATGATTCTTCACGGATGTTTCCGGTCAGAATCTTCACGGACTTCATGTCCTGCTGGTCTGACACGAGGACGAGCTGCTGAATGCGCGTCCTCTCCGCGTGTCCCCTCTCATGACAGCAGCGTGCGACCTGATACAGCTCTGGGTGTTTCTCTTTAATTCTGCGGCATCTCTCTCGCTGTATGCGGGCCTGCTGCTCTGGAGGAGGGCGGGCCGTGAGCACAACGAGCAGACCTCGGGACAGTAAACTAACTGATGCGACATGTAGCACGAGCTTTTGGGAGGATTCCAGCACGCAGCTCTCATAACTTCGTTTGCATAGATTGGATTTGGGAATGGCACGCGGAGCTTCCAGTTGAACACAGGCCCGGGCTGCTGCTGTCTGGACACTGACCTCGGGTAAACCCCGTGAGGCTCCGCGGACTTTGGAGATATTCTGCAGAGGTGGTTTTTTTTTTTTTTTTTTGCGCAGCACGGAAACTCTGGCGCAACACAAAGAGGGGGGATGATCTCCAAATGAACTGACAACACTGAGTGAAACTACGCTTATTAAAGGACACAAAGACTCGTTGTGCAAGATGATGTCACTGATTGATCTGGACGATGATCAGCGATGGGTGCCCACTCACGTGAACATCACCGTCCTCCGCGCGAGAGGACTGCGAACCAAGGGCAAGCATGGCAGCCGCTACCTCTACACCATCATCCAGGTGGCGAAGGAGAAGTACACCACCGGGCTGGTGGAGAAGGCGGAGGTGCCCGAGTGGAACGAGGAGTGCTGCTTCGAGCTGCTCCCCGGGATCCTGGAGGACGGCGGCCGGGGCGCCTACCCCCATGGGAGCGGGGACCTGGTCCTCACGGTCATGCACCGGGTGCTTATCGGACTTGATGTGTTTCTCGGTCAAACCGTCATTCCTCTGGATAGGTTATTTCAGGAGGGGATGTGTCCTCGAGATGAGTATGTTGTGATTTGTAATGAAGGCTGCATGACAAACCATGTGAGTTTACTGCTCACGCAGAAGACAGAAGTGATGTGTCATGTGTTTGTGTGTCAGAAAGAGACAGAGAAAGTACTCGTAGAGCTTTTACTTCAGTAAAAGTATCACAATACGACAGTGTAGAAATACTCTGTTACAAGTAAAAGTCTTGCATTCAAGATCTTTCTTAAGTATTAGCTTATACTCTAAAGTAAAAGTACTCTTTATCCAGAATCATATTACTGGATAATAATTAGTTATGCATTAATGTGTAAACATCACTAATGTTGCACATGGTAAAAGGTTCATTTCAACTACTTTAGTACTTTAATCTGTATAATACATCATGATTCATTAGTTGATTATATTTCTTATTAGTAATCTAAATCTGCAGAGTAACAAGTAACTAAAGCTGTTAGATACATGTAGTGGATTATACAATATCGGCTTTCAAAATGTAGTGGAGTAGAAGTACTCAAGTAATGTACAAGTACCACACAACTGTACTTAAATACAGTACTTGAGTAATTGTACTTACATACATTCCACTACTGGATATTGTTAAGTTATTTAGTCAAATGTACAGGTGAATGACGAGCAGCTTTAGTTCTTCATTTAAATGATATTTGTATGATGTATCATTATTCCAGTATCTTATTTTGGGAGTATAGTTTTCTCTTCATTGTGATTATCAACCGTGTGCTTTTACAACACAAAAAACACAGCAGCTGATAAAAGAGAGGATGAGAGTTAAACAATTAAATCAAACTTGTTTTTTTGCAAAGACGACACAGAAAACTGCTAAAGCTTGAACCCTGAATGCATACAGGCTCATTAAATGCGGGTCCTCTAGTCTAAAGCGGTTCCCACAATGCACTGCAAATCAACAAGATGAGATGCAGTTTCCACTGTGGAACAAGTGATTCTAGCCAGAAAGCCCCCATCTTTAAGCACAATGCACGTCCTCCATTTACTTTTAAACAGCACTAGTTTGCTGTTCACACAGAAGATACAAGTGATGTGTCATGTTTTTGTGTCAGGCTGTGACAGTCAGGGGTGGAAAAAATACTCAGATATCTTTTATTTAAATAAAAGTATCAATACCACATTGTAGAAAACTATGTTACAAGTAAAAGTCCTGCATAAGAGTAATAAGCATTAAATACACCTAAAGTACCAAAAGTAAAAGCACTCATGCAGATTGCCATAGAATCATATATGTTATATAACTTTATAATAAGTGGTGCAATAATGTGTGCACCACTTTAATGTTGGAGCTGATGAAGGTGGAGATCATTTCAACATGTTTTGGAAATCTGTCAAAGTGGATTGGTGAACTTGGTATCAATGCACTGATATAAATAGTACAAGGATGTGAGGAGGAGTGACACATTCTTCATCACATTCAGTTTTGAAAACTGCAGGGAAGTGGAAATATTTTTATTTTTTGACTATGATTGAACATGTGTAGTTTTGTGGTTTTGGTTTCCAATGTGAGTTAGAATGTGAATTCAGTTTACATACTGTAAGTTATTTTATTGTAAGTTATTGTCATCTTGGAAATAGCTCAGAGTCTTTTCTAATTTTCCTGATTGTGAGTATTTGACAGGTGACGCAACAGGACTCACCACTAAAGCAATACAGCACATCTGGCTTTAATTGTGGGCTCTCCGCCCTCTCTGCGCTCAGTGAAACTCACTGAATTCCTGCTGTTAGCTTTGGCTCCCCAACCCTTTCTCTGGTCCACTCAAAGGAATTAGGAGGCAGGAACAGAGGGAGGATTTGATTGGTTGACTCTTGATACAGTATTGTCTCTTACCTCGAGGAATTTGGGTTTCGATTTCCTTCTCTGAGGCTTGTAAAAACAGTTTGTTGTCAAAGATTATGAGTGCAGACCCCCGAGCAGTATTTCCAGATTATGTAATATGTGGAAAGTTTTGCGAAAAGGAAATCAATGTTTTTTGTTGATGCTTGTTTTGTCCCGGGGTACGGCCAGATAACACATTCAACCTCTGACTCGTGCTTTAAAACAGATAGCATCACACTTCAGTAACGTGTTTATTTAAAGCACTGATAAAGATTGACTGTCCCTTTTCCTTTGTGGCTTCAGATGGTTCAAGCTCAAGTCTAAGGCGGGCAGAAAGGAGAAGGACCGTGGTGAACTGCAGGTGACAGTCCAGTTCACTCGCAACAACATGACAGCCAGCATGTTCGACCTCACCATAAAGGACAAACCTCGCTCTGCTTTTGGCAAGCTCAAGGATCGCGTCACGGGGAGGAAGAGGGGGGACATGGAGTCCTCCTCGGCCATCGTCCCAGGCCGCTTCGCCGCCCTGTCAGGATCCCTGGGGCATCCGTTTGGAGAGGAGGGGGGCGGAGGCTCTGCGGAGCAACGAGATGTGGAGATAGCAGAGGAGAAGAGGAGCAAGATGAAAGATTTCTTCAAAGGGAGGCTGCGCAAGTCATCTGACACCAGGTCATGCTCGTCCCTGGCTTCAGAGAGCAGTGTGTCCTCCATGGTCAGTGATAACCCCGGCCCTCCGCCCAGCCTGGATCTGATGTTAGACCCTCCCAGCTCCCCCATCTACACTAGCAAAGTGCGGGTGGACACCCACTACGGAGAGACAGATTTAGCTAAACAAGGTAGGCCTTGATGTTATTTACATGTGCGTGACATGAAGGCTGGTGACTGTTTTCATTGAGGCCTGATGATAAATCACATTCCCACAGTGTTTTAAGGCAAAGGGTGGGCCACCCCTCTGATAAGTAGGACAACCTTTACAAACATCATTAAATAACTAGAGATAAAGCATTAAGCTTCAGGGATAGATAGCAGGCAGACTATTCCACATGTGCTGTATTTAATGAGTATACTGTATATACTGTATATATGAGGGTCAGGATCTGGGAGCTTACCGCCTCTGCTGAGAAATGTCCGAGGGAAACCCCAATAGATAGGTATCACTCCCTCTGTACCAACAAATTATAGTTCCAGTTCAATTAAAACGTGATTTTCAGGCCGATACCAATTATCAGTGTTTAAGATTAAAAGCATTCTAACTATATGTCTGCTTATATTATCTTTTTTATCACAACCACATATACGCATTGCATAAATAAACATTGTTTGATAAGGATCCCATAGAATTGTGACCAAGATATGTACTGTGTGGGACATTTTACAGTAGAAAAATGATGATGTCCTATGCTCATTTGCATATTGGTGATGTCATAGTGCATCCTTTAAAGCTTATTGGTTGTATGGGCTGAAAAAAAGGAGAGGGAGAGACCTCGTGCTCTAATTACTTACAATATTATACATTTCTAGCTTTTTCCCTGGTGGTCTGAATAAGTTGCTAAATGTGTCGCTAGTCGCGTTTTAGAAATAACCGCTAAAAGCGTCTGTAAAGTTCTTAAATCTAGCAAGAAAGTCGCTAAGTTGGCAACACTGGCTGCATGTGTGAATAAGCAAACAACCTCAAACTTAGATGATAAGGTCATGTTGTGTTTAAAGCTTGTTGCACAAGTGGTGTGGTTACAGTTGTTACTGCTTTAAGGCAAATAGTAGGAAAGATGACATCAGATTTACATCTTATTGCATAAAAATAGAGTTGAAATTATTTTTGTTTTTGTAACGCAGTTCTTCTTTCCCTCCATCAGTGCTCACCAGCCAGCACACCACAAAGGTTTTCACACACAAGCGAGCCTTCAGCGATGAAGCCAGTAAAATCACGACAGCCTTCCCTCGATCGAATCTTGCAGTGGAGTCTCTGAAAGGTCAAACCATGACTCAGTCCAAGTCTTCCTTGTGTATAAATGGCAGCCACGTCTACGACTCTGAGCCGTCGACTCCAAAGAGCTCAGGAGCCCACCAGTCCAAGCTGGTCCTGCTGGAGAAGTGCTCCCCGCTCTCTCGATCCCTGCAGAACCTCACCAAGGACAGAGGCTCCTCCGCCGAGGGCCGACGCTGGTCCTTTGACAAGATGAAGAAAGAGGAAAAGGAGGAAGACAAGGAAGCTCAGGCATCGTCTCCTCCAAATCAGCAAGGGGGTCGCCCTGTGCAGGCGGAGATGCCGGTCGTCTCATCTGCTGCTGTTTCGCCCGACAAAGGGAGGAAGCTAAGAAAGACGTTGTTCTCTGGAGGGAGGAGTGATTCTCTGCCAGCTAAGTCAGACCTGAACCAGGCTGGTTCGACATCTGAGGGGAGGCTCAGAGGCTGGTTTGGCTCCGGGGAAGCCCACAACAAGCCGAGGTGAGTCGCTTACAGACTTTCCTTTGGGCCCCACAGTGTTTAAATGCATTTTCTATCCGGGCACAGCATCAGGCACATGGGAGGCCTGAGTTCAGTGTTTGCTCTGCTCCATGCTCATCTGAAAATGTGATAGATTTAATTCATAGTATACTCCATTTTTACGACCATGCTGTGTCATCATCTCATCCTATATTTTCCATAAATGGCACTCAAGCATTTCCATTATCTTTGTCAACATGTGTCAGCGTTTCTCTCGATCAAAGATGCAACATCACGGTGGTTTGGAAAAACTGCTTTCGCAGAAGGATGTGAAGAAAATCATTCCACTTTGTATGAGCTCACCCAGCTGATTAGCTGCCAGCGCAGATGGTCTTGAATGGCTACAATGCATTTTATTTATTTTTGCTTGATTATTTTGCAAATATGCTCTGCTTTTTTCAACTAAGTTACTGTTTTTCATAATTCTTTCATTTGGCCAGTTTGATATCTACTGATGTTTGCGGAGGTTTTTAGGTAACAGAAATGTCACCTAATATGTTGGTTGTCTTCTGTGTTTGTGTAAGAAAGATGTTCCCCATTTGGTAACGTGGCGCATCATTAACTAAGAGGACTATTGTGCCCTATTTTCCTCTACAGGCTGGAAGTTTCTCCTAAGGTAGAAAGCAGCTCAGATGTACCCCCTCCCCTCCCTCCTCGCTCCCCCGTATCATCTCAGTGCTCCCCTCCCTCTGCCTCCCCCTCCGGTCATGTCTCACCTGACAACTGCAATCACACCAATCCTTTCACCCCCTTCTCCTCTCCCGCCTCGACCCCAATCTCACCCTCCAACCCTTTTCCCTCGTATATGCAGCGCAACCCCTTTTTTGAGGATCTCATAGCAGAAGAGTCACAGAGGTCCCCTCCTTTCGACTCATCCCCATTTCATTACACCACTCTGCCTTCCCAGCCCTGCACATCCAGCCCTGCTCACGATGTTACAAATATGGCTTATATAAAGCGGGAGCGCCCCAGGCCGGTAGCTAGGCAGATATCTCTGCCTGCATTATTACCCAAAGCAGCCACACCGAACCCCTCCGCCCCTCGCTCCATGTCAGAGAGTGCAGGAGAATCGGACGACTCGTTTGATGCCTTCGCCTCCAGCAGGCTCAACTCACCGAAAGAGAGTCTTCCTCAGAAACAGCTGAGAACCAGTCCAACTTCATCTCATAGACATAGTTATCTTCCAGTTAATAACAGCACCAATAATCATGCACAAGAGCTGCAAACATGCGAGGAGGAGCCTCCACCTTTGCCTCCTCGGAAACCTTTACGAACTTCAGTGAGCGAGAGTTACTCTGATGGCTGGCTGCACAGAGGTCAAGAGCTGGCTGTCCATAAAGAAGCCTACCTGCTCTCACAGACCGGCGTGGCCTCGCTGCAACGTGGACGAGAGGGAGAAAGCAAAAGAAACAGTGTATCTCCAGACCCCCACACCAGCAGCGAGACCTCCGACTCCCTCAGCGTTCCCTCTCAGCCGCACACAAACGCTACTTCGCCAGGATTCATGTGCGAAGAGAAGCTCAAAAAGTTCAAATATGAACCTTTGGAGGATGAAAACGACCGCTGGGGAGGGACGTTGTTTGAGCAAGACTTGTACGGACGCATGTGCAGAGGAAACTACGGACAACCCAAAGTAAATCGTTTATCTTTGAGCGCTGAAGAAACTGTAGGAAATAAGATCACATCTACGAACTTAGGACCTAACATACTTCTTAATAGTGAGACATTTGTAGCAGATATTTTAAACATGCCATCTACTGCTTCCTCACAGCCAGATGCAGAAGCACTTGGTAGTACAACCGCTCCAGTAGAGAAGATGGAGTCTTATCCCCCCGAAACCACATGCATCAACAATAATGTGTCTTTCTCATTAACCTCAGGAGATCTGAACATGAATGTGAATAACTCCGATTTTGGTTTCATTGATTCAGACGGCTCTTCTCAGTCAGAGGTAGTTGACACTCTCAAAGGCATCATGAGTTTTGGCGGGACTTTTCCACAACCGCCAGGAGCTTCACAGATAGCTGCTTACCATGTCGAGATGGCGACCGCTCCTGAGGATGTGTTCACTTTGAAGGACACTTACATACCTGGGATGAACTCTTCCTTTGAAATAACCGCTTCATCCAACAAACTGTACAAAGTCTCTCCAGTTTGCAAAGACAATTGCGAACCGAATAACGTGGCACCATATGGTAACTCCGGGGTGAACAGCAGAGAGGTCGCTTCTTTCTCGTCACAAAATCAAACGTCTGATGCAGCCGATTTTGAAACTGAAACCAGTGAAGTTTTATCAAGAAGTGTAGGGGATTTAAAAAAGACACAAAATGACTCTGATGGTAATGGGAACCCGCCAGCTAAAATAGGCACACTAAACCAGCAGGAGACATTTCCTGGTGTGGTGAGTGCACGTTTTAGACCCAAAGGAGTGTCTCGACAGAACAGCAGCGGCAGCCCAAGCAACCAAAGCAAAGGTGGAGACACAGAGTTCGAACAATTCTTGGCCCTCGTTCAAAACATTTCAGAAGTCCGGGAAGGACCGTCGTCGTACCAGCCCTCTAAATCAGCTCTTTCTTCCTTCGTGGCACTAGTAGATCATCACGATGATCCCAATACAGCATCAGTAACATCTTCAAAAGACAACACAACAGGGACAGGAAAACCCTCTGATATCGCTTTTGAAGACCTTCACGCTCAGGTAGCACCAAACTCCAGAACCCCGTCAAAGTCAAAGATTGGGCAATCTTTGCAGGAACCCTCCTCTTCCTCCATCCAGGCTGCGCTCCACCCTACCCCTGTCTTTTGCCCCTCCATACACCCCTCGAGCACGGGGCCCAGCACCACTCTGGCTGTGGCCCCGTACACCTCTTCTTCCTCCTCCTACTCCACCACCTCCACCACCGACCAGCCCCTGGTCGATGCACGGCACTCACTTTTGCCTGAGGAGACTCAGCCAGCTAGCAGCCTGTCCCGTCAGGAGAGCAGGTGAGAATCCTCACACCAGGATATGACATGTGTAGCTTTTTAGCGAGCTGTAGATCTCCACATGCACTACGAAAACACGTAGTGGTTTTTCATTTTGTTGCTTTGTTTACTGTTGGCGCACCTTGATGTTGAATGCATTTTATAAGTTTGTTACATCCAACGTGGTTGGATGATACCTGCTGCTTTGTTCTTGGCTTTGCTTCACATTTATGTTATTCATCTCATTATTCAGCTTCTTGTTGGCTATTGTACGTGTGCTGTTTTTCTTACACTTTGTTCTGCCCTAAATTTAGCTACTTTTGCAGCTACTTCGACCACCTGATACACCATGTCCAGATATCTAGGAGTACTAAATGAAAGCTGGCTTTTTATCCTGTATGAATGTACGTACATGAGATCACTAGAATATGTCATCTTGTTCAGAGGTTATGTCGACGAATTGTATTTACAGACGTTTTGGCTCAGTAGAAATAAAGGGCAGTACTTGTACCTATGATGTATTCTTAGGCAGTCAGAAGAGCCACTTTGCGGTAGAGAGGATGACATATTTCAGGGCACCCAGAGTTAGACATGCCAGGATTCAGTCCCAGGAAACAAATCATTCCTGTTCTTTGTGAGATACTGTATGCACAGTGCTTTTGTTTTTACTATATTTACAGCAGATACAGGGGAGGGAACTTCATATTTAGAATATTTGTGCTTTTATCATGTTTGTTGGCTTAGAAACAAATGGACAAATGACCATAGCGTCACTTAATTATGGCTTTAATTTAATAATTAATCACTTTAATTATCTCCTTTTAGAGTGTATCAACAATAAAAGCAACAAGAGAAACTCAGCTCTTCTTTCTGCTGCGATCACAAAGTGGCTTAAATTCTATTCTAATTTCAGTTTCTAAACAATCCCTTGCTGTTGTTGTTGTATAAGTCAACCCTGTGCCCCCCCCCCGCACAAGATGATTTCATCCTGCAGTAGCGAGCGAATCACTGCACTTTTAGTACATTTCCTGTTTAAACTCGACAGATATGGCTGCAGTTATTAATGCTCAAAGAGGTTTTTTGCTCTATGTTGCTCACTGCTCTTTTCACAGATCGCTTTAGATTTTCTGATCTGCTTTGAAGTGTGTGTGACGTTCAGTAAAAAATGCAGATTGAACTGATATACAGTAACTTGACCATACAACATTAGTCATGTTATGCACTTAATAGTGAACGTACTGTGTTGAAATACGAGTGCTAACCTCTTTACTTTGCAGAACTCATCCAGTGAAGCCGTTGACCTCCAGTCAATCGGAGAAGAAGGACGGTCGTTCGGTTCTTGAGAAGCTGAAGTCGACCATCAACCCTGGACGCAGCGCCCACCAGGTCGCAGCCGAACCTGAGAGGAGTCAGGTACGGTGACACAAGAACACAACTAATCTTAGCAATGCGGCTAGAAGAAAACATTGTATGCTTTTTTTGTGATATTTCTGTAAAAACACATCTCACACTAGATACATGTATTGCACATATTCTGAGTAGTTTACCATGCAGCTTTCACACCTTGTGATTGAGTGTTATTACTGCCATGAAGTAAATAAGTCACACATGACAGTGTGCAGCTGCAACCTACCGGCTCCCTTTTAGACTGAGGTCACTTTCAACACTGGAGAGAAAAATGCTGATCCCATTAATTCTTTGGCCCAGTTACGAGATTTCAGGTCGTAAAAACGTATATTTCCAGCCTTCCTCGTTAACACTTTGGTCTGTTTCTGTAACAGTACGTCAAACAATGAGCTGATTCTGATGCTGTTGAGGACAAATTAATAGCAGGTCCTGCCACCATCAGTTTAACCTAAATATGAACCGAAGTATAGACCTGGTTATCACCTGTAAATATTGTACTTCTTAAGATATGAACTCTTTTTTGCTTTTGAGGGAATCTCTATTACACATTTCTGTAATTGTGTCTGACGGGGTTTAAAATGCAGTGGAAAATTACAAATCGCAGCCCTCAGTGTTATAGGATACAACCAAAAAACTGTGTTCCTACAGTAATTTGTGGATTTGAGCTGGTGTGCAGACTACCATTACCATTCATTATGTCACCAATCAATAACTGGAAAACAGGCTCCAAAAAAATTACATTACATTTTCAAAATGTACCCATAACACTGTTTGAGTGTCATTATGGGCAAACAGCGGAAGAATGAAGTTATTAACACGTCAAACTAAATCACAGAAAGCGATTAGGTCCACAGACTATTAAATGCTTCCATGAGCATTTATTAACAGCAGTGGTGCACTCGGTGTTAATGAACTGGGACTGGAGCACGGAGCATACCATTGTCATTTAATGCCAAAATAAGTAATTTAATATCCATTAAATATCATAATAAGCCAGTTATTTTAATCACAATTTTTTGTTTAAAAGAATAGTTTAACATTTTGAGAATTAAGCTTTTTTGCTTTCTTGCAGAGTTAGAAGACAAAATTGATACGATAGTGCACCTTTGGATTTAAATCAGGTTTCCTCCAGCCTCCATCTTTATGCTAAGATAACTCTCTCTTGGCTGTAGCCTCATATTGAATGGACAGATATGAGACTGGTATTATTCTTCTCCTCTAACTCTTGGCAAGATGGTGGATAATTGTATTTCCGTAAATGACGAACTATTCCTTTAACTGCGACATTTACCAGCCAGGTTCACACACACACACAAGATAAGGCTCACAGAATCCGCAATCTCTTCTAACACTTCTTAAAACTCATTTTACAGACTGGCTTTTATGTGATGTTGTCTTTTTACTGCTTTTATTATTTTAATTTATTATGTTTTTTTAGTTTCTTCTTATTGCATTGATTAGTTTTATTGTTTCATTTATCGTTGACACTGTTTTATCAGTGTTTAAATTTGTCTTTGCTTTGTCTGTCAAAGCACTTTGTAAACTCTGTTTTTAAAGGTGCTATATAAATAAAAGTTATTGTTATATTAATAATAATTATTATACATACATGCATCTATAATACATCCATACTGTTCCGGTTCCCTCTCCCGTAGGAGGTGCCAGTGGACAACTCGGCCCAGTACCAGCACCTGACCAACATGGAGCTGATCTCGCTGCTGCTGCAGCAGGAGATGGACATGCAGAAGCAGGAGGCGGCCTCCCAGCAGCAGGCGGCGCAGCTGCGCAAATGTGAGGCGGATCTGAAAAAGGTCAAGTTACAGGTTCGAGACATGGAGGACTACATAGATAATCTTTTACTGCGGATCATGGAGCAGACACCAACGCTGCTTCAAGTTCGCAATAGACACAAGTGACGACAGAGCGAGTGTGTGTGTGCTGCACACGACTGAGACCCTCGAGAATACGGTTTCCTCCAGAGTGGGTGCAAAACACGGTTATTATTTAAGATCGGGAATCACTATTCTAGAGTGATCAAGTTAATGCTCCACGAAATCTGATCTCACGAACATCCAGGTCTTCTCACTGCTAATACTGCCTTGTTGATGTAGACACGATATTACCCAACATGCATGCTGGTTACTATCCCAACAGAAAACAGAATAAATAAGAGCTTCGATCAAAGCCAAATGATTATTTTGCTCATGCTTTGTAGAGTAATTAAAGATAGTCAGCTGTTGTCAAGTCAAACTTTAAACTCACTGCTTTCACACATGCATAAAATAATATACAGGCTTAAGAAAAGATTGTTTCACTTTGGGGTTTAAAGTAGTTCCTCTGTCAGAATATGCTGTTAGCTCAAGGAATCTTGAAATTACAGCTGTAGAAGTGCAAAAAAATGTCATTTTGACACAAGGTTTTCATCTCAAACTGTTTTATGAAATGCCAAGATTAACTTGAGGGAATTGCATATTTTCAAATATAATTTAAGAAATGCTACAAAGAATAGCAACACGTCATAATACGCTGTGCTGCAATGTGAATACTATAAAAAGAGACCTTTCTGCATTAACATTGTTCTATGATAAGTGCAAAACATTAATCACGTTTGAGCCCGAAAAGACTGAAGAAGATGAAGTCTCATTATTTGTATTTTGTTTCTTTCTTTTCATTTGTACAAAATATTGTGTTTTATTTTTGTTTCCACTTTGCATTTTTTGTTGTTGCAATAGTAGCATTTTACTGTACAAGTAACAGCATCAATGCAATAGATAAGATAATTATTATAAGTTATTTCTATAAAATACTTTTGTCATGATGATATATTCTTTAATGCCACTCTAGTACCACTGTAGCTACTTGCAATGCTTTACATGACCGCAGGACTGTACTGTAAGAAAATAAAGTACACATGAGCCAAAGTTTGTGAGGTCCTTGTGTTGTTGGTTTGTCACCGATCAGACAGAAACTAACCATCCTGCACAGAGATGAGTGTTGGTATGTATGAGATGCTGCAGCACTGCTCATGTCCCTCCACTAGAGGACGCTCCTAACTGCACAGTTTGAGCGGACACCTTCTGGTTCCAGGTGGACCTTGGCTTTCTCAAAGAGATTTTAATCTATCTGATTTATTAGAGATAATATTGTTGCAGATTGAGTCTATTGAATTTATAACAAATGCTGACAGGCTGTCCTGTTGGCTACTTTACTTCACTGCTCTCCCTCTCAGCTTTGATTTCAGTGAAATGCTGGTTTACAATAATTAAAGCAAAATATAACAGCACAGGCTGTGTTTTATTTTGCCCAAAGAGATTTAGTACATTACCTGTTTAGACTGTGCAGTCTACTCAGTCTACTCTCAGAACAAAGGTTGAGCTGCATATTCACATTGAAATAAAAAAATACCACTGTAGAATGTTGCATTCAAAATCTTACTTCAGTAAAAGTACATACAAGTATTAGTGTCAAAGTACTTAAAGTACAACAAATAAAGGTTCTCATTATGCAGAATGACCGATTTTGAAATTAAATATATACAGCATTACTGGATTATAATAATTGATGCATTATGTGTATCACTTTAATGTTGCAGCTGGTAAAAGTGGAGATAATTTCAATTACCTTATATATAAAACTGGGTAGATTAACATAAAGTAGTATATCCTCATGTAGCCTATGAGTTGATTTATATGTTGTATTGATAATCTTATGCGTGAACTCAAGTAATGTACAAGTACCTCAAAATTGTTCTTCGGTACAGTACTTGAGTAAATGTACCACTGAAACAATTATAAAGGGATGAGGTTATGAATGTGTTCAGCCACACAGACAACGAGCTTCCATGTTATTTTCTAAGTTTTCTTTAGTGGGATAGATGTCATGAAACGAGAAATATGATTGTGAAGATTTCTGCAGTACAAATATTAGTTATTGTAATCCTTGTTTTCAACACACCTGTGCATTTCCTTATGTTATTGTATATCTCCTCTCTTTAGTTTTATTTTAATATATGCACAAATAAAGAACTAATGCACATTTAACAGGCTTTAGTCAATTTAAAAACAAGCAGCATATTTCCCTCTGGCACTTAATGACAAGAGCATAATGAAAGCGCCCAGTGTGGAGACTAATATTAATGTAATTTTGCTCCAGGTTATATATTTTTGCACCTGACAGCAGCCTGATCGATACTCCGCACGCGCTGCTCTCCTGAGGCCACGCCTCTTCACACACATGATTTATTGGGTCAATCTTGACACCTATGGGGCGCGTGAACTGTTATCTCTCCCAAGATCAATCCGAACGGTTATGCAATAGCTTTCACCTTATCGATCATTTGGGATGTGTAGTCATGCGGCGCAACTTTGCCAGTGTGAACGCAAACGCGAAGACTACACATCCCGACAGACAGAGCGGCTCACTAGTTACACACCGAATGTAGTTCCCTCCACTTGGGGATCCGTTCATGATTCACTTCATTAATAAATAAATAGTTCGGTGTCATGGCGGAATCTGCAGCATGTCCAGCCTTCCAGCTCGGGAGACCCCGATACGAGCAGGTAAGACTTCTCTATCATCAAGTCAAAACGGGCATTTATGACATTTTGTTTTTTTCTGGCTCGCGGGTGAAAAACAGCCCCTCCATCCTCCTCGCGCCGCTCCGCTACGGATGCTCACACTTTGTAGCGAAAGTTGGCTTTGATCTGCGGTCCGGTTCTTTGTTATGAAACCGCAACAACTTTGAGCTGATAATGAACTTCTGAGCTCGATTGGGATCAGTTTGGAGTTTATTATTATAGATGCACTCGTGGAGATAATCGTTTTGTCGGCAGGTTCACGTCGCTGTTTATCATCACTGACAGATTTCACACCCTTTTGCTTCGCTGCTGCTCCGTGAGAGATTATATCACTGTTAAGGTCGGCAGACGGGCACTGGGACCCTGAGCGGCATTTAAAGGCAGTTTATTACAATTATTATGTACAAGAGGTTTTATTTCTATTTCCTTATTTATTATAGGCTTTAAGATGGAGATTTCTTATACAATCTCCAGATCTGCGCATCATTTTTTTCCCCACATAAATCTGATACAAATCACACTTCAACACCCTCAAGTTCTTTTTCTTCTTCAGGATGCTCTCTGCAGAGTGATTGTGGACTCGCATGTGATCGAGATTAATAACTGTCCGTTCTTATCTGGAGCCCATTACTCAAATCTCCTCACTCAGAAATGAATTTGCATTGGTCAGCCCTGAGAGATAATGTGACCTTCACGTTGACTTATTAAAGCAGAGAGCTGGTTACATTTACATTTCCAAGGCTCCTTTATTCAGAGCCGTTTAAAAAACAGCACCTCAAAGAAAATGATCCACACGATGCTATTGCAGAGGTCCGTAAACAGATTGTGTAAATAAGTCTCTAAACTTTTTGATCTGTTGTTTTAACTGATATTAATGCAGCTCTTATGTATAAGTCTAAAATGCAGGATGTCAACATGGAAAAAAATACAAGTGAAAGGCACAAGAGCCAGCTTCTCTTAAATGTTGAGCCAACTGGGCACAGGTCCAGGGGGGTCGATGGCCTTTTGTGCCTTAGTTTGAAGTGACATGTTAACATTTCTTGCTGAAAAGTCGATCCAATAGCTACAAAGAGACACAAAACAACTGCAAAACAGTCAGAAAGCGTCGCAGAAAGGCCACACGAGATGCAAAACGACCACTAATAATGACTTCAAATTGACACGTGAGATGACGTTGTTGTGCGTCTCGTTCAGTCTGGGGGTCTTGTTCTTATGTAGGAGGCTTGAGGGACAATATAACACAGGATATGGCATGGTTCACAAAAATAATAGTTCATTTACACCCTTTGTCTCGTGTGTATTTTTTTTGCGATCACCATCATTTTAAGGAAGAGTGTAATTAATTCTTGGTTTCCGGCTCCTATTGCTGCTGTTTTTTATGAGGAAGTCTCCTCATAAAACCTTTTTATTTTCCCATCTGAAAGCTGAAGTTCATGTTGGGGTGATAAAGGTGCTGTAACACTTTCAGTTCCTTGCGTCACAGCAGTTAGAATGAGGCCAGTGTTTGAATCAGCATTGCTCAGTTTGTCTGTGCTTTCCGCCGCGCTCCGTCTCTGCGAGCCTTGTTGTGTACTCTCCGGGGAGCTGCAGCTCATGCATAATTAAAGCGGGCTCCTCACATGGATCCTCAGTCTACCCCACTCTTACAAAACAGCACTGCAGCACATATGGCCTGTCAGAGGCGGAGACGTGTGAATGTCAGGGTTACAGTACAGCAGAGATGCTTTATTTACAGTCTTTAGGAGGACTGCGTTTGGTTTCCAGTCATTTCAATTCGGACTCGATGCTGAACAGATAATTAAAATCCAGAAGGGTTTGTTCCTCTGTCTTTCCACTGTGTTTTCTGCCCTTCATAACTGATTAAGGTCTCCGAGGGAATCTGATTGAAGCTGCCATGTTTTCGCCCATCTGGTTTGCCAAAGAGGCTCTTGGCATAAATTGCTGTTGGGCCTTTTCAGACTGTTGGCACTCGTAGTTAGCGATTGGCATGCTGATGAAGACAGTGAAGGGAACAGAAAACAGGGCACTTGACCAGCAGCTCCAAGCCTCACTTGGAAGAATGTGTTTTTTGGTAAATGTAAACTTACTCAGATTGTACATACATTTAAAAAATTCATCTCAAAAGGCACATTTTACTTTAACATCTCGGTTGTATTTAGTTCGTTTGTTCCGTTGTGATAGCAGAGACTTTGTCTCTTATTTTATTGCTTTTGATAATTAGTCGTGTTTTGTTTTCATATTTTAACGGTTCAGTTTTCCTGATGGCAGCATTTCAAAGTATCTGCTAAATAATTTCTCATTAACATTCATTAGCAGTCATTAGCAAAGATTCACCTTTGGGAGGTGTTTTTACTAATGAGTCAGAGCTCTCAACTGCATCTCATGGTCTTCATCTAGTGAATAGAGAAAGCTAGGATTCATAGTCCGGCATGGACATTTAAACATACAGGCAGCAACAGTTTTGGGAAATGCACTTATTCTCTTTCGGTCAGATGGGATTGTTTTTTGTTTGTTGCCGAACATAAAAATGAAGGTACAACCAGCAGCAGGTTAGCTTAGCTTAGCACAATGAACGGGGAAACAGCTAGCATGGCTCCGTCTAAAGAAAACAAAATTCACCTCAGTATTTTGATAAAAGTTACTGCTTTAAATGAATTAATGTATTAAGATATAAAGTAAGTATTCATTTAGCTGTAGTTTTTTTTGGTTTGTACTGTAGCCTATTTAAACATTCCGTAGGGTTGAATTGGAGAAATTTGAATACATTACATCATTTTCTATTATTCTGCCTACTGCCCTGTTTATATATTTATACAATAAACTGTGTAACATTATAAATTCATAAGTATCATTTTCAAATCAGCAGAGTGCAACAGACAACGTTTCTGCATGTTTATTAAATGAGCATGAATGAAAGCAAAGTGAGCAGCGATGAATCCTCTCAGACTGCAGAGGACTACAGTGAAATGATCCACTCACAGAGCGGAGGATGATCAGCTGTTGTGTCTGTACGTTGTGCTTTCATTAAGAGTGAACTTTGTCATTCTGTCTTCTCAAGGGTTCATTCCTGGGTCGACTGAGACACTTCATAGACATCATTGACCCCAGCACCCTGTTTGTGTCCGAGGTAACAAAAACAACCTGTTAAACTGTTGATATTTTATTCATAAAATATCATAAACTGTCATGGAACAAATGGTCAGATTTCTAATACATTAAACATTTGTAAAGCTAAATTCATTTCTATTCTTGATTAGTTGTTATTTTTTGAAAGAGAGAAAGAGAGTTTGCTGCTTCCAGCCTCTCAAATGTCACTGTTTCCTGATTTTGAAATATTTTTGGGGTTTTGATCAAGATGCCTTTTAGACTATTTTCTGAAATTTTAAAAAAACAAACACTTAAATGATAAATTAAAGCATTTGACAGATTAAAATATATTGTGAATAACTGATTGTTGCCCTAAATATTTGAGAACTTTGTCTACTTTTTCGGGTTTTGCAGATAAATATATTAATATTTCTCATTACGTTCCAAAACACGTCAAAACATGAATGCCTTCCCAGTCTCATACAGCCCCATATTTTTCTTTAGAAACGATTGAAAGAATGCGAGAAACTACTTGATGACTACAAACATGGCGAGCTTCCACCTGGAGTGTCTGACCTTCAGGTGAGTATTTATCCACGCAACTCAGAGTGTGTTGCAGTACAGAGTCTTCCTAAAGACTAAACACGCAATCATCACAACAAAAACTAAACGTGTCTGAACCAGATGTGAAAAAAAGTAAAGAATATTCTGTGTTTACCTGTGCAGCTGTGGGAAGCCCAGAAGATCAAGCAGGTAAGTGATTCCTCTGGATACTTGTAGGTAGGCTCAGGTTGTCTGCACCTCCATACATTCAAGCCTCTGGGCTCCTGGCAGCATGAGGATGATGCCATGCTCTCTGCACGCAGGCCATCATTCATCCTGACACAGGAGAGAAGATCTTCATGCCATTTCGAATGTCAGGTACGACCTCAGATGAAGATCTTTTGCTTAAGTTGTTGAACTTACTTCCATTCTGTCCTCATTTTTTTATTTTGTTTTTACACTGAACATCATTTCTTCGCTGTGCAGGTTATGTACCATTTGGAACACCGATTGTAAGTCTCATATACAATATCATACATTTAAAATCATGGCTGTGCAGATGTCCATTTACATGCTCGTGTTTGGGGAGAGAGGAAATGAGACTTTGGACTTATTTTGCCCCAGAAATAAGCTGTTATTCCCTGGTCTCATCTAGGTCATTGGCCTTCTTCTTCCAAATCAGACTGTGGTGTCTACCATTATATGGCAGGTACTGTAAAAACATTAAATCATTGCATTTATTGTACATTTTGAACATCTGGTAAGCGCAGTTTTATTGTGTACATGCAGTGCTTTCCCACCTGTTATACAATGGAATAAGAACATGGTCGTGTTTGCTTCTTTCTGTAAGCTGTTGCTTTATAAAGCAACATGTAAGCTTGTAAATATCCATCTGTCTATTCATCCTTCCTGTCCTTTGTTTCCCTTCCTTTCTCTTTTTTTGTCCTTTCCTTCTTTCCTTCATTCCCTCCCTCCATCCTCCTCCTTTGTTCATCCCTTATTTCCTTCCTTCTTTCCTACAGTGGCTGAACCAGAGTCACAACGCCTGTGTGAATTTCGCAAACCGCAACGCCACAAAGGTGGGAACTATTACCTCTGGATATTTAGATCTATAGTCTCTCAAATACTTCTAAAAATATACAATATATATATATATATTCATTCTGACTGCTCTAGATTATTTTATATAGTAGAATATCACGTGTAGTGTTTTTTAAAGACCATCTTAAGACATTAAATGGCAATATAAAACACAAAAAGCCACTATAGAGAGTAAACCATGTATAAAGCTGTGACACAATATTTCTTCTCTCCTTCTTCAGCCAACGCCAACATCCAAGTTTCTTCAAGGCTATGGAGGAGCTGTGACCAGCGCTGTTTCTATTGCAGTGAGAGGGTTTCTGGTTCAATGACTTCATCCTCTTTCAGGATACTATACCTTCTTTTTCTTTGTGAATTTGACCTGCGCAAGAGAGCATCTAAGTCATGAGCTGCTTTGTTTCTTCAGCGTACAGAAGAAGTTGTAATGATGTTTTATGTACAGTATCATTAGCGATGATGGTAATACTGGTAATATTTATCTTTTAAAAGAGTTTAAGCTGTAGTGTTGATGTCAACGTTTTATACAGTAACACTACTTACTAGTAATACAAATAGTACTGCTGCAAATACAAGTAATATTTCTGCTGTATAGCAGTATTTAAAGCATGTAGAGTTTTGACCAAAAGCTAAATTGACTGGAGTTGGTTTTGATAGAAGATTTCTTTAAGATGAACCTGATGCATCTTATCGGATGTTGCTTTTCTTTTTCAAAGTGTTTTTGTATTTACTAGGTGGGGCTGAATATGCTGATTCAGAAGGCCAACAAGCTGAGTCCTGCCACCAGAATGATAATTCAGAGACTGGTCCCCTTCCCAGCTGTAGGTATGTTGGTACCAGTGAGCATCGTGTGGCCCTCTGATGGTCGGAGTCAAAACATCTGACTGATGTTGCACTCTTCATTTTCTTCTATGTTTACAAATGAGACAATTACGTACATACATCTAACATTTCAGAGCTTGTAAATTGCACCATTGTGATTTCTGTTATTAGAATATTTATTTTACTGAGGTGTTTCAGTGTTTTTAGATTATTCCTACAAACATTTCTAAAGGAATTTCTTCTTTCTCGTCTTCAGCACGTGTTCATGTGGAAATGTATGAAATCATACAATTCTTTCTCTCCCCGTTCTCAGCCTGTGCAAACATCTGTAACGTGGGCCTGATGAGGCACAATGAGCTATCTGAAGGAATTGATGTGCTGGACAACAACGGGAACGTGGTGGGATCCTCCAAAATTGCCGCAACACATGTGAGTGTTTTTTAACTTTTGCATACTCAGCTAATTGTTACCCGACTGCACTGAATATGTTCATACACTTACTGTGATAGTGGCTGATGATGGGAATATGCATCATTTCCTGCTCGGCTCCTGTCACTCAGCACACATCTGATCCCATAAAAGAGAAAATGAAATCCAACTCATTGCAGTATTTGAAATGAAGCGTGTGCACAATGTTCTCATCTGATTCCCCAGGCCATCAGGGAGACCGCCTTCACACGTGTGGTCCTCCCGATGCCGATCTTTGTCCTGCCCCCCATCATCATGTCCTACCTCGAGAGGTTTGTGTAGAAATAAATAGGTGGCATTTACTTTGAAGGTCACTCGGGCTGCGGGTAACATTTACTTTCATTGTTGATTAATCTACAGATTATTTTCACAAGTAATCGATTGGTCTGTAAAATGTCAAAAATATGAAAAATGTGCATCATACGTTCAGTCTTTTTCTTTTTTTTTAATGTCTTGTTTTGTACCAAATCGAAACAAAGTACTTTCTACTGTCATAAAAGACTAAGACAAACAGAAAATATTAAACAATTTGTTTTCCATTTTTGCTTCAAATATTACTTAAAAAACTTAAAAACGTACCTCGAAAAGATTCTAAGTTACTGTTAGTATTCAGGTATACATAGCAACTCATTATGCTGCATTAATGAGAGATTAGTCAGAATCAGTGATCTTTATATTCTTTTTAGAGGCCTGAATAGTAGCAGTAAATTATTCATTAATTCAGTAGAGAAATAGAAGCTTAAAAGCAAAGCAAACATCATTATCTTATTTCTCTGGTTCTTACCTCATCTTACGACCCCTCAGATCTATCTTGCGACACCTTGTGGGGGTCCCGGTCCCCAGTTTGGGAACTAGTGGCCAACATGATTAAACATTCTTCAAAAACAGGGTCAGAGGAACTCATGGAAATATCCCAAAATATAATAACTCAGAATGCCATTCTGCCTTTTAGCATATTTGTTGTTTTTTAAAGGCAGTTGTGGACAATGAAGCATTTTATTTTACTTTTCCCTAAAAAGGCAAAACACAGAACATAGTGAGTTAAGACTAAACTAAACCCATGATGTTAAATGAAAGCGAGCTACAGATTCATTTTATAAATTAATTTCTCTATTGTTCGTCATTGCTCTCTGTCTTTAGAGGGCTGATTGTCTGTTTGATTCTGCTCTAAAAATAATCTGCATGTTTCTCTGTTTACTGAGCCAGAGTCGGCATATGTTGTGCCCCAAAGTGCTTCTCATGTATTCATTCAGAAAGTAGGCCACAGCCAGAGACAATGTAAAGAGAAATGAACAAAATGTAATAATACAGAAGCGTTTTCAAACACAAAAAGAGACTTTCTGTCTCTATTAAATAAATAAATAAGGAAAAATAAAGTGTCTGACTCATTAAACCCAGAACTGTAACTTTCACACAGACAGATTAATCTCACACTCACTAATTGTGAAAAATCGCTTCCTCCCTAATTCTGCACGTGTCTTTTCTCCGGATCCAAAAATAACTCCTGGTGTTGCAATAGTCATCTGGGGATCGATGCACACCGCGGGCTCACGTTTCCTTTCTTTCTCTATCTTGACTTAGGCTGCGATTCCTGCAGAGCAACCGCCGGTTATTGTTGCCCATCCACAGCCTCGTGTGCCTGGTTACCTTCGGCCTCTCCCTGCCCGTGGCCATCAGCCTGTTCCCTCAGATGTCTCTGGTATGGCGAAAACGTCGCTTCAGCCCTCCCTACTGCTAATTCGAGGCCAGATGGCTGAAAAAGAGGGAGCAGCTGGGGAGAGATTCAAATTACACACACACCACTTGACATGCACAGCCCCAGCCCACGAGCTTGCGTTCACCTCTTATTCCAGATGTCTCTTCCCATGTGTAATTAAAAGTCTAAATGATCTCCGAAGCTTTAACGTCAGAGCGATGTAGAGCTAAAATTTTGACTTTCCAGTTTTTGTGCTTTTTTGTTTTTGCAGATTGAGGTGTCTTGCCTAGAGCCGGAGATAGCCATGGCAACAGATTGCAAGGTGTTGACCTACAACAAGGGTTTATGATGGATGCCGCGGTGAGGGAGCGAGGAGAGCACGAGGATGGAAATGAGGCTGCAGTCGTCGGGTTCCTCCTGTCGGGTTGAGAGTCTTTCTGCTGCAGCATCACAGCTGAGCCTGTAGATCATCGGTACTAACAGGGTTGTTTTTTATTCCACGGTTCTCAAGATCACAGCAATTAATGAGTCAAGGTTTAAAAAGAAGAAGCTCTGTTTATAGAAATGATGATATATTTACTGTGAAATCAGTTTTTTAGTATTGGTGAAATGATTTTAATGTGTACAAAACAGTGTTTCCCACACATGGCTGCTTTTCACACAATGATGAGGGTTTGAATACAGTTTGAACCGGCAATAACTGACTTTTTCTGGCTCTTCAGCTGCCTCAGTGTTTTTGTTAACGAGCCTTTTGACTGGAAACTGGAGCCTGTTTGGCTGACGGGAGCAGTGAGAGTGAACGGAAACGATAAAGTTGAAAACAGTGAGGCGTGAGGAAGTGAAGGGTGACAGTATTGTCAACTTGATAGCTCGTTTGTCCACAGGTTAGTCACCGTAAGTTTATCAGCTGACATTAGATTTATCTTTATTTGAAGCCCAAATCTCCTTAATCTTGTGATCCATAAAGAAATTGAAGTTATATCTGCCTTTAACTAGTATAATGTTTAGAGACTGGAAGAGGTAAACTATTCTAGTGTTTCACCAAAAAAAAAGAAGCAAAGGTTAGGGATGAGTCTAAAAAGAAAAAAACTAAATAATATGATTTTATGCCGCTGAAATGTTAATTCCAAGATTAGGACTTTGTCCTAAATCTACAATTCTGCATCTCTTTGTGAGTTTGACTCAGAGGCATCTGTTAGAGCAGGATGACCAATACTGGATTTCTGAGGCTGATTACAGATAACAATATACAAGACAGCATTAACTTCCTTAAGTAAAAACATTAAATACATAAGGATTTCTGACAGGGATCCTTAAAATTAGGTAATTATGTTAACCATGAATAAACTCATCACTGCTCTCTGCTGGACAAAAGACAGCAAACATATGGGAAAGTATCTTTGGCCTTCCTGTCCAGTTTCTTACATATATATATCAGGTCAGGACTCTAGTCTGTTGTGATGTGATGCAGACGGTTGAGGAGCAAAAGGAGCTTTGAGTGAAAGCTTCCCCCACAGTATATTTTTGACCCGTGGGAAACACTGCACTAGATAAAACATTTCTATTTATCATGTGAAGGAGGAGACACTCTAATCTGCAGCTGCACGTCTGAGATATTCCGTATACTGAGGATGACGAGTTAATTAGGACCGAATCACTACGTAACAATACTGCCAGTGTGAAGCCGCTGTCAGTGGCCGTACTGTAAATGTCTAAGGGACAATGTGGAGACTGTACTGTAGACGTATAATAGTTTACTCACTGTTCCTCACGCGACAGCTATTTTAACCTCAATAATGTGAAACAACATACAGTACAAGTGTACTCTCTGGACATTGTGTTTCCTACAATAAGCAAACACTGAACACTAACTTTCTTTCCTAACTTGTTGGAAGGACATTTGACTCTATTACTGTTTCTATAACCACTACTGTATTCATAATGCTTTACTTTGTACAATATTTGAAATATAGAAGTATAACTTATTATACTGCTTATTATGAACTAGTATTTTTAATTTTTTGTATAATACTTCTACTTCAAGTTTATTAAATGTTTGCTAGACAAACAATGTAAAACATTTATCTATATTATCTAAAAATATATATATAATAAATACTATCTCCCCATCTACTGGTTTTTGGTTGAAAACTTAATTTCCAGACATTTCCGTGTTCATGAGCTGCACACTTTGCTTCAGTTGTTTAGTGTTGTTATATTACATTTGGGCTTTCAACAAGGACCATCATGGTTTACTGTTTTCACTATTGACATTAGTTTATTTTTTACCTTTTATTATTCTAATTATTATTATTGCATTGCTGTTTTGCACCTTATTGGACAATGTGCCATTCTGATTGACAGAAAATAAATCTAAAACTATTAAAATAATAGATAAATTATAAAAGTCTTCAGAAAATGTTCACCATTTTCAAAAAAATGTATTAAAAGCAGTTAATCAAGAAAGTGACCAGTGAAGCCAAAAGTAATGATTCGTTTGTATGCATGTAATAATAACGGATTTACTCAATTCTAGATAGTTCTCCGCCAAATTATCATTTATGAATGTTTATTGGATATCTTGAATACATATATATACACTCTGGTATTTGTATTTCAGCTCACAAAATAGTTTTACTGAAGCTTACTCGTAGCCTAATTCACCTCCAATAAATCACTGAGCTTCCAGTGTTGAGCTGTGAGAGGCCTGCAGTCCACGTGTTGACCACCAGGGGGCGCTGCAGCAGCGATGCCTCGATAACACGTCAGAGTCGGAGTTGAAAGGGAAAAGGTCGACAGAGAACATGGCTGCTCCCGTGGATGACATGTTTTCCTTCTGCGTGGACCCCGGCAAAGTCTCCACCGGCGTGGATGTTAGATTTATAAACCATGTAAAGGTAAGGCGGTTCAGAGTTGGTCGGACTGAAGACATTTAGGCACATCTGGAGCTTAAATTAGCTCCGTAGCAGAGATGTGGAGGGCGCATGTCGGCTGTCAGCGTGGATCACAGCCGGGCAGAGCAGAGCCTGATGGGCGCACAGAGCACTGGAGGAGCTGGACTGGTTCATGAAAGGCTTTCTGAGCGGATCTGACGATAATAGATCTGGTGGTGTCCAAAACTACCAGTTAGTACGTCTACTGTGGTGCTTTCAACCAGAAGTGTGCAAGCTAAGGAGCAACACTCACCATTGTACTCCATTCAACTTATTGTGGGGTGATGTGCATGGAGCATTATGCAACTTTATTGTGTCGTGGCACCCTGACTTGATGGATGAAGGGGTTAAGTTTTTAGTTTTAATATGAGGTTTTTGTTGGAGGCCAGTGGTGAACCTAACTCAGGAGACAAAATCACATTATTTCACTCTGTGCTGTCTACTGTCATTTCTGCTGATAAGAAATGCATTCAACCATTATTCATACAAAATATTATTATTCAAATTATTCTTTACAGGGTTGCAGGAATCCTCCACTTAAAAACCCTTTACACCTGTAATAGTGTGACGATAAGGGCGAAGCAAACACAATATTTTGTAAGGAAATGCTTAATGTCTGTTAGTACATTTCTATCTGATACCTCAGTGGAAGAGACTGCTGCATGTAGGTTTAAATGAGCAAAGACTGTTTTCAAAGATCGGTGCACAATAGTAATGTTTGTTTGTTTGTTCATGTTTCAGGGCAAGGGTCTCTTTGCCAAAAAGAGCATCAAGAAGGGGGACGCCATTTTTCTCGAGCGGCCTCTGGTCTCGGCTCAGTTCCTGTGGAATGCTTTGTATAAATACAGAGGTGAGCTGTCGACTGCATTTTAACACACAGCAACTTTTTAGTGGAGTAACAAAGAAAGCAGAAACGGGTTTAATGACGGGTAGGTTTTCCACATACAAGGAATTTGCCTTGGTGCATATTATGAATAGAGTATGAAATAAAAGATGTAAGTAAGTGACTGCAACAGTCAAGACGCATAAATAAAATGACAAAAATATATACGATGAATCTGTTTTGGAAAAATGAAGCGCTTAACAGTTTTGTGCAAAATATTGTCCAAGAAATGTTTATTCACAGTAATATAGATTGTAATCAAAATGTGCAATTATGGATGGAGATTATTATCCAAAAGATGTGGAGACTTTACGTTAACGTAGCGCGTCTATGAGGCGGGATGGGAGGCCTTGTTGTTGAGACCAGCTCGTGAGGTTTCGGTCCTGCCTGGACTTTGATCTTGGATGAAACTTTAGCATCTTAAACCAACAGGGTCTGCAGTAAAGCTTTACCTCATCTGCTCTACTCTTGCACCGGTGTCCTTTGGTAGCCTGCGAGTACTGCTTACGTGCTCTGGAGACTGCGGAGGAGAATGCGAGGAGACTCAGCGGCATCCCTGGACTCAGCCTTCCTCATCCTGAGCTCTGCCACGTTCGACCAGAGCTGCACCAAGCCTGCCCTCACTGCCAGGTGAGTCCAAACAGGATCTGTTGATGTATGGATCTGACTGATGATGGCTTTTGAAAGCCTAAAAGTTGTCATTTGTATCTCACAGAAGAAAAATAAAGTGTTCAGATCAATTTAAGACAAGAAACGTATTGATTTTAAGACGGCTGTTCTTCCGACTGGTTGGCGACATGACTAGTGTTGGTACTATGGATCACTAAGCCACTGTATTTATTTCTTTATTAACCAAAGTGAAATCTGAGACAACTGTTTATTCATGGCGGTTTCTTTGTTTTTGAAATATTACATATCTGTTTAGGCCACATATAAACAGATTTAAGTGAGTGGTTTTCCAAAAGTATTCGCTACAGTTACAAAGTTCTTCAAAGTACAATAAACCCAAATAACTAAGATTAGAATAACGAACACTTCAATATATTAAATAAAAAAGAACAAATGCAGTAAAAGCACAGAATTAAACTCAACCAAGATGTTTTTAGGAGAAATGTAAACATTTAAACTTGATATAGCTCATTCCTTAAAACCTCTTCCCACTCCTGCATAATTTGCCTAAAACGCCTATCGACCGCGTACCCAAAGTAAACTGACAGCTGTTATTGAACCATTGGGAGTACATGTATGGTTTTAGTCTCTATTGAAAGGCAACACTCTGAAATTTCTTCACAATCAGTCAGAATCACCGTAAGTGCTATTAGCATTAAGCTGTGGCAAAATGTGTATACTACGATAAACTACGTGTTCGAATTGCAAACTATAGTTTATTTATGTCGATGTATGGTTAACTATATCATATTTAACCATTATCAACTTTCACAGATTCTTGAAAGTTCTCATGAACCAGACTTTAGTCTTCACACTCTGTCCCAAGAACTTGACTCATGGTTTCCAGTTCAGTTTTGAAAACTTTCCCAGCATTTAATCTGATAAATCTGCATATCCCTGGCTTCGTAATTTCATTGGCTATGTGGAGCCTGAGTTTGAACAGGATCTGTTGCGATTGGCTCGAGCTATACCCAAAGAAGAGAGGTGGGCATTGTCTTTCAAAGCGGACTCTCGTTGGCTGTTCCAGACTGTGGCCGGGCTATAGAAGCTCCTATTGGGTCAAATGAGGTGTCAATCTAACCGGCGGAATGTAGGCTCCATTTTGTGCTGAAAATCTCCGCTCTGTTGACACGGAACGTGAAGTTCCGTGATCGTGAGTTATCATATCTGCTGGCTAATTTGAAATGATGCAACAGCGCCCCGTGGGTCTTTATGGACGTACTAATGTGTTTTGGACTAAATATTTTACTGGATTCGATCGAGTGGACCCTTAGCCACCTAGCAAGACCGTTTTTGCTGGACTAGCATGCACGAGGGGGACGTTATGAATCATAATCGGTGAGTCACGGCCATATTTTATCGGCTATTTTTGGAGTGCTTGTTTGACAGAGACGTTAACTGTACCTGCTGTTGTTATTGTATCTTGAAATGGTTTGCGTAAATCGAATTACAAGAACCGTAGCTTTCTAATGAGATATCACATTAATACTCATCGTTACAGGGCAGCTGTGTACATAACACAAATATGCAGTTATCAAATATGCAGTTACTTGCCACTGTGACGGCCCGCGGGCGGGCCGTCAGAGTGGCAAGTATGAAGCTCTATGAACTCTATTTTTAATAATGTATTAAGATGTCTCAGATTTAATCTATTTTTTAGTGGAAATACAATACTTACTATACTTCCAAAAATTAAAATTCAAATAAGCTTTCTTGGCACGACAGATCAGAAACATGTATTGCCAAAGCAGTACAGACAATTCTGAACATTGACGGATGTTATAATAATATACAAGAATATGCAAATACCATCAATGTTATCAAATACAACATAATAGTTGCTATGAATAAGAATGTATTACATGGGCGGCTGTAATAATTTTACAGAAGTAATAACTCGCAGTCACTGAAGTGCTTGTTCCTCTCGTTGTGAGACAGTCACACACTCAGGATAAACTCAGGAAACATGCTGTTTTTATTTGATTTGAACACACAACCTGTGACGGCCTGTTTCTTTGAACAGGTTGATTTATTTTTCTTCTCTCAGGAGAATATTATTTTGGTCTTTCCTGATGTGACCAAATGAAAAGTCACTCAAAGTCACTTGTAGTGCATAAAAGAAGCCATGGTACAATTAAGTTACTGTTGAGACTGCGTTGAGGGGAGATGCTCTCAGACGTTTGTCCTTGGAGTCTTTGAAAACCATTGATTTGAGAAATACACTCTGTAGAGAAAAATACAAATTCAAAATGTGTGGAGGTTTGTCCCGTCACCTCTATCGTAGCTACCAATCACAATACCTTTCTGAAGTGTTCAATAAACTGTACAACTCATTTCCTGATTACAGTGACCTCACACAATATCTGCTGCTGGTTGATGAAGACCTGGGGGTCCAGTTAGTGATTAAAGAAACTGGGCTGTATGGCGGGGAAAACATCCAACGTTTAATAAGTGCTTAATACATTTCTTAAATATTTTCAGTGTTTTTTTTTTGATCGGTAAGAAACAGTCTTCCTCTGTAGGTGATGTACTGCAGCAGCGAGTGTCGACAAGCCGCAGCAGATGAGTACCATCGAGTTCTGTGTTTGGGTTCCTCCCAGGACGATCCGGACCATCCCATCAACAAGCTTAAAGATGCATGGAGGTGAGAGGGCATGTTATGCATGTTTTCCATTGCAAACCGCTGATTCTTCTATTAATGAATGTAATTCACTCAATGACGATTTGTCCTCTCCTCAGGAGTATGCATTATCCCCCAGAGACCTCCAGCATCATGCTTATGGCCAGAATGGTAGCTGCTGTCAAACAAGTGAGTCTCTGATCACTTTTATCTCCTAAATCATTGGGTACAATTAATCATATTACAAACACAATACAAACACCTTGCTGGAAAAGGACACAACATGCTGCATTCAATATAGATTATTATCGCCTGTGCTCCCTCACTTTTTGATGGTTGTTAAACCTAGCTTGAAATGACTAATACAGATGTCCTAGTAAAGAAAGCTGGATGTGAAAATAGTTTTTGGAAGGTGACAACATGGTGTGAGGATGATTTTAATAGACTTTGCTGTAATGTGATGTTATGCATATATTCATTAGAAAACGTTGAAGCTGTTCTGATCAATATCTTTGTATATAAGCAATAGATGAATATGCACAATATGAAAGGATGAACCCAAAAACCTCCGCAGTTCCCCGTTGTTTTTTGTACCATCTTGAAGATCATTGCTTTGGTTTTATGGCCCGTAACTTTATTGTTATGGTTCTCACTACTTTCGGCAACCTTGCCTCCAGCAGCAGGCAGCTGTTTTCGTAAAAAAAAAAAAAACCGATACGCTACCTGCTCAGCACCATACAGCAGACACGACAGTTGGCAACTAGTAAACCAGTAAATAGGCTACAGATTGCTAACAAGCGTCCCATAACAACTTTATAAGGTGGTGGTTTGACAGTGTTGTGTTTGCAGCCAAAAAGATGTTATTTCAGATTTAATTTTCACTGTGAATTAAGAAAGAAGAATAAGATGAGAACAAAGCTAGAATTTATACGGTGCAAAGTTAATAGCTACAAATGGCTTTCTTGGCGTAGACGCCACCAGGAGTTTGATTGTCCTTTTAATAGACAAGAGGCATTGAAACATTATGCATGTGTCACAAAGATATACTGAATATTAAAGATGAAATGCATATTTGTTAATAATATGTATTGGTTATGTCATACAGGCCAAAGACAAAGCACACTGCCAGAAGCTGTTTTCCCACTTCTGTAGCCGGACAGATAATGAGGAAGAGCAGATCGCCCATAAGCTCCTGGGAGACAAGTTCAGAGTAAGTTACCATCACCTGTCACAAAAAGTCACAAAAAATGTCATAGTATAGTACACCATAAAAAAAACTTCATAGTGTAGGATGCCATGAAGATGTAATGAGATAGTCCTAGTTAAAGTATGTCATAGAAAATATGATAGTATAGTATCTCATGTAGAAAGTTACAGTACAGTATGTCATAAAAGATGTCACCGGATAATAATCATCAGTCGTAAAGACGGTCATAGCATAGTTTGTCTTAGTTAGTCATAAAAAAGTTGTAGTAAAAATGCAATAAATATGTAATAAAAATAAATTGTTATATAAAGTTCAAGTATAATACATGTCACAAAATGTTATAGTATATCATAGAAAGTTATAAAAATTCCCTGTCTTTAAAAAGTCTAGCCATAAAAAAGATGAAGTAAATTATAAGATACAATTTTTATTTAATGTAAAATAAAAAATATATATATTTTATGACATATAATATGTTCATGGCATGAAAAGCATCAAAGCATAGTGGGTTTGTAAATGTTCTAAAAAAGTCAGTTTGTCATTAAAAAGTAATGAAAAAGTCAGAGTATAGTATGTATGTTAATAGAAATATTGTATGTCATAAAAATTATCATGAAAAATGTCATAGCAAAGTATTTCATAGTATGTCTTAAAAAACTTCACAAAAAGTCGCTATGATATGTTGTAAAAAAATAGCATGAAAGTCATTGTTTAAGGCCAAGGTAAAGATATGTCATGAACAATTTTGTATATCATAAAAAGTCATGGGAAGCAATTGTATAGTATGTCACAAAAACATAATCGCATGTAAAAGAAAAAGTCATAGTATAGTTTTGAAAAACGTCACAGTATTGTATGCTATCAGACGAGTTACAGTATTGTGCAGGTCAGGTCCTCTATGTTGAAATTGCTGACTCTGTCCAGTTCATGGACATCGGGTGTGTCAGTGTCCCCGTTATAGTTTAGTATTATGTTATCAGAAGACTCATAGTATTTTTAACCATTTAAATGTAATAAAATAAGTCAAAAGTTTTGAGTTCTTTATTGTCATGAGCACAACAAACACAAAGCAGCAGTCGTTGGCAATAATAATCTTGTATCTCAGGCTCTCTCAATGTAGAAAAGAAGAAAGTAAAAAAAAAAAAAAATGGATTAGACATAAAATTGTGCAAAATTAAAATATAGGGATGAAATATAACTCGTATAAGATGAAAAACCTGTAATATAACAAAAATGTACCAAATAATTCTGTTTGCCTTTGCAAATGTTTGATTTGTGATTTTGGGCTGTACAAAATACATGGAATTGAATTGTAGAAGTCCTCCATGCAGGGCAAGTCCAGCTTGGCGATGTGCTGAGCAGCTTTCCCCACCTTCTGTAATGTCTCTGCAACTGCCGTACCGGGTGGTGCCGGTCCAGACACTCAATAGTGCACCTGTAGAAGCTGCAGAGAGTCCAGGTTGAGCCTCCTCAGCCTACGGAGGAAGCAGAGCCGTCGTCTCGCTGTCTGCAGCTGCTGACTCAGTCCACCGTAGTTCTGTTGATGAAAATGTTACAAACAGGCCATAGTGTAGTACTCCCTAAATAAATCACAGTATATTATACCATAAATGAGTAAAAAGACAGTCGTAGTACAGTATGCGATACAAATGTATTAAAGTCAAAGTATGTCATATAAATGAAGTAGCATAGTATAGTCTGGCAGTTCAAAGACAATGTCATGCTCTAATGCTAATCGCAGTCGTTTATGGCTCAATGAGCACAGCGTGACAGTGTCACTCCCTCCTGAAAGAGCTTTAATTCCCACTGTGGCTGTCTATCCTGATGTTTGTTTTCTGTTATGTAAAATGTCGTTTTCCTCCTTCTGACATTGTTTCTGTAGGGGCAGCTGGTTTTGCTTCAGAGCTTTTTTAAAGCGGCACTTCATGACGATCATCTTAGTCGGGTAAGAAAGAATAATTCAAATGCATCCACTCCATGTGTCCCCGTATGTCTGACCAAGTGCTGAACAGCTCCAGTGTCTAACAATTCATTCTGTTGTGCAAGTTGACTAATTTAAACCGCTTGTTTTGACCCGACTAATGTTCCAAACTAAAGATGTATCGAGCATACTGTCATAGTATTAAGAAAACCTTAAAATGCAAATTTCAGAATATTGCTCAAGTTAATTTGAAGAGAGTCGAACAGTTTAACGACCGATCAATTATCAGAACTGTTGCAGACTCATTTTGTGTTCTAATGCAGCTGCACATTAAATGTTGTAGGGCAGCTGATTACTGCAGTTCATACTGATGGTATCGTAGGAAACCTACGTAGGAAGATGCGTTCTTGAACTCACTGTGACATCCAGAACCGTGTTTCTATGCTGATTTAACTGGAAAGTGAATGCACACGGAGTTAAGTTCTGCCAGCTCAAGATGCTGAAGCTGAAGCTGACCCTGACCGCTGATATTAAAAATGTCAAATGCTATTCATGACTTTCTGTCGCTATTGCAGTGGTTTGTCCCTGAGGGGTTCCGCTCTCTGTTTGCTCTCGTGGGAACCAACGGACAAGGCATCGGCACGAGGTAAACATTTGCCCCTCTTTCGACTCTGGATCTTAGTTCGGCTCAAGTAATTCTCTCTCTGTGTGTTTCTGTTCAGCTCTTTGAGTCGGTGGGTTCATGCCTGTGATGCACTTCAGCTTCCTGCCCAGCAGAAGGAGCAATTGGACTCTTTTATCGACCAGCTGTACAAGGACATCGAGAAAGGTCACAGTTTTATCTCAGTCTTGGAGTTAATTATTTTTGTATAATTGTGTGATTTAAGTGTTTATCATCTGTGTTGTCCCGATGCCATTGCTGGGATTATGATGTAATCCGTGTTCAGATCGCAACAAAGGCTAGAAACACTCACTTGTCTGTTATCTCTGTAGAAACGGGAGACTTCCTAAACTGTGAGGGCTCTGGACTGTTCCTGCTTCAAAGCTCATGTAAGTGCAGCTGATCTCCATGTTATGAGCGCTGTCACTTCAGTTCAAAGACACTGTTGTTCTGGTCAAGAGACTGTCCGATGACCGCCCCTTTTCACTGTCTTCTTTGACCCCCGCAGGTAACCACAGCTGCATACCCAACGCAGAGGCGTCCTTCCCCGACAACAATTTCCTGCTTCAGCTCAGTGCCCTCAGTGACATCAACCCAGGAGAGGTCAGCTGACACGTCTGGGTTGGAGTGATAAATCCTGGCCCGGGATAGATGGCACAGCACATCCCTCTCTAGCTTTGTGTGCTCCCTTGTCAGCCGGCATAAGAAGGCTGAGACTTTGAGGGTTGGGGGTTGGTTTGTCAAGCTGTCAGAAAGATTGAGAAGCCTTACATCTGCGTGGCACAGTAATGTCACAGCCAGCCGTGCTACTCTCGCAGCAAAGCTCTCCTTTGTGTAGTATTGCACCAGTAGAAAGATGGAAGGACACAGCGACTTCCTGCATGAGGGGGAAAAAAAACACGACAAAGACCTGAATTATTTCTGCCATTTGAAAAAAATAGCTGCAGCGTGTTTGTAGGACTTAACTGGAATTGCCAACTGTTCAGCCAGTTCAACTGTGTTTTCTTCAATTGTTAGGAGATCTGCATCAGTTATTTGGACTGCTGTCAGCGGGACCGAAGCCGCCATAGCAGACACAAAGTTCTGAGGTAAGAATCTGTAACCCCTCAGACGATTCACTTGAGGCAGGGTGAAACTGTTTATTGATCCACCTGGATCAATAAAAAAGCCTTCCAGGCGATAAGGAGGCAGGGATGCTCGGGGTCTGATGGCTCCTCATTGGTCAAGTCTATTTATAGAGCACATTTACAAACAACAAACGTTAAATGAATAGGAGCATAGAATATATTGATAAGATCTTTACACAAAAAAGATGAAATACAAGCAAAATATAAAACCAAAGTGTGGACAGACATGTCTTCATGGTGGTATGGAATGGAGAGCAGTAATTGGTCACCAGATCTTACGGGTTGGAGATGTTACCAGGTGCTTTAAAAACAAATAATCTTAAAATCAATTCTGTATTTCACTGCTAGTGAAAAGAGGCCGGTACAGGGAAGACATGGTCTCTCCTCCGGGTACCAGTGAGGAGTCTTGCTGCTGGCGAGATAGGGCTAACTGACTCATTCCTGCAGAGAGAGAGTTGCGGTGGGAAATATCATGTCAATCCGTTTTTGGATTACACCAACACTGAGTGGGGCAAGTTTGTTTTTAAAATGTTTGCGAGGTGTACGTTTTTCTAACATTCTCAGCCTTGAGACGGTGTAGCTGCAATCCAGGTTGTTGGTGTAGATGAATGTCAATCTTTATAAGCCCCCATATCACACCCACTGAAGGAAAGGTATTAAACACTCTTTGTTCTGGTGTGAAGCAGCAGATTGTCAAATTAATTTCAGCTCTTGTTAGAGGTGCAACAATGTGACTGGCGGAATATTCTCTTCCCAGGGAGAACTACCTGTTTGTCTGCTCATGTCCAAAGTGCATCTCCCAGATGGATGAGCTGGACGTGACATCGGACGAGGAAGAAGAAGCAGAAGGCGAGGCAGAGGGGGATGAGATGGAAGATGAGATGACAGATGTCTGATGAAAGACTTGCCCATATTGTTCTCAGCCGTTCCCTTTCCTGCCACCACGCTAAGCATCCATGAAGCCCTGAGGAATAAAGACCACCATCTGCATTTCACCAAAACTGTACAAATGTGTGGAAAATGTATTAACAAATGCAGACACATTTCACTCGTTCTTTGTCTTGTTTTGGAGATCGGCCACAGAACAATGCATGTCAGTATTAGGACAGTTTTTGCTGTACTCCAGCGCACTGGGTGGTTTGAAATAAAACAAAGACTTTCAAGGTTTGTGGGTGAACAGTTAAGGACTGACATCTCTAAAACGTTCACTAAATCTGGATTAAAACACTATTTTAAATCTACATTAATTAAAAAACATTCTGCCGACTTGGTGGCAGTTATAATACGACATATTGCCTTATTAAATAGTTACCAAACAGCACTTGAAAATCTTCTGCTCTACAGTGGTTACATTCCAAAATTCAAACTGGAAATGTCACTCATAAGAGCGGTGAGAATGAATCACAATGAGTTGAAAGGCTCCAAAGAATGAGAGAAATGGAAGAGGATGGTGATTATTCTCAATAGGTTCACTTTGAGTGGTATTACACAGTCCGTTAATCCATTGTTATATGATTAGAGCTGCTTTATATTACAGCTGGTAGTCGGTACTTTATCCTCAGTGATTGTGTTACTTGTTCAAATGTTCCACATCACTCAATGTGCTGGCGAACAGAGCCGAAACTAATAGTTATTGCACTGCGTCTGACCTCCAGGTCCACTAAATCAAACTCAGAAGAACTGTTGTCATGTCTCGCTCCTTACATCTCTCGAACAAGGCAAAGTGATTAAGCCAAGGTCGGATGATTCTCAGGTGTTTTTCTCCACTTAAGAAGTTTCTTACAGGACTATGCATTATTGTATTGAGGCTTTATTTATATTCCGTTGTAATTACAGTCTTGTCGTGTGGGAGACGTGCAGCTGGTGATATATAGTTTGGTTTTCATACGATGATCTATGGGGTTAAGTTGAACCGTCCTAATGTATAATGGAGACCTTGAGTTGAAAATTGCTTTGTCAGTAACTTCCCTTTGTTGACTGTATTTCAAACCGCAGTTCCACATGAGTGAAAGAGCTGCTGCCCACACATGAATCAATATTACGACTGTAATCACAATATTTTTAGTTTCTTGACAAAGATTGGAAACATGGAATGTAATCACGTTTTTTTCCCCACAGGAGAATGTGCAAGGCACACATGTATGATTTAAATATAACCGCAGCAAACAGGAGCCTAGCAGTTGTCATTTTTACTACTGTGGCATAAACCATTGAAATTGGATGTCTGTTGAGTCATTTATCTGGTTTACACACCTCCTGCCTTTGCTACAGAAGACCGTAGTAAAATATTTGTTCATCTTTGCATATTAACCACAAATCGTTTCTCAAATTGTCTTCCTCAAGGGGGTTTGGGTTTCACCATTTTATGACTCTCTCTAGACAGCCTTTCGCTTTAGGCACTTTTACCAAACCACATATGGATATACACATCTCATATCATTAATTACTAAATGGATTAAATGAAGTATTCTACTGCCGATGCCCGCCAATCAATCACTGTGCACTGACATTAAGTGCAGTCTAATCAGTGCCAGCAGATACTGGATAAGAATACGTATACTGCAAAGTTAAGGATACTTCTCCCCAGTGCCTCCAGTATTCTATGGTTGACGTTTCTCCATTAACCTTCTCAGTTTACTCCAGTCCAGTCCCCAGTTGTAGCTGCACTTGCATCACATGCTAATTCACCCAGAATGCACAAAAGAGAAATGGGGGGGGAGGAGAACACATTATGTCCATGAAAGGATGCACACCTGGGACCCAGCATGGCGGGAGGCTGGACTTCTGGACACATTCCCCCTCCCCCCCCCCCCGGTCGCCTGTCATCCTCTGAAGCCGTGCCAGAATCGCTGCAGGAGCTCTGCAACTTTGGAACTGTGGATTTTGGTGCGGCAGCACGCTCCAGGGGTCTGGCTCGGGCAGGCACACACATATAGGCCTCCTCATCACGCCGCACGGACCGCTTCAAGTCCGGAAAACGGAGAGGTCAAAGAGTCTGACTTGAGAGAAGAGGACTCAATGGAGGCTCGTTTGAGGACTGAGGGGGCGGGAAGTGAGGCAAGTGTTTGAGGAAAGGAAAAGGGAAGTGAGGGGGTTGAGGTGGGGGGGCATTAATTACTATGCAGAGAAAAAGTCCTTTATTCTAACAAACCAAGTTCAAAACACTTCATATACATTTCAAAGACCACAATGATCTAAAAGTGGCATATTACTGTCATTGTCATATTATGCAGATGTAGGAGGGAGAGCACTTGACTAGAGATAAAAGGTTTTTCCAATATGTTAATGTCAACTGCAGGAAATATGCAGACTTCTTATTACTTGTAAGACACATTGCTGTATCAACTTTTTTTTTTTTTTTTTTTTTTTAAACCTCTCAGCTTGATGCTGTGTTCACACCAAACGCAAACAAAATTATTTACATACAAAGTGAAGGCTCAGGGCGGCGCGAATACACAGAGTTCACCCAAAGCGGAAAGTAGATCAGAGGCGTAAATTCACTTTGCGTTTGGTGTGATAACATCATGAGATGCTCCTGCAGTTTTTCTCCCAAAATCTATACAATTGAATTAAATATGATTTTTGAGGAAGGGCCTGTACGATATGGAACAACTCAGGCAAATGGGTAAAGATATACTGTACATTGTAGGGCTGCAATAAACAGTTATAATAACTATAGATTAAAACATCAACTTTTCCCATTGATTGTTGTATCGCTTAGTCCATAAAATGTCAGAAAATAGTCAAACATACCTGCAACAATCTCCCAGAGCGAGATGATGCTTTCAAATGTCTTGCGTTGTCCAACCAACAGTCCTGGACCTGTTTTTACATAAAACAAAGGAAAAGAGCATTAGAGAAGCTAGAACCAGAGTGCAGTTAGTTTTTAATTAATACTTGACTTTCATTTTCTTTCAACAGATAACTCAATTAACTGTTTCAGCTCTAAACATTTCAACCCCATCTTCATCTATTAGATGTTATTAAATTACTTTTCCAATTCAAAGGTCCCCGTTTCCTTGAATTTTGTTGGTTGCTTTCTGAAACTTCTAATGTATTTGAAAAGCTGTCCTCAAATAAATAGGCTTCGTATTTCAGCATCATTTATTCTAAATGATTGTAATCGTAGTTTAGGTAGTTTCATCCCAACGTACTGAACTGTTGAGCTGAAATTGATTTATCTGCCAAGGTGAAAGGTGGGCTGTGTTGTTGTGACTGCTAGTGTGAAACTTGTCTAACTATTTCACATTGCATGCTCAAAGTGGGCAAACTATGAAATGGAAGCTGGTTTTTAGACCCAAGCAAACTGTCTGCTTGAAACCAGACCCCATATGGAAACAATCTCCAACCTACATTAGCGCTGTCCAAATCAGTTACCACAACGCATACCACTGCTACCTCGGAGGGCTACTCCAGAACTACAATGACGAACAACTGCTTCACGTGAAATCAGCCGACCTGAAGTAAGGTTATTGCACTTTAGCTCACCCTGCATATAAATAAACACCAGCAAGAAATACAGTCTGAGAACACAAACATGGCTGCTGAGTGACCTGCTGGTTTTGATCAATGTTCTGCTGAAAATCATTTCCTCTGGAAAAAAAAGAATCAAATTGGTCCAAATTGTCAACAGTACCGCACAGAAACATTGTGAGCTGCCCAGTAACGTCACATTCATCTTCAGGAAGAAATGTTTAAGACCTCAATGGCGTCGTATAAATCTTGTAGCGTGACCTGAGCCAGTGGAATGGAACATGAAGAATTGAGCTGTGAATCATCCAAACAGAGGCTTTGGAATCACAAACGTTACAACAGGATCTACAGGAGCACTGTGTTTGTGACTCAAGAGACGTATGCTATGTTTGATACCTGAAGTGGTTTTGTGGATATATTCTCTCTTTTGTATTAACACAGCCTTTAAAAAGAAATAAATCGAATGCCTAATGATTTCGGTAAATCTGACTTTTTGTCTCGTGCCACCAGCAGGTCAAACGCTTTTATCCTGTTAAATATCTACATGATAGATGTATACACAATTGTGAACACGCATCTATGTTCCCCTGAGGATAAATCCTACTGAGTTGTTGGATCCCCTCTTTTCCTTTAACACCAACTTGAGGTTTAACTAGTAGTTGGATTGCCATGAAATTTGCCATGAAATTTGGTACACACATTCATGTCCCTCTCTTTTGTGATCTTCTTACTGTTCCTCCCATCAGGTCAACATTTTCATTTCTCCTACTTTGTGATCAAATCCCTGCTAAACTAATAACATTTCCATCTGCCTCAGTTGTACTTTGAGTTTAGCATTTACTAGCAAATGTGAGCATGTTGGGGAACATAGACAACACCACCATGTTTCCATGCTAACGTTAGCATATAGCTCAAATATTCAGCACATGGAACAATGAATCTCTACAAATCCTTTAACTGAACCGACTACACTCAATAGCCATCATCACTGACTAATCCAGTAGCTTTTAACAACAGAGCTTCACTTATAGGTGACAATAGCAGATCAACCGTGACACACAGTGCGTTACTTCCTCGTTAAAAACAGAAAGAGACAAAAGAAACAATCACATTCTGATTAGCTCTGATGGGTTCACTTTCTGACGTACGTCCTGAAGTGCGTTTGAACTATGATGCGAATGCTTAGCTTAACAAAAAGTGAACAAACTACAGTAACTGATTCGAATCAGTAAAGTGATTTATGATTTCCACCTCTACAAACACTTCTGTACGTGGCAGAAGAAGTCTTTTTCTGTAAAGTGGACGGACAGGGGAGCAAACATCATTGTTGACTCTGGAGATACTGAGCTGATTAGTTCGAACATTATGTGTTTCTTTTTTTAACGTTTTTCGGAGCACAACTAAGCAGCTGTGGGTTTTCCATTTTTGCACGGGTAGGTACAATTTTGTTCTTTTCTTTCCCTCCCTCAGCGGTGGTTTGAGACCTCCAAGACGTGTACATTTAATCTATGCTAACTTCTCAGTTTGAGGCTTGGACAATTAAAACTAGACCATTGTGCTATATGCGAACGAGGTCAAATGTGATCAACTGCAAATGCCTAGATGAATTCTTTCTCTAAGGTCAAGCCAGACATTCCCACTGACACCAAACACGGTCTGACTCATGTAGTGCAAATGAGGCATTTGAAACACTTTGGCTATTCAGCTTTATCTCTCGCTATCTCATTTTCACATCTCTTGTAGGACATTCAACACATCCTTGCAGGATGAGACTGATGCTTTCTTTCGGCTGTGGCATTTCAGAGTCCGGGCCGCGAAAGAACCAACTGTATCCAATTATGTGAAGCTTAGTCTTGCTTAGTCGGAATCATAAGCCTGCTAGCAAGATAGCGTTGCTCGATAAAGAGCATCAAGAGCAGCTCTCACACCCTGTGGGCAGCTGGTTGATGAACTGTACAACAGAAATCTTTTCATTACCAAAACAAAAAGCATGAATGAGTTGTTGTTAAGTCAGTTTTGAAATGTCAGAAAATTCTGGCTGGAAGTATTAAAAAAATAAATATAAGTGATTGTATTCAAATTCTATAAAGTCCATTTACTAATCGATTAATGGGATAATCACCTCAGTTGTAGTTTGTAGTGAACAAAAGATGCAGAATGCAAATGTTAACCAGAATGACGAAATGGAATGGAAATGTTGTGCTTTTGGCTTTCACATATTGATCATTGGCCCCTGTTTTGTGGGCCCCGTGAGAATTCTGTCTTCCAATCAATCTCTGATGAGAATGCCTGCAGGTGGCAGGAGCCTACTTTCAAGATTTATGGTCTCCATACTTAAATTCAAAAGAAAATGATCCTTCATCTGCAAATTTCACCGCTCTGTCCCAAATGAATTGGCCTGCGTGTGAAAGTGAGCCCCCCCCCCCCAACCCCCCATCACCCCCAGGACACACTTTGACCAGCATGGGGAGAGGAAGTCCATGCATAATGCTTTGTGTTTATTTGAATTCCTAACAATTTCCATTGATTACACATAAAAAGACCACATTGGAGCCCCTTCATTATGCTTTCAGCGGGAGATAACCCAGTGAGCATTTTCTTCATACATGTAGTGTTACATCCACATAAAGACATAAACAACATTTAATATGCAACGGTTGACCTTTTCATTACCTTCAGTGTAGTTTTGTTATCAAATATTATGGATGAATAAATAATTATCTGACTTTATTGCACATCTTAAACCATGAGCTACGGCATCAATATCACCTCAGGACATCATCTAATTACTAAGCTACCTCTTGGCTGGAACAAACAATAAGCATATTATGTAGCTCTGGCTTCCTATTACATCCAACGTCTGTTCATGAAATGAACACATAAAACATTTAAATGGGGCCGTTTTCACAGCACACAACAAGATCATCCATGTGCCACAAACTACCCAGAATTTCCCAGACGATTGCGTATTTAATTTCATACACCTAGTCCTCCACAGAGACGTCTGACCCAGCGCTGTATGACGCAGTGAATGCCTTGCTCCATAGTTAGACGCGCCTCTGAAGGACCCAGTTGTCTGAGACCGAAACTGTTCAAAAAAGTTTCATGATTGAGCTTAGAGCTGCAAAATCCATCAAGACAGAAAGTTGGATCCAAGCACAAGCTGGAAATGTGATTAAGGCCTGAACCTCTGTGGTAGGGGATCCACCCAACAAATCCCGTACCCAACACCGTCATTCTGCCGAGGTTCCCCAGGAGATGTTTAGCATTTTGTTAACATAAACCTGTTTAGTGTGACATGGGATGAAGGCCCCTGAAGTGACAGATGTTTCTCTTTAATGTGATAGAAAGTATTTTTTATTTATTTTTTCTTGGGGAGGGAGGGGCAATACTTTGTGGGGTTGAGTGAGAGACGCTCAGGTTGCTTCGGGCTGTTTGAAGTCCTGGGCTGATCCAGTCTCTCTCTCCCTTTCTCTCTGTGAAAGTTTTGCATGTTGAAACACCTTCTCTGTTTCAGAGAGCAACTAAACTGCTCAGGCTCTTCTTCCCTCTCCTCCTTCAGCACGACAGAGTAATGAAAACTAGTTATGAAAATGGTGACTTGACTTTTTTGTTTTTTCAAATACTTGGGAGGTAAGGGTCATTGTAGCCTCAAGCAAGGTGCTCTCAAAATGAAATTGTTTCACATACTAAGTAAAAGAGGGACCACTTTCCTTCTTTGCAAAAAAATAACTCTAATATGCACTCTGAAATGGGTTCATACGAGTAATTTCTGCAAAACTTAATTGCTTCTGGGATTTGTGGAAACACTTTCTTGCTATTAAAGTGCCACACTCTATGTCTCAAGTTATTGTCCATCTTCATCTTCGAACTGCAAGAATTGAATAACAGACCTTGCAACACTGCAGTGTTTGTTGAATTGTAGTGGCAAGGCTCGAGCATTGTGGTGGAAGAGAACAAAAACAAAGGCCTCTCTCATGGAGCTGGCAGACTGTTTGTGTGGCTGGTTGAAGAGTCTTCAGACACCAGAGGGAAATCCAGCAGACCTTCAAAGGGACAGCGCAGCGGGCGTGTTGGCAGACTGCTGGTTTGGACAGCTTGCATACCTTAACACAGCCCCAGTTAACAGGCCTGCACACATAAACACAGCATCACCCACTATTGTGGATGAGCAAGCAATGTACAGGCCAACATATCTATATTTACAACCGTGATCTCCAACCAGGGGAACTTATACTTCAGGGGTTACTTCAGCATTTGTGGAAAAATTGCAGTTTGAAAAAAAAAAAAAAAAATAGAAAGCTGAAAGACCTAAATATATATATTATCTATATTATAGAGAAAGCATGTAAAAACTAGTTAGCAAGCAAGCAGAGATGTCAAAAAAGTGATAGAAAATGGTTGAAATGGTTTGCTAAATAGAATAGTTAAAAACAGATGAAAAAGCTAAAAGTAGTGGATATGGTTTAAATAGTTATCTAAAACTATTGTATACAGGGTGAAAAAGATTATAGTAGCAAATAAATAGTTGAAATGCTTAAATAAAACATAATGAAACACTTTAAACAGTAAGCTAAAAGTATTGTATAGTTGGTGAAAAGGCTAAAGTACTGCATGAATTATTAAAATAGACAGATGAAACAAAATGATGAAACAGTTCAAATAGTTAGGGAGCAAAATGTTATAAATAAAAAGTTTAAATGAAAAGCTTTTGCTGCTCCACAAGTTGTTTGAATGCAAACATACTAAACTCAACAGTGATATCTTAAAAGTATAAAAACATATTATAACAATATCCAGATAATCAGTAAAGTTAAATAACATCCAGTTTAAAGCAAATATACTGCAGCGTATAATTCAGTTATCTATATCAGGCACATGTGAATTAATGAATGAGTATACCGCATTTTTTTTCCATACAAGCACACACTCTCACACACACAGGAAGCCACTGAATTATAGATGCAGAAACAGGAAATTCCTCCCTTTACCCTCTGTCATTCAGACTCCGACCTTGCACTAAATCAATTAGTAGTGCTGCAGGCAATCAGTGGACCTCCTCGGAGACTCTATGAATGTTCCCTTAATTCACGAGGGCCTCTTGGACCCCTCTCCACGGACACTACCTGATGGGTGGCCACCGCTCCCGTTCGTACAAACAGGACAGTCATTTCACGCTGCGCAAATCAGAGAGCAGTAGGGGTGAGATCATTTTGCTTCCTCCGCTGTGCTGCATCCTGTCTTGTCCATAAAGGGTCCTTCTCCTGTGTGGTCAGGAGGGTCTTGTTCCACTCAGTGAACACTGTGAAGGTCCCTTACTGTGTCCTTTAGGTGTCTTTTATAATGCTGCTCCAAGGCAAGCGCCGATATAAAAAACAATTTATGGTGTGATTAACCTTGTTGAAATTACCAGGATATATAATATTGGTCATTATTAAAGCCTTGATAGAATATAAAGGTCAAATCTCCATTAATTAATTTGTGCTGAGACAATTAATCGATTAATTGATAGGTATCAACAACTAATTAACCATTTGTTAGTTATTTATTTAGGACGAATGCCAATGTGTGCTGGTTCCAGCTTAACACATGAGAGGATATGCTGCTTTTTATAAATGGAGACTAAAGTGTTCAATAATATATAAATAAATAAGTACCTCTTCTTAGTGCCTTGGCGCGTAAGGCCTTCAAAAGGGCGTTTCCAACGCAATGGTCCGCACCACGTTCCATGAATTCCAGTCACCCTCTTTTCTTTCTTTCTCAATTGAGCGCCTCCAGGAAGTCTTTGGTCTTCCTCTTCTTCTTTTCCCATCTGGTACCCAGGTCATTGCTATGCTGGAGGTGTTGTTCTGGTCTTGTCTTATTATGTGTCCAATCATCTTCCATCTCCACCACTTCACGTCTTCACTCAGCGGCTTAATTTCAGCTCTTTCCAGTAACTCTTAAGTACTGACCTGGCCTTGCCATTGAAATCGGATGAGTCTTCGTAGACACTTGTAATGGAACACATACACCGTTTCGTTCCATGACTCACACCCAAATAGTAAGACTTGCACCACCAATGTTTTACACAGCATCAGCTTTGTTCCTCTTGAGATGTTGTTGGAGCTCCAGGTCTTTCGTCTGCCAAATGCACCCCTGGCTTCTGAGAGTCTCTTCTTCAGCCACTGTAACAACTATATCCCCCCCATATATGTAATACTGCCAATCAAATAAAGGTTATCAAAATGTTTTCATTAAAAATAAATTATTTTACAGACACTCATGATGACTATAGGTTCCACGAGACAACAAACTGCACAGGGAATTATTTAGGTCCGTCTCTTAGGTACATATTTAAATCAATTACATTGCAACAGGAAAATGATGTACATTTTTGGCAAATAGCACACATAAGTTCTGCTACATTCCCATATTGTGTGATTGCAAGTCTTCCCATACACTGCTCTAAACTTCATTCTGGGCTGTCTTGGCGTTTCCGTTTGGTAACCTGACACTTACTCGAGCTTACAGCCATTCAGTGTTTATCAGCAGGATCAATGCAGCATCTGTGTCTTTCTCCCTAAAGACTCTGTGGGTTTGTAATCCGCTTGGCCCTCTTTGGCCAAGCGGATCCTGAATCTTCCCATTCACTCTCGCTCCCCTGAGAACACGGAGGCACATTTCCCATGGACCTGAATAACTGCGTTCTATGTGCACAATGTATCGCAGTACGATTGTACCACAGTAATGCATATGGCTCAGGTTACCTTGCCTCATCCTTAAGAGCGGATGCATTTTCTTGGGAAAGTGATGCCAAAGTATTCACATTTTATGACCCTCAGGGGAAAAAAACAGATCTCGACAGTAAAGCCTGCCCCTTCATTCCCCAGTAGCTTCTCATACTTGTACCTCACACAGTAGGGAAATAGATCCGAGCTCAGAAAGAACAAAATGCTGTGGTTTTCTGGTACATGGCACTGATTTCCCTTGGTCATATTTCTCTGACTAACATCAACGTGTGTTTGAGATGAGCAAACCGCCAGGGAATCACACACCGTACGGGGAAATGGACAAAGTGGCGTTCTGGGAAATTAACCCGATTACAAGATGAGACTTAATAAAGCTAATAAGCCATTTCAATCAATCAATTTAATACGTCAAACAAGCTAGATTAGACTGCAAGCGTATCTCGCATTAGCCGATTGCTGGAAATGCCTCATTGCTATGTGGGTTTTGCTTCACGCTTTGTGTTTGTCTGAACATTAACTCTGTGTAGCATGTGTTAAGCTTTGGTAGCTGTTAGCTATGTTAGCTCTATTAGCCTTGTTAGCTGTTTTAGCCAAACAAGCTGCTGCCCAGTAGGGTTGGACGTGTGCGCGTCTGTGTGTTCCACAAGCTCCCTTAGCTTTTTTTAGTCTAACAAATAAACCAACCATACATACACCTTTTGGATGCAAGTTTCTCTCTTTCTAATTAACTGATTGTAAAACACGCTTCTTTTAAACTCGACAGAAACAAAAAACAAACTCTAAACTAAAAATGTCTTGGTTAGTCTTTGCTCCAACGATCACCAGTAGCAGACCATCACTCACTCACACACACACACACACACACACACACACACACACACACACACACACACACACAAACTTGGCTGCGGTTTCATGTTAATAAAAAAGTACAGTGATGTTCTGATGCACATTTATTTTTACCCAGTACAGTCACCAACCTTCTTTCAAATCTCAACAGCATAATGAGACCACTTTTCACCTCAGCTAATGGCTATTACATAATTATCTCAATCAGCGTTGATTGTACCTCCACTTTATCAGCACTTTTATCAAGCATCTCAGGGGAAGGTGAAAAGAATCCCTGAAAGTGTTGTGAATTTCTTCTTTTACTGGTTTAAAAATATCAAGATTTATTAAAGGTATACTACGTAGACAAATTGGCGGTTGCTGTTTGTAAACACAGTCAGATATAACACCCAAGGACTGCACCACACAGCCGAGAGACTGAGAGTGGAAACACATACACACAATGATGTAACACCCTGTTTACGACCGCTTTGTATCGGAGCAGCCACACACCTTGAGCCTCCGTACGCCGCAGCGGGCAGCACACCCGGCTTATTGGCTGAGGGTCACACCCCCAAGTGGCGTCCCAATAACTCTTTGCTGACTTCCAGAATTGTATGGGGTCAGATCAGTCTCAATATTAATGAATGCACACAGATTCACAAATGTACTCTCTCCACAAGCGTATTTTTCAATGCACACGAAAATATTTAGAATTTTACATGAATGTAAACAAAATCTAAAAACAGGCAATTATCTGTAGCCAAGCAGACGTCCATTCCATTTTCATTGAATCACACGAGAGTAAACAACATTTATGTGGCGGGAGTGTTTTATATGTAAATCACAAAATACATTTGTGAATCCTTTTGTGTGCATTCATTAATATTGAGGCTGATCTGACCCCATAGAAACATTCCGAACGCAGCAAAGTAAGAAGAGGAGAGAAAATACAGCATGTAGATTTTTTGGGTGAACAGTTCTCATTAATCTAGAAGCAGTGGTCTATCTCTGCAGCTTTCACCGTGTCTGGACTTGACATGATATCCAATAATCAAAATGGCAAAAGAATCAATACTTTGAATAGGCCGTGTAATACAAGACTATTATGCATGTGGCCTTTTTAGTATGTCAATATAATACAGCCCACATGTACACTCAGCTGATTATATATATCAGGGTCCAGATGCATCAAACTGTAGATTCACAACCAAAACTATGTGTATGCACTAAATATAAATATTAATTATATACAACAGTGTGTGCTCATGGTTGTTTGATATATCCTGTTGGAAAGGTTCTAAAATGTCCTCTTTGTGAATAAACAAACAGTCATGCGTGTTGTATTGGAGTGATTTCTATGAGATCTGGGGCTCAGTAGTTGGAGCAGTTATTTATTAAAGCAGGAAGGGATGACACCTCCAGCAGATTGCCTTATTATTTATAATGCTCGCTGTACATTATGTGATGGTTTTACAATGACAGCTTATGAGAGCACCACAGTGAGGTGTGTACAGTTAAAATTACGACTCACCTTGTATTGACTGGTCATCTATTTAGAGGCTGTATTAGCTTAGCGTATTTAGGATGATGTGTGCAAGTTATACTGTATGTGCAGTAAAGATATTGCTGCTGGTTAATTTGCATGCTGAACTTTTACTTGACTGCAATAAACTAAATCTCGAGCTGTTGGCTGAATAACATGCAAAGTTATATACAGAAGGATATAACTTGTGTTTAATGCAATATCCTGTACACCACCTTTATGAGATGAAAATGTCATGAGACAAAACACATGCAAACATAACAGTAAATAAACAAATGTTAGTTTATATAGTAATATGTATATGTATATATATATATATATATATATATATATATACACACACACTTATACATATACGCTATATTTCTCTCTCGGCTATCTGAATGTTGAGGAAGGAGGTGCGCTTGGATGGAAATGGTATAATAGAAATCTGAAAATTAAGATGAAAGACAAAGAAATTACGATATGTCAATGTTTTCACATTGCATCGATGATATTGGATCGTTGATTATTGAATGGATGTATAGATCTAGATAGATCGTTAGTACTGTATCTGATGGATGCTCGGTATTTAGCGATATCTAAAGTTTACCCAGAACGAGTATCAGAGAGAGGAAATAGATCTGTGAATCTCTAATCTGAAACACATTGAATGTTAGGTATCTCCCTGCCATAACCTTCATCTCTAATTCATGAAGTAATGTGATACACTGCATGCAATATGGAGTTTATCATAGAGCATGGTACTGGGCAATATTCATGGAAACCTCAGGCCAATATAAGCAATCCAAGGCACTGTGAAAAACCCATACTGTAGATCTGAATACTTCATGATTTGAAGGATCACACCTCTTTGCCTCAGGGCCAGTGAATCACACCTGACGCAGAGGCAGCCGAACATACACCAAACATGCATCCTTCATATGGTTTAAACTACGGGAAACATGTGGAGACTATCAAATAATCAGCCCCTCTGTACTTCTAACTAATAATGCATTCATGAGTTAAACATGAAAGTTCACAGCTCCTTCTCAACTAAGAGCAAGCAGCTGCTGAATTCCCTGTTAATAGGAATAGACAAGTAGCATTATCATACCAACAGGGAATAGAAAATGCACAATGACACTTTGCAAACCTCTGTGTGAATTTCAACAGTCGCATCCATCCGCACTACCAAACAGCTAATTTCATAAATAACTACTTGGATGGAAGCGGGACTCATTACACATTGCAAATTCATTTTTTTGCTGAAGACAGGCAGCCCGACTTCAACCGTTCACTGCAGCCTATTAAATAAAGACGCAAGGTAAATTGCTACTTCAGCTTGTTCGAGGATAAATGAAAGTGATGATGACTTCAAAGAGTCTGAGATTGAATACATTATGGAAACTGTGAAATGCCCCATGGAAACTATAATAAATTGTGTAAAAAAAAAACAAAACATGCCCTTTCGTACCCTTACATATATTGCATGTATGTCTTGTAGGTCTTCGACAAGCAATAGATAAAGTGAAAACAATAGCAATATGGTATCTGTGAGAAAGCTTACAGCCAAAGTAATAGGTATCCACTTAAGCCTCCTAGAAATAACACTGCAGCTGAGCTGTTTGCCTTACAACCAACATGGAAAAAAAGCAGTGACTCCCCTTTTGGCCTTTGCCCTCACCAGATTCTGCCTTCTAATTTGGCTAATTGTTTCTTTTCCCCATGGGGATGCGCACACACAACTGGCATGGGCAACATCAATGTACCGGTGTCGGGGTCAGGTCAGTCTTTAAACACGGTTCATGGCAAACACATGCGGCTAAAATGAGCTCTATCTTTCACTGTCATACCAGCAATGCGTTATTGAGGCTGCTTGTCGACTGCTCTTTGTAGAGTGTTCATAACAACACAGACCTCTGAAGGGAGAAGGGGGCCGTCTACATGTCACTCAGGTTTTCAAGCTGTCCATCTCCCACAACAAAAACACTTTATTGTCACTGCTGCCAACACAGCTCTGTGGGCTTTCACTCCAGCTCCTTTACTTTCATGCAAATTCCTGTTTATGTAATAACTTACAAGACGACATTGTTAAGCTTACACACATATACTATACATGCTGCAAGAATAGTAAGCTGATCAGTGACCACTTTGGTCTGGTTGGGTGTAATTATCAGCCTGGTCTCTGGGGCTGCTAGCTGTGTTAACCAATCTGCTGTCATTTCCTGAACATGATTACTTCATTAACCCGAAGGCCAAGATGTTCAGCCGACTTGAGCCCTGCGTGGAAAATAAGGCAGGACTTTCATTCATTTGAATGGCCAGCTGTATCATATTTCATAGTATCATAGCCCGCTGTGCAGCGTCTGATAGACCTTTAAATGCAATAATCTGTTAATCCAACTGGATTTACTGGATTGTATTCGTCTTGTTTCTACCCGATTGACAAGCTGCAGCCATAGAGTGTAAATGAGAAGTGGACGAAGTCACCGTGACTTGATAACCAAAATGTTACAAGAAATTTCATGAACTGAAAACACTGAAAGGGTTAAAGTTGTAAATCGAAAACACGGACAACTTAAATTCAGTCTAACCGGGTCCAATAATGCCACAGGTCTTGATCTTTGTGTCACATGTAACACCCAAGTGGGTCAGCTCTGATAATTCTGTGCATCGTAATGACTGAAGCAAGACGGAGCATTTTATAGCAATGCACAAAAGTAGTCTGTGTGTCAGACATTGTGCTCATTTCACAAACTTTTATAGAATAATTCTATTTGACTGATCAAAGTATTTTGCTGGAGAGCATTCCAACAGTGAAACAAATGATCACGATGTTAAGCATTCAGAGTCCCATGTTCTAAAGGTAAAAAAGTACTTCAACTTGGAGCAGAATGCACTTCAATTTGGTTTTTCCAATTGGAGCATCACTTCCCACGAACATCTGCTCGGTGCTTCTAGCTTAAAAAGACGTGTGCGGTACAGAGCATAAATTCTCATCTAAGTGTCAGAGAAAAAAGACCAAGCAGCCATTTGTAAACACAAAACAATCTGCACACATACTTGCACGCACCCACACATATTTTGGTTTGTGCATTGACATTCACAAATCCCAGGAGGATGAGTTATGGATCTTAATACATAGAGCTGTTGATCCAGGTGCCATCTGATTATTTTTGGCCACCAGGAGTGTCTAACCTTACCACCCCCTTAAACCTACCACAGAGATAGATGGCCCCTGCTGGAACAAAAAGAAGTGTCATGAATTTAACATCTGGCACAGCCAGGGTAACCTGATCTTCTTGCTCTTTCTCTAAGTCTCTAATCTTTAATTACATGAGTGATAATAGCTGAACCCTGAGGTCGAAGAAAGGGGAAGTTGTTTTAAAAAAAAGGCAGAATACACTGCAGTGAAGCTGGAAGTCAGGGGCAGATGCATGTGTCCTATATTCAGCTGTTAAAGAAAGGATGGTTTGGGGGGGGGGGGACAGCCCACACCTTTATGACTGCATTGGTATCTTCACTGTGCTTATTAGAAAACTATTCGATCATTTCTTTAACAGTTGCTTAATTAATTCAGTAGCGTCCTCTCTTTTCCTCTCCGTGTGTGCGTCTGGTGTTTGCGTCTGCGACTGTGTGGTCCAAATTAGGTTTAAGACACAACTAGGCATCCGCAGAGCAGTAACATAACCTTCCGCACAGTGTGCATGAGACACACCATCTGTTGTAGTGAGAGGTAACGGAGTCACCGTCTGTGCAAATGCCCGCCGTGCAGTCTGGCACCGCTTGAGCACTGCTCTATTTGGCACTGGCACTGGCTGTGAAACACCCTTCTCAGTACGCCGAGACTGCATGCACACAAACTTCTCTGCATGTTTAACAAACACTGGAGTTCCTCTTCGTCAAACACTGGAGATGACAAGGTAGAATCCCCCCCCCCCCCCTTGACATTTAAAATAGACTGCTTTGCCAATATTGGCTGGTCTGCAGAAATCAAAGCTTTATTAACCACATTACGCCTCTTCAAATATTGAAGAACAAGACAAGACAATGACACTTGTGGCGTGTGATTCGAGTCTGTCCTATATTGGGCTACTGAATGGGAAGAAAGAGAGAGATGAAAGTGTCCCAGGGGCTCACAAAGAACAGGAACCACTCTGTTCGCACTCAAGTGCAGACATGACGTCACTGTCCTGGGAGCAGTATGTACAGCCTGCTTCTTAGTCGCCAGTGTGAATGTTTGAAGGTGTAGAATGAAGTCCGGAAACACATGTGACAACCATTACTGCTCACTGCGACACAAACCCTTGTCTCCACTTCTCACCCATCTCTCTTCCTCAGAAGCAGAGTTTATTTACTTGTGTTTGTTTGTCCGGGCCAACACAGATGTCTCAAATATGATGCCATCAATAAGAGAATAAAATCTATATAAGCTTTTGCAGGGATTATTTCTTGCTGCAGACTTTTCATTTGTTTCAGATGATTGACAGCAGTCAGAGTGTAACACAATGCACACCCTGAAACACGATTTCTCAACTTGTGGTAGTGAAGTAACAACATTAAAATGATGAAGGCTTTATGTTTACTGTGATGGATTATTCAGCCTGGGGAAATGTTAAAAGTCTGTGAAACTTGTTTACCATGAACAAATGAATGGCAGTTTACATATATTGAGAGAAGGACAGCAAAGCTCTTGATTTCTCAAATTATGGTCAGAAGTAAAGAGAAACAATTAAGACAACTAATTAAAACTAAAATTAGCGCCTCATGGTTGCATGCCTCCGCCAACCCATCAAGTTGCAGTTAACTTTCATCGTCTGTCCAAAATGTCACCACGTCCTCATTTTTACCCGATTAGACATTTGTGTGAAATTGAATGAATTAACATATGAATTCTTGAGTTATGACCAAAAACGTAATTTGTGGGTTCACAGTGACCTTTGACCACCAAAATCGAATCAGTTCCTTCTTGAGTCCAAGTGCACGTTTGTGCCAAATTTGAAGAAATGTAATAACAGTTAAATAATTAATGAATGAATGGCTGAATTCCATTTAGCTGTGTGAGGTCAGAGCTCTGATATTGTGCATGCGAGATCACTGGCATGGCTTACTGAGACACGTTAATGGAACAGAGCTTTTGTTCATGTTATAAGTTGAACCTGCACCTTTCCTACGATACCAAGTCAAAATGTCTGAATAAAGGTTACTACATTTGAGCCTCGCTCCGCCCAACTTCAAACTGAATAAGGTTTTAATCAGGCAAATTAAATGGAAACACCTGAGATGTGGCGTGTAAGAGCTCTAAAACCGCCCCGGACAAAATCCCCTGAACTAACAAAAGACAGGCATGCATCATGTGGGACGCTCTGCTTTGAAGCAAAGGGGAATGAGGCCACTATGCTCTTTGGTTTGTCATGCAGAAGTTAGAAGTCTCCATTTGGCAGAGAGCAAAGCTGTTAAATGCATCCAACAAAATATTTACAAAGCCCCTCTTCCTCACCCATTTCTGGCACTTTGACACAGCAGTGATTATAGGTACAATAACTAATCCTTCATTAAGGTCGTGTCCACGTGCTGCGGCTCACTAAGATAGGAAATCAATGTAACTTTGCCTGAAGGAAGAACTGAGTGCTGTCCATCCCCCATGTTTAAACAGTGCATACTCTCCAGCTTCAAAGATTGTCAGAGAAGTAAGAGATCCTGAACCTATTGACAGTAACTTAATACCCCCAGGGCAAAATAACTATGTTTTATGAGCAGGGGCTTTGGTTTAAGAGATTGATCTTATGCCACATCTCTGCTGGACAAAATCACAGCTCAGGTGATGCAGATCACGTTAGGTTGGTGTTTGTTAATTTGGGGATAAGAAAGTCAAACCCCTCTGCATTCCCAATCCACTGGGAGGGAGCCAAAGACTTAAATGTTTCAGAAGAAAATAAACAGTTTCTCTCTAATTCTCCCTTAACCGTTGACAGGGCTTTTTCATTCTTGCAACATTTAATGTTGATTTGAATTACAAATGCAGATGCACATTGCAAATATGTACTTTACCCGAAGATCCCTATGGCTTTGAGTCGCTCTTTAAGGATTCATAAAGCATTTTCAGAGCCCATCTTCCCCACATTTAAGCACTCCAACTCCCAAAAGAGATGGTAATATATTGTTCCAAATATTCTCATTGCGAGCTTGTTAGGGAGTTAAAATTACAATCGTTGAGGCGTAAAGACATTTTGCAGTTACAGTCTTTCCGATTTGAGGACTAAGCAAAAAAAAAAAAACAAAAAAAAAACTTGAAACTACTAAGGCTTTGGATGCGTAATGTTGCCAGCTCATGTTAGTCCAGTGAAGCATGATAGTAGGGCAGCAATGAATGGCAGTAAAGATAACACCAGCAGGCTGAAATGGCTCTTCAGAGGTCTTCATTCTGTCTTTGGCACACAACTGGATTATCCTTTTGGACCCCTCTTGTTGCTTTCCAGACACTGACACACATACAGTAAAGCACACACAGAGCATGGCTGTTCCAACACGGTGACCCCCTTGTTATCTGCTCCTCGCCAGCTTTGTTTGCATGGGTCATCTGGAAACTCTATTTGTTGTTGCCGGTTTGGAGACGCACTAAAGGGGCGAGTCAACAAACTCCAATGCGCATCCCGACCCCGCTGATGTTCCCTTCCGACGAAAGGAGCTCCTGAACAATAAAATGAACAGATGGTGCGAAAAGTTGAATTCTTGGCACCGAAGAATCAATAACTCTCACCTTCTAAAGCGATCTGACTTCGGAGGGAATCTACAAAAAGGGACTGCCTGTCTGTCCGCATTTTATTGTATAACCAATTAGAGGTGTGCTGTCGACATGAATTTAGACTGTGAGCTCTCAAACTTTGTGCTCAGGAAACCAGAACTGAAAAAGGTTTCTGTTTGAGAGTGCCCCGAATCTGCCTCTTCTGAGAGTTTCTCGTATCAATATTAATCTTTTGTTTGATTTTCTGGGAGACCTGAAAGACTTCTGTGAGCCGCAGCCACAACCTTTAGAAAAGGTTTTAGGCTAAGCATTGATCATCAATACTTAGGTCTCACATTTAGGCTTTCAACACATTTGATTGTGACTGATCTGAATCAGAAGAGTGACATTTCACAACAGAGGCAAAAAGAATAAGTAAATAAGACCAGACTGGACCATGAGGTTACCCCAGATGTAGACACACACGCACGCCAAAATAAAACAGGATATAATAGTTTTCAACACTCCAACTTCAGCTCAAACTCCCAACTCACTTTCCTTTAAAAGCTCTCTGCAACAAAAACTTACACTTCATATTATATAAGCAAAACTCAATGACAAGTGTTGGACCTTGAGCTGATGATGAAAAGGCAAGCCAGTGGAAATCTCTCATGAAAACAAAGTATGGAAAATAGTCAAAATCATTGAGGCTATAATACTGTATTTATAATTGATATTATAGAAAATCTACAGCATGAAAAATGAAATCATATGAAAATAGCAAAACAATATTGTTGGAGACTCTGTTACTGCTATACAACCAGAAGTTGAAGAGGTAAAAAAAAGGTGCTAAATTCGAAATTCAGATCATTTCTATTCGGCTCTCAACATAGTGACTTCAGTGATATCAGTGCTAACAGTGCAAACAGCGGCAACAGCGCTGACTGAGCTAACAGTGTTTATCCGAGGGGGAACCAGAGAGGAGGTGCTACGCTTCTGCAACTACGCTGTCGGTCAGGACGGCGTTATCAGCGGTGGTTGTGTGGTACTATATTAATGCTGAATGTCATATAGAGAGAACCTTTAAGTAGAAGTAGAAATACCACAGTGTAGAAGTACTCTTTTACAAATAAAGTCCTGCATTTCAAATATTACGCAAGTAAATGTGCAAAAGTATTAGCATCAAAATACACATAAAGTAAAAGTACTCAGAATGCAGAATGGCCTATTTCAGAATAATCACATATTATATCATTAGATTATCATTAATATTGATGCATTAAGGTGTTAATTACTTTAGTGTAAAGAATGGGTTGATTTTAATAACTGTATATACTGCTAGCTTATGAATTCCCCGTTTATTGACCTATAGTAACACATCTTATTTGAATTGCCGATTGTATATTGCAAAGTCACTAATAACTAAAGTCAACATATAATTGTAGTGGAGTAAAAGGCACAGTAGTTCCTTCTGCGATGTAGTGAAGTAGAAGTATAAAGTAGCAGAAAATGGAAATATTTAAGTACAATACAAGTACCTCACAAATGTATTTAAGTACATCACTTGAATAAATGTAATCAGTTACTTTTCACCACTGGCTAAAACATCATAAATAAATACAACAAAGCAGGTTTAGATTACTATAAATACCACATGAGTGACTGAGATAATAACATAACATGGTGTATGCTGCTGAATTAACCTTATGTCACACTTTATTAACGACATGGAAGCCCCGACTGCTTTATCAGACTGTTTAATGTCCTTTCTTGCACAAACAGTTCTCACTCTCCTCCCTCCCTCTTGGCAGTGGTTCTTCCCGGCAGCACTCAGCATCTCTCCAGCAGCGGACTCAAGGACTTTAGCCACCACCTCGACGCGCAACAGACGGCTCGCTCTCACAACACCGGACCATACAGCGCACGGGACAACTTTCACTCGCATTGTTACGCATGGCTCTGGCTTTGCGCAAAAGCGCGACTGTAACACCGTCTTGGAAGAGCCTGCTGGGATTTTAAGAAAATAAGACACAGCGAGAGCAAACTGATTTGAGGATTTCTTTAAGACATTAATCTCCTTGTGCCAATGATGATCTCTACGCGCTTCACAGGATACCCTCCTCTTGCCGTGTAATCATACAGCCGAAGGCTACGTGGAGGTCCGACGCTTCATCTGAAATTCTCATTTCACGTAGAGATGGATCTGTGGGGAGTTTATCTGTTTAATCTCGTAACTTTAGGTAAGTAAATACTTGTCTTTGAAAAAATAAAAAATAAATGTAGCAAATGTTGGAATTGTTTATCGTCATCAGTGGAAGAAAATAATCCAACCTGCTCGTTTGATTAATCTCATGACATTAATGACATACAAGGACTTTATCGGTCGTTTCTTCCATCAGTCTTTTGAAGAAAAAAAATAACGTAAAAAAGCGCACTTTGTACAATTTACATATAATATATTTATTAATAATTTAAAAACATGATTAGAGATCAGCTGGGTTGTACAGCATGTGTTATGCAAAAAAAAAAGAGAGGTTTACGCATATGCGCACGCGCTTTATGTGCGCGTGCACTATGGGTCTGAGCGCGTGAGTTTCTGTAGGCTATGTGGGCCCCTATAAAAACTGCCCAAGAACGCTCCTTTTTTTCCACGGGGTCAGTGTGTGGATTATGTTTTTGTGTTCTTGGTTATGCATATTTACTCACTGCAGAATCCAATATCCACATCTTAGGTATGCTGTATTGCATCATAAAATATTTACCATATATTCAATACCTTTTCACCCCTACACCGAATATTATATGGATTCAAAGTTGCATATGACACTTGCTTCATTGTTTAATCTAGTAAACCCGACACTAGTGAACATCCCCAGCAGCACATCGGTCATTGCAGTGTCACTGAGCTACCTCCTCTCTATGCAATTGAGCAAATCTGGAATATTGATTTCTGTGGCAACAATCCACAGTGTTAAGAGAGCAGAGCTGCCTGTTGTTGGCTCACAGTGTCTCTTTGTTACCAAACACAAATATGTCAATCTCAATGCTGCCACAGTCCTAACTGTAACTAATATGATTATACCCGCACTAATGGCCACGGCACCAGCCATGATCATTCTCCCTTTTAATTAGCACCAACTTTCCTTCTCAACAAAGGCTGGAATATGCATTATATCTCACCCCTTTATTCATTAATGTCCTATTTAAAGGTCTTAGAGGAATGAATGCCGTAAGAAATGCTGAACGGAAAAGAATGCAGTTTGCTTTTGGAATCAGCTTTTTTCTCTCTGTAATGACGTCTGACGGTCACATTTATTTGATATGATTTGGCTAGTAATGGCTGATTAGAGACAGACGGGGACAGTTTTGTTCTCCAGCCATATGCCTGGAAACAAGCCACTGTGCTTGTTTTTGCAAACCTGCAGATTTAAATGTATGTAATAAACACAGCAGTATTGCTCTACTCAAGATACATTACTGATAAACCGGATGCTGATTCTAGGCGGTTTAGCCATCTGCTCAAATCAATTAGCCAACACCAAGCTGCAAAAGGTCAGAAACTGTTTGGATGACTCAACCTAGTTATGTGGCATTCTGGGCAGTTTCTGTGACTTCAAATGCTCGATGTGGACTGAAAACCAAACTCACACATTATCCAGCTTTCCAAGCTGCTCTAGCCAACACAGAGGATTCTCAAAATCTCCACAATTTTTCAGAAAGAGCTGGAGAAAAGAAAGCAAACACCATGAACCTTATTTCTCAGCTTGGAGTAATGGATATTAGAAGGCATTGTTGGAACATTTCTTGGCTTTTTTTGTCTTTGTTGGGTGAAAATCTTGTTGCACCATTTAAACATTTCCTTTTGAGTTATTTGTGCTCACTATTTACTTTTTGAAACACAGAGCCAGACAATGTTAGTTTCTTTTTCAGAAGAAAAGCAAATGAATCTTTAAGTTTTATTTTTGTAAGTATCAAAGATAGTTAGGCATTGTGAGGCCTTATGCAGATGCCAAAATCGTAAAATGTTAACATATCCTACTAATGAATAATTAAGGGTTGAAGGTATCCCCCCCCCCAAGAAAACAAACAAGATATTTGAAGATGTCAACGTGGGCTGGGGAATTGTAATGGCCATTTTCTCACATTTTATATGCAAAGTGTTTTATCTATTCATTTTATAAAGTAATGATGAAAATAATCTTCAGTTACTGCTCCAGAACATTTATACGGACGAGATAACGGTCGTCATTTTCTATCAGTGCAAATCAACCATTATTTCTACAACAAGCTTTGTTTGGTAAAGCGTGCTCATTAGACATGTGATCCATGTTGTTCGAAGACGAATCATGAACCTTGAACCATGAAGACATTACTCTAGCAGGAGGTCAGTTTCATACATTCAGAGGAGGTGGAACAATCCGGATCAATGTTGCCTCCACCGTAGTGAAAAAGAAAAAGGAATCCCAGCCAAGTGGTTGACTGTCCCCAGCTTTGATCTTATCTGAATGATATATGTGCACCAGGACTCACTCTAACAGATCCACACGGAGGCTCGAAATGATATAGAATTAGGCACAACTGTGCAAGTATTTTCCTGCAGTATCAACTTAAAATGGTGAAAGGGCACCACCGTCACATCGCGACCATTTTATATCACGTCCAAATTGTAGCGCAAGGTGATTGCATTCAACATTAATGGGTCAAACTGAAAGCCCGAGGAGTGATCTCTAAGTGGCACTCAAACTGGTAGGGGTTGCCGTGAAAAACCAGTCGCAGCTGACACGGAAATACAAATTGGGTAATAACTCTTCTAATAATTTACATTTTTCTGATTAAGGCCTGCCATAGATTTTTACTTGTGTTTCTTTTTGTACTTTAACCTCCTTTCTCAATCAGAGATGCTTTTGAACCGCAACAGCGACCAGCTTCATCCTACCATCAAGCTATATTTTCTGATTTAATGGTTTTGACATTGTGGGATACTACCTGTGTCTTTAATGGAGACAGATAAGTACCGCCAAGCATGCTATTACCTAGCATATTGGCTGGCCTCTTGAAGGGGATTTGTCATGAATCTCATTTGAAGCAGGCACCATGGCGGACATGCAGCCCATCACAAGCTTATGCTGTCTTGATGTGCGACAGATAGGTCAGTCATTCTGGACCCAGTAAAATATTGGCCCTATTGGTGAGAGGAGATAAAGTGTAACCTTCACTATGGCAGTTTCACCACAACGTTATTACCACATTAACTGCATGTATGACACATTATGTATTTGAACCTTCATACTTGATGTCAGGTCAGGGTTAAATACTTGGTTGTAAATGTGCCGTAACTAATAGAATTTCATTGCATTTTAGAAATTAATTTTGTCCCTCTATGAAACGTTAATAAAAACACTGACTTTCTGGTCATTTTTAGACATTTTTGTGTTTGAGAATCAGTCTGAGAGGGCTAAAAACATGGTTTCATCCAAGTTTAGTTCTACTTCCCCAAATAGGTTCCAAGAGAGGAACTGATACTTAATTTTCTTGATTTCTTAGTAACTGTATGCTGGAACATATACTATATAATGTATATAATACTATGTAGCCTGGCTCCAGACCTCATCGCCATCCACAATATTGACGTGTTCAGGGATTTAAATGAATGAATAGAAGCGAAATGGCAACTCGGTCAGATTTGTCAGGGAAGGGAAAACGCAGTACTCAATCGGTACTCTGCACATTCTCCCATTCATTTCTAGCACAGCCTACTCAGTAGTAGTAGTACTAGTAGTAGTAGTAGTAGTACTGTTCAGCTTGGCAAAAAAGTAAAAGCAGTCAAACCAGCAAATATGTAACAGAAGGATCCTTTAAATTTGATTATTACAGAATTAGGACAAAGGTACAGTATGTACTAAGTGGGACAATTGAACATGTATCATATCAGTGCTCACTGGTTGGCAAATGTAACACACACACACACACACCATTTCTAAAACAAATCTTTGATATTTCTTGTGACGTCTCCGCTGACAGACACCGATTTATCTGCATTAAGTGGATATAAGGCAATATATGCCCAGCTGATATTGACTAGGGTCTAATAACTGGGTTCATCTTTAGTTTGTGCTTCAATATAAAAGGGTTTTGAAGTGTGAATCTTTACCTTGAGTACTATTATATACTGTTGTAAAACAGGTGAGGAAACAAAGGAAAATGTTATGGATTCTGGCATAAATAATAGCTGCAATAACAACTTAATGCATCCGTCCTAATGGAAATAAAACTCCATAAAGGATACAAGTTTTCCATCTAAAGCCTATCAATATGTGTGAGTTACATTCACTCACTGGCAGAGCTGGGGGTTAAAAGCTTTCGAGACACAATGGCTGTTACACTCTTCCTGTGTAGTACCTCTGTTCTCCTGCCATCTTCAGAGCCCTTCAACATGTCTTTGTATTTAACAAGTGGGGTTTTAAAATCAGCTGTTGACCGGGCACATTGCCAAAGATCTGATGTCAGTCAGTCTGACGGTTCTGGCCTTTAATGGCGACAGTATTCAATTTCTTACATAACTTATCTGCCTATAATATTAAACTATAACAACTTCAAACAGTACATGAAGTTCGGAGGAAAAGCTGCCCACAGTTGAACGGTTTAAAAGACTGAGGCAAGCAGTGACACCGTCAGGGCCTGCTGGGAGAGGGTTAAAGCCAAAGATGCAGCATTGATTAGGCGTGATGAATGTGGGGGGGATATAAATTAGTGTGAGTGTAAAGCCCTAATCCATTATTGCAGCCGAGTGCCTCCAGTTATATCACTATTAACTCATTACTGAATGTGTTTACATTTTAAGATTTATGTGATTGAAGGCACTCTGTTAGGGCAAAATGACCAACAACAAGTAATGGGGAGACAGAATACAACTCCTGTCTATTTCACATTTATATTTCATGTCTTAAGAGGATTAGTGGCTTAGTTTGCCAATAAAAATAGGACAGACTCTAATTGGGAGTTACAATAGATGGTAATAGCTGTAAAAACCTTATTGTCTAACCATTCATATTAATACATTTCCATTCTCTTGTCCAACTTGTCTTCATGTCAGCAAATATTTTGGAAAAAAAATATAACAAAATATGGCCCTTCAAGATCAACTGCTTGAGCAATTTCATTCTCACATTTTCACAAACCACTTCTGTATCATACGTGTCTGATCCCTGGCTATTAACATTTTGTTAGCTACTTAATGTCCACTTAAAGTCAAATCTGAAAATGTGTTTGGAAACATGTACACGTTAGAAAATAGTTGCTGAAAACGTGAAAAGACTGAATGTAGCGCTGAATTGTGGAGTTAGACCGTTAAACAGTTTTCCATCCTTTTTGACGTTAGGATTTTTATATATAGGATATTTTTTATTTTACTACTACTTTACTAGTGCCTGTTGGGAACGCTTTGAACAGGCCGGTTGCTTGGAACCCCAAAATGCTGCTTGCAGCGTTGTCGAGAACCGCTCATCGCTTCACGAGAACTGATACGTTGGTATTAAGTCGTTGCTCATTTTTCTACAATTTTGCAGGTTCCATTTAGGTACCGCCAGGTATTGAGACAAGTTTTTTCTAAGTCACTTTTAAAAAAGGATCAAACTCGATGCATCAGATCCTACATTACCTCCGATGCAACTTGATTATGAACAATTAGGTCAGATATTTGGGTGTGTCATGATAATGACTGATCGAGCTACAGTTTTTTCTTTTTTAACTCCACATCCCTAGATTTATTCACTTTCAAACCTAGTCTCCCTGTTGAGCCCCAAAAGGCACAAATGCCGTAGTATTCTAAAGAGACCTCGGTGTGAGAGATGGCCACTTGGAGTTTAAGATATTATGATTAGTACACGGACACCTGTGCTACTAATGTGTGTATAATGATAATGTAAGCCACTGTGGAAAATGTACATGGTTTATTAATATATTTAATGATATAATATGTATTTCATTTTTCTTTTCATCTGAATGAAAATGAACAGCAACCACTGACAACAGTCCTGGCGAGAGAACCCCCGCTGTATTTAAAGCTGGAGGAACAATCCAGCTCATGGGGAGATGCTTTGTTTTCAGAGACAAACATGACACTTTGTGGTTGTGAATCAATCTACCCAACAGTACATTTTGTTTTGTTGGATTAAAATGTGCTGAGAAAGCAGTTAGTTTCCCCTTAGTCTCGTTGCATTGTGTGATGAAATAAAAAAAGACTGCAAACGGCTAGCCTATAGGAAGATGATGCTGTTCAGGTGGAGTTGCCTCAGGGTTAAATCAATTAAGCATCTCGGGTAGACATGCTATAATATATATTCTCAATTACATGCAGTATCTGCTTTCACTAAACACCCTTCCCCCCTTTCCTTTAGCTGTCACAACATGACCCTCAATTATCACGCTTCTGGTCAGTGTCCAAGATCTCAGGTCTGATTCTCTGCTGAAAATAAGACAATGCCCTCTATCACACGAGGCTATGTTCAAAAGTGAGACAGGGAGAGAGTGCAAACAGACTGTATAACTGTCACTCAGATGAAAGAAAAAAAGTATCAGCGGTCATTATCTAAATTTAGGTGACAGTGATATATTCACAGAACGGGTTTCCTTTAATCTGCATTGCACACTGATCTTTTTGCACTAAATCTATTTGGGGTGAGTAAAGTTTCACAAAGATAGATGGAAGCAAATTTTTTGGAAGAGTACATGCGACAAAGGTGCAAGGACATATTTTCCAGTCTCCCTCCTCAAGTTAGCTGAGTGTGAAATTAGTATTTTCATTGCACACAAGGCCTGCATTACGGCCACTGACTGAGTGAGCATACTTCTTTTAGATGGACAAACAGCAGCGTGACGTCAGCAATAAGCTGGAAACAACACTGCAGCTTTCTAGACATTGTTGATTCAGAGACGTAATCCTTTTAAAAACGATAAGACGAGCAGACGTGGACTTCAGTCAATGTTGAACTTCTTTTTGATTAATAAAGTGACGTTTCTGTTTCCTCTCTGACTTGCTGGCATTAATAACCACAGCGTTCAGACAATGAAGTGACTTTTTGATGAACCAGTCATCGGAATGACTGCTGCAGGTGTTCCATTCCTTTTCCTGCTTTCCAATTTCCCTTTCGGTAAAGAGCTACTCTATCCCACAGTGGTCGGCTTTTTGGGGAGACTTGTACAGCAGTATATCCTAAGCACAATTTTCTCTAAATAAAATGATTAAACATTTTCTGTGTGATCTCCCATGTCTCTCACTTCACTTATTTTGTGCCATAAACATATGTTGGCCCGTATTTATTCAACAGTCTTAAGTGGTGTGAGCCAAAAGCGGGAAAAACGGTGTGAAAAAAGCTTGTATGTCTATAAATATATATATACAGTATATATGTATATACCAAGCCAGAAAATGAGCTTAGACAACAATACTGGCAGATGATGGATGCAGCATCCCTGTATCATCGTGAAGTCAACACAGTTTTATGTCAGGCAGGATGAATGAGCTCACTAACTGCGCTTTTTGATATCTGTAGCTGTGCATATGTACTATACGCTACATTATTGTTGTTATTTGATTAAAATAAGTGCAACCTCAATCTTTATGGTATTTAATTACGTTTCATTGTTTACATGCACAGGCAAGTGAATTATACTGCAGTTGAGCCAGTAAATGGAATAGTTTCTTATCAGCATTCCCAGACTACACCATATACCAGCAGAGCTATGGCACCAAGCAGTTTTTCACTGAAATTAATTTGGCATCTTTATGCCTAGGAGGCGCTCTTCGGTTAATCAAATCAGTGAAATCAGTTTGTGGCCTCATCCGAGGCACAACAAAAAAGGAATGACTGGAAATGCTTGTTTGCACAATATCAATTGAATTATTGTCTAAACAACAGAAATAGTATTAGAAATTGAAATAGCATAAGCTCGCAGCCATCCATTGAAACATCTCAGGCTGCGTGTCCTCACTCTAAACCACGTCACTCGTACCGTGTCCTCCAGTAGTAGCGTCGTTACTCCTGTGGAGCCTGCCAGGAGAAGAGACATCGGATCTCATCTCAGGGAAAATTATGTTGAGGCTCCCCGAGGTGATAAAATCATGCCAAAACAGATTTTGCAAAGTATATTTCATTATTCAGAGGAAAAATAAGCCACCACTGTGCAATAGAAATAAAAAGAAAACCAAGGATAGTTTATTAGTACTGATAAGAGCAACATGTTCTACCAGTGCTTTATCATCTGTGGTCACAACCACAAACACTGGAGGGGGATTTTGTTCCGACTCATTTTGCAGTTGCAACATTCCCAGCTATGCAGTTCAAGCTTTTTTTCCTATATTTCCTTATTCTTTTATTGTTCCAAAACTGAGGTCCAGTGGCTAATAGATAAGCAAGAAGGTCCTGGGTTCAAATCCTGGTCCTAGTTAGCATGTTCTCCCTTACAGTGCACTGTACAATCTCCCCCGGGTATGACTATGATCTATCCAGAGCTGCTTTAACCGCAGAGAAGTGGTTAGAAGACAGATGGATGAATGGCTATTGTTCGAGTGGAATGCTATTAGTTTGGTCTTTGTGTATCACCAGCTTAAATAAGATCAATAGATGTAGATTGACATGAAGGGGAGAGCGATCCTTGGCCTGAATGTCTTGAAGTTTTGAGATATGCTGCCCACAAGCAAACTAACACCTACAATCTGAAGTGTCCACTTTAACAGGCTCAAGTGTGAAAGCATTGGAACATATAATAGACTCGTTGGATTGACTGTAGACTGGAATGTCTTATTCATCTGATCAGTGAGAAAGTACTGCAGAGCATCAAAGAATCAGTTAGCTTTGGTCTGGATATTCAATACATACGTGTGTGTCCTGTACATTTTGTTCCACAAAGCAACCTCCAGAGGTGATTAGTCAACTTGCTCTGCTGTACAACCTTGTAATGGGGAGATGATAGAGGTTGGACGGAGTGCTGCTTGATTCCTCCAGTGTTCAAGGAAAGGAAACACGCCATTACCAAGGCAGCAGACAGGAACCGGCTGGAGGGCACCTGTCTGTGTGAGCTGCAGTGGATTTACAACATCTGCTCCATGCAGCAGAGGATGCCACCTCCGTTTACCACTACCCAATTCATTATGTCAGACACAGGGAATGAAGCTGCCAACAAATTGCCAATTGTGTGCGCAGAAGACTGCCATCTCACGTTCAGCTTAATGACACTAATACTGAATCTCAGGAAGGTAAGTTATTCGGTGTCTTCAACATTTGTTGAAACTTGAGGGCCAAACTCACTGAAAACTATAATTGAGGTGCCTCATTTGAAGCGCTATGGAGCACTGCAGGCAGCACATTTTAAATACCAACACCACAGAACTAGCAGTATTTCAGGGAAACGTTGCTACATATATTATATTTTGTATACTATAACAACACTTAAGCTTTTTGTGTCACTTTGTTGGGACTACAAAAACACTCAGTTGTGCAGTGGTGTCACTGAGTGAAGCTCCTCTTACCTCATAAACAATATTTGGCTACAAATGGAATTTACGTGACTGCTCCTGTGACCTACTGCTGGCGACGTTTGTCATTTTAACAAGTGAAAGCGACAGTAGTATTATGATTAGCACCATTAATTAATAATGTATTTCTTTCTTAAAATATTATCCGATGGGGGAAAATCCTTAGCTTTTGATTTCTTTTGGTTCTTTCCAAAGAGGTTCATCAGCTGCAGAAAAAAACATCTATGAATGTTGGGAATTCATCTGACGCTCCATTATTGAAACTAAGCTGGAGTTGGGGCGTTAAAGTAGTTTACATTAACATTATTGGAGATTGGCAAGCTTTATTATGATTCCATGTGGTTGGAAACCTCGGAGAGCATGTTCTACATCCACAACCTTCTTTAACACAGCAGTACTTCACATGTCTCATTAACGGCCAGTGTGTGATGAGAAGTTCGCCCCGCTTTGTAGAGGCCTTTGACTCTGTCACCACTTGGTCGATCCAAATCCCTTCCACTCTCCATGCCTTGTTAGGTCCTAATTAATTGGATCAAGAGAATGCCACTAAGCGTTTGACAGCTCCATGTGAGTGATAACTGTGAAACCAGAGCCACATTCCCATGGATATGCCTCTGGAGAAGAATCACTCCATATTAGGTCCATTGAATCTCTGCCACACACGTCCTGGGGGGGATTCAACACTGCTGCTGTGAGGAGCAGGAAGACCCTGCTTTGAGTGGGTTGGGAAGTTATTTTCTGTGGTACCGTGTCATGATATATATACATCTTCACAATGGTTAGCATAAAGGAATAAAACACATCAACATTAACAGTATGTGTTCAAAAGATTTTCATGAAATCAAACCCCATTTGATACTATACAAGGCTGGAAAAGCTGAACCGGTTAAAATAGAGGCGCTCTGTCAAAATCGGTTGTAGGTCTAGGGTCCAGATACAACAATGCAAATTTGTTTGGCTGCACTGTAAACGGATACGATCTTCTGTACATTTCTTACAAAAGTAGCATGATTCAAAAGTTTAAAAGTAGTACTTGACACTAATTAGAACAACTTATCTGATAGAATTAACAACATTGTCATCTGCTGTAAAATGAAAGGAACAAAACTTTTTATGAAGATGAAATCTACAATGAATGTAGGTTTCGTTGGCATCCCGTGTGTCACGAGCAATGAGCCATACTATAGATAGGCCTACATACTGTCTGATGGCCTAATAAGCCAAATGAAGAAATATAGAAGCAGGTGCTCGCCAGTGAAGAAAGATTTGACATGATTAAGGGTCTGGGGCTGTAATGGACGTTTCTTTACCCAATGCTCAATAATGGTGCAAAAGAAGAGAAGTCGAGGAGTTTTTGGCAGCATTGTATGTTTGGGATGTTGATCCATTGCCTCCGAGTTGCCGCACACATTCGTGCCCTTCTAACCTGGGACTAACACCTGTTTGGGGTTACGGAAACAACATATGGTGATGTTGTGCAAAGCAAAAGGTCACGTAAAAGCTGATGTTGCTCTCTTCAAGTCATTACAAGGCCACAAGACTATTCAAGCCTAGTCTTAGAAAACAAAGGTCATTTCAGGACTAATATCTCGCTCTAAGTATCTCTTGCATGCTGTTGGAAAGGTTATGCAGAGGGACAAGACAGAGGATGACACACTGGGACTAACTTTTTGGACTAATTGTAATCAGAAGCTTATCTACAGTGCATGTCTACGTCTCTCGATGTGAATTATTGTACATTTAGATAAACTGTTAATTACTATTCTTAGGTCATCTTATGGACTTTAGATATTCGGTCTAGTCATCCTTGAGGCTGGGCTTTCAGGGGCAAAGTCTATTTTTGATTAAGCGGATTAATCACATTAATGTGCCAATATACATTCATTTTTAAAACAGATTAACACACCAGGAATCCTTGAGCAGGCAGCTGTGGGGTGACATACGTTGCATTCAGTATGAGCTAGCCTTGACAGTCTTGGTATTCAGGGACAAAGGAAAGTAAGGAAAGCAATCTATTTGATTATCATACAAATGGCAATGCAGCACACAACAAAATCGAACCATGTAGCCTACTGCCGGTGAATAGGTGCACAGGCTTCATTCACCCGGGTACATTAGCAACCGAAATGTATAGTAACAGAAAACAAGCGGTGAAATCTGTACCATTCTTCTTCTTCTATTGTCTTTTCCATTATAGTTCCTTACATTCATTAAATTCATACAGGAGACACACATAAGATGTGGTTCTATTCAATGTGTGTGGGAATCATAAAAACAGCTACGACGGTCAGCGTCAGCATTTACAAAGACTCCAGTCTGTAGTTCCATACACTCTTCTGCTACACCATAAATGACACTAAAATACATTAAATAAATGCCAAAGTTAAGTTTCTGTTGCAGTTCAAAATGTATCTCACTGAAATGCACATTGAGAGTTTCGGGGGATTCAGCTGGGCGGGTCAGAGGATATTCTCTTCAGTTGTAGCTGGCCCTCACTGGGTACATTTCCTCCATGCACGCCACAACCGGTTATAACAGGTCGACTTGGAAAGGCCCTGGGTGAAGGTGGCTCCGACCGTGAGCTTTAAAAGCACTCCTTGCCGGCACCTCGCCACCTCCAGGGCCACGGCAGGAACCCACTGGACTCGTCTTGAAAGTCAGAGACATTTCGTTAACCACGCTTTAAGGGTGTGACTTTTTATCCATCTATCCAACCAATTTATGAATAAATGTTTTTACTAGATCACAAAATAGTTTATCTTAATTTTTCTCTCAAAATGCACCAGATTGCTGCATTTAACTTAAAAATTTAGCCTGCCATATCTCGGGTGAATATTCTTGTATTTTCTCATATTGCTATATATATATATATATATATAAACAACGGTAATGTCCGTTTTTTCCAATGTCGTGCAGCCCTACTTGCTAATGTCTCCAACTAATGGCATGAAATATTCAAATAATTCCAACGTTTTGTCTCTCCGACCATATTTGAGCAAATTAGAGTTACCGGCTTATTTGTGTTCATTTTGAAAGACAAATGGAAGGAACGTTAAAAAAACGTCAAACTTTCCGTCTGTTCACTCTCCATTTTGTGATGGATCAATGTAGGTGAGCGTTAGCTTTATCAAGTATTAGCGTGGCTAAATTGATCCATCACAAAATTTAGATAAAAGAAAAGGGAGTTATTTCTGTCAATTACAATGGTCCATTGTCCAGTCCATTTGCCTCTGCACTTCCAGCTGCTGTATCCTCAGCCTCTGCCTCCTCCACTTTTTAAAACTCCAGAGCATTCCTTCATGCTCCAGAGGCAAAGGAGACGGCACCATTTCCTGTAATTTATAATGTGAGCTACACAAAACGTGACATTGGCTGGCTTACTGCCCCCACAGAGACATTGCCGCAGCCGTGCGTCATTACAGTGACCCAACATAGACCATCGTATCGCAGACTCAATTAATCGATGATGAAATTTGTCGCTACTATTTTTATTATCTATTTTAATTGATTTAATCGATTAGTTGTTGCAGCCCGAGTCTGCTGTACTGCATGATTTAACCAGGAGACTTGAAGTGCTCCAACTGTGAGTCACCTAACATTGTCTATAGAGAATGAATGGGAGGGCTTTTTGGAAGCATGGGCGCCTCAAATAAGTCAAAACAAGCCCACCCAGTATCTCTTTTAAACCCCTTTAAATGTTGGAGGCTGTGTTAAATATGTCTGCATGCATTTCAGAGCAGTTCTGGCAAATTACAAATGCATAAAATCTTGTCATATTAATTTTGTCATTCTAGAAATACGCAGCTTGTTAGTCCGTCTCTAAGTGGTTTTAGATTCTTTCCCATTACGTTCACAGAAACACAGCAAACATGGTTAATGAAGTCTCTTGTTCAATTATACTTTAACTTCAGGTCATGTCTGGCCATACAAGCTCTAATCCAGGCAGTCTGTTTGACTGAGTAACGATGAATTTCAGAGATGAAATTAATTAGGACATTGTTATGGTTTATTGCCAGTGGAAGTTAAATTGAAGTGACTGAAACAGAAAATTACAACCATTTCATGCACAGCACTGCTCTTGTTCTACAAACTGTGACAGAAATGTCTAATGAGTTCTGGTCTGAATAATGGACGGCTGTTTCAGTGAGACTCTGCGTTTCTGTTTATAATAAACAGTAAATAGAGGATGAAGCTGTAGATTAGAAGTAGAAGAAATGTAGTAGTCGAAACCAATACCAGCGAAATTCCACAATATTAAGTAAAACAATATATCCATGAACTTTAACATACAATTCTTTATTACCATAGGAAGTTTAACAGGTCAGAAAAATAAAAACTTGTAGAAAAACTATGAAAAGAAACAAAGAGAAAATCAATAAGTGGCGGCCAATGTTGATATTGTAGCAGGACATCACAAAGATATCAATACCGGGGAAATGTCATATTATACATTTGATATTTGGACAAATGAGAACAGAATATTCAAAAACACTGAAAAATGACACACATTGTGCAAATAAAATGCACATAAATCATTGACAGCCGGTTTAGCAGAGCGTCTTTAAAACCATGCAAGGCCACATGCTGTGAATCACTCCTGTGACATGCTAATGAGGAGCGGCTTCACTGTGATCACATCCTCTGTGTAGTCCTACTGTGTTTTTTTAAGACGGCTCAACACCTCAGCATCCGACTGTAAATGTAATCTATCACCAACAGTGTTATGAGCGTGACTGACAGCTCTGAAGATGACAAATAGGTAGCCAGGTTTCAGATCCTTGGGGAATGGCACATTTCCTTTTCAAACATATTCAGAAGTTGCACTACGACTAACACTGAGAGTTTACCAGAAATTGCTTGTTTAGCAAATTGCTGGCGTGAAACTTGGCACTCCGAATGCCTTTTGGTGTCTCTTGTCCCTTTGTGACCTTTCAGCCGAGTCTTTAAAACAATGAATCACAAAGAAGCCAATGCAGAACACTGCTGCGGTCCCACGGGTCGTGCGTGATTGACAGAGTCCTGTGCGCCGGAGTCTATCTTAATAGACTAACATCTGCTCACGCTGACCCACTTTTCACTTTTTGTCATCTTAATGTTGACTCTAGGTGAATGATAATTTCTCTGCACTGATATTCTTGTATAAAGTGGTTTCAGTGTACGTGTGACGATTTGTCCAATTACAGATCACGGAGGCAAATGGAGACGCAAAATCAAACTGAGATGTAAAGGCAGTGCTGCTTTATGAAGGCCATGCAACACACCGAGATAACTTACAGCTAAAACACACTAGACAGTTGTTTCACATCACTGGTGTAGTGTGTATATGGACCCATAAAATTGAAAGAGACAGCAAAAGCCCTTCGATTTATTACCTTGAAAAAAAAAAAAACACACTATGGAAATTGACAGGTTGCGACTCTTTATCGCAGTGGAGGCAAGAAGACAATCAGCTGAAAAGCCCCATCTCAAGATTCATGTTTGAGTTCCTCTCATCGCGGCTGCTTCTGCGGTACGACAACACAACAGACGGGTCTCAAGGACTGGAGGCATGCTGGCAGTCTGAGCAACACAGAGGACTCCGCTGTTAAAGAGTCTCATCAGGAAAAGTGCCCATCAATCATCATACTGGAATGCGTGGCCCCTCCCCACTGTTGTAATGACTCTTGAGCGACAGCAACAGCTGGCAGGTATTATGGTCTTGCCACAACATCAGACCCGACAGAAGGTTAACACTTAATCACTTTAAGGCAGCGCTGCTACTGTTCCGTAAATATTCTCCATCTTACTTGTACGAGCCCTGGGAAAGTTCCACAAGGCACACTATTGTTCTTCTCTGAAGGAACCAGCAGGGAAGTTACAATTTAACCAATCAGGTTCAGTATTTGCACTGTGTGTGAGAAACCCGATATTTGAGAAGACCCATCATTTGCATGCCCTGTTTTGGCTGGCACCGGTCCTGCTCAGTGGTGCAGACAGACAGCCAGCACTTTGGCACTGAGAGAGAAAAACATGACGTGTCATGCTCTCTCTCCCCTCTGCAAGCAAAGGACAATATGCTGATAAGTTAATTGCAACCATTACAGACAAATAGCCGAGGCACTCATAATGTCACAATTTCTAAGTGAAGATAAAGCAGTATTTGTTGTGCGACATTGAGACTGAACTTGACGGGCCTTCACACCGACATACAAATTGGTCTGCACGCACGCACGCACGCACACACGCACACGCACACGCACACACACACACACACACACACACACACACACACACAGCCTTTATTATATCTGGGGAAATTAATTAAATTGAATTTTCCGACTATAGTGGAAACTGTTCTGCATATCAACTGTGTGTGTGTGTGCGTGCCTGTTCAAGGCGGGACTGTTGTGTCATTATTCAGCCTCGCTTTTCTGTATGAAAGGTTGAATGGGGGGGACAGAGTCGGCACATCTGTGTGAAAAGGACAGCCGGCAAGACGGAATGGGTGCAAAGTTTTGACGCCATGTTGTCCCCAACCACCGGGACATTAAAAAAAAATTAAAAATACTTGCAGCAGTTAGCAGCTAACCTACAGCGACCGAGAATGGCACCGAATTTGGGCCACAACGAGGTTTGGGAGCTCCTTACCCTGTGGAGGGTTGAATCTTCCCCACCGAGAGAAGGCCGGAGAGCATGCTCCACAGTTGTTTTACAGTAGAGTTGCTTCTTAATAAATCTACCATAAACTGGTTTACAATCAAAAAGTATTTAATCCTACTGAAGCTAATACAATTACAGAACGAAGTACACTACTAACAGAATATATAATAATATGATCCGCTCGGAAAAGCTATTCACTCGCGGCTCAGCCTGAAAACACAGATGTTTCCACGCTGAGGGCAGAGCAAGAAGAGAGCGAATAGCCCTTCCTCATACAGTTTGAAATCCCCCCCCTTTTGTCCATCTTAATTCCTATTGGCTAATTTCGGTTGCCTCCTCCTGGCGTCAGGCTTCCGAAAACCCTCGCGCGGGTACAACCTGCAAATGTCTGTCTAGAAGTCTGACTTTCCCTTGGCTATTCTTCACAGTTTAATACATTCAATGACTGTCTTTTATGGCTTAACACTTCTATGATAAACATTCTATATAAAGATAAGGATTTGCAACTTTTGGCAAAAACCTCACAAGTTTCACAAGCATAGATATAAAGGTGCTACAAATTCTACTAAGATACACTTCTAACTACAAATCACTTCTAACTACAAATTCTAAAACAATTTTACAATTATGAATCTTCTAATTATGTATTCCAAAACACTTCTAATTATGATTTCTTAATTATGAATCATTAGACAGCTTCTATTATAATTTCTTAAAACACACTTCTAAACCCAAATTTCCTACAACCCACTGAGCAGAGGAGCTCAACCCAGTTATTTTTTAGGATGCATGTAGCTGCACAATGTGATTTTTCTTTACGTCAAACTAGCACCAACGCTGTTGTGTTAAACGTCTCGCCTCTTTTGCTCCTGTGATGCCCGTGTGCCATCTAAAATCACCTCTTCAAGAAGGCTTACCCTGAGCCTTCTACTTAGCACTTACTGTAGCATTCATTGTATTCATACTAGTTTGTGGCACTTATTGCATTCGTTTGTTTCGGCACTGTACTTTTGCTCTGGTTTATGCTCTTAGATGCTTCTTTGAAGAAAGGACATGCACTTATGACTTCTGGTGACTATAGTACTTGAATACCTATGTTGAATACACTTATTGTAAGTCGCTTTGGATAAAAGCGTCTACTAAATGACTGTAATGTAATGTAATTGCGGAGTTTCTGTGAGAAAGGGGCTCATGGTTCTGTATCCAAGCTGGCAGGGTGCCGGGGAGTGCAGCGCCTTTCTGAAAAGATTTTCTGCTAGTGGTGCTCAAAGTGGCCGCGCAAAAAAAGTCTGAGCATTTTGTACTAAGAAAAAAAAATGGACACTCGGCGTAAGTTATTGATAATAATAATTTGAATGTCACCGTTATGAACAAAGTTCTGAAGCTTCAAACTATTCGGTACATGATGTATCCAAAGGAAGGCACTGGGAGGGAGAGAGCCAGTAAATATTTCTCCAAAATCGCAGACTCGATTAAATCATTTCTTCTTTTTGTTTTTTTTAAGCTTCAGGCCCAACATTAATTAATTAAAGTTTCTAAAAATGTGAATATTTTCTTCGACTTCTTGATACTAAACTGAATATCTTTGTTTTGTTTTTTCTGACAAATTGTCATTGGAAATATTCACTATTTTCTGCCATTTTATAGAGTAAACAATCAAGAAAATAATCTGCAGATTAATCCAGTTGAATTTAGTAACTAAGAAGAAGTTACTGGTTTATGAATTATGTAAATTAGAACAACAAAATTGTGAGTTTGGCTGCATTAAAACACACCTTTGTTGTATGGCAACTAAAAGAGTAAGACGTAGTTGAGATTAGGCTGTTTTCCAGCACGGACAGACTTTACAAAAACAACCCAAAGGGCATTTTCACATTCAGCAGCCTTAGTATGGACGTATTCTTTGATAAGAAGGAAGGCCTGTGTGCAGATACTGTTGGCATTGTTTATCTAATCACCTAACCTACAGAGATGTTCTTCACTGTTGTTACTTGACATCAATGTAAATGCCTCGTCTACTGCGTCTGCATGTGTTTTCCTCAGTTGGGAGAAAGATTTTTTTTTATTGTTTGTGTTGTTGAGATTTGCGACCTGGAACTGTAGTGAGTCTATTCCAACAGAGTCTTTGTCCTGTTGTCTTTCTTGTGGCACAAGAAACAAATCACGCTGTGAATTTGTCGTATGGTTGTTTCTCTGTGTCAGCGGGTGGGTGATGTTGTGCCGAACTGAATTTTCGCTCCAGCCTGTCAGTAACATAAGCTTCAGGTGGTTCATAGAGCTTTTGCAGAACACTAACACACCTACATATACATATATGCTTCTGTTTCACTTCAGCAACAATAACAGAGGAAAGAGAACTATGGAGTAACATCTAGGTTCAAGACTGCAACTGAACAAAGGCGTTCAATATTTATTTTGTATCAGATTAATGAAATGTGTGTACAGATATAATCTTAATACATTAGGCGGTATACCGGTTTTATCACCATCACCAATGTCATCTTTGGCGACGCACGCCGAAACTCTAGATGAGCCGCACCACAGCCACATTGTCCGTTTGTATTTCAACAGAACTGGTCCAACACTGCCTGCACTGCGTTACATCTTAACCCGCAAGAAGAAAGAGTAACAGGTTGTGTCAGTTATTGGTTTCTTCCTGCATTTTTTTCCCCCTTTCTTAATATTTGTTCCCTTACATTGCCAAAAGAGTGAAAATTTGTAGAATCACGTTTTGAAGGGAGTATCCCTTTTAATTTTGTAATACCGTGATATAATACCATCACCGCAAAAACCCACAAAAACCCTGTGGTATAAATTTGAGGTACCATGGCCCTGCCCTATTGTACGTACATACATCTGTGTCCTCCACTAGTCCATAGGTTGTTCAATGTAAATAAAGAAGTAATGAAGAAGCACAGCTTCAGAAGATCCTCCTGCAGCATCAGAGCAGTAATCCTCTGATGAATACACACAAGCTGTAGCCATTTACAGCACACAGTCTTAATTTATCACACACGCACCTGTAAATCACCAGACAGCGATCGTCATCAAACACCAAATAGGCAATGAGGCCGATTTGATGATAGGGACTTAGTTTATAGCACTCCTGTTGAAACGAGTTTACAAAAAGTTTCACAAACAAGGAAATAAAATGATGCTGGCTAACGATGGAAAAGACAACAATAAAAGCAATAAAGTTGAGCAGGCAAAAGCAATTATGAGTTTAGAAATGCGCCTTTGGCAATGTATTACAGGTGAAACGACCTCAACGAATAATATTGTATATTAGATTTAATCTCCCACTTTATTTATTTCCACTCTTGTTTTTCTGTTATGGAAAACAAAACCTGCATGTACGCTTATATCGATATCATGATATGAGATTAGAGCTCGTCTTAGATTTTGGATATCGTAATATGGCAGAAGTATTGTCTTGTCCTGGCTATAAAGGCTGCATTACAGTAAAGCAATGTCATTTTCTGAACGTCTTAGACTTCTTACCAGACTGTTCTAGCTGTTCTGTCATTTGTATCCACATTATTGATAATTTTTAATCAAAAATCGCATTATTTAAACACATATATGTTTTTTTTTAGCCATGATAGCACTGTGGCTCTATGGACTGGGAATGCTGGTGGGTCTCAATATCTCAACAACTCAACAACTATTAGATTGATTGTCATGAAAAACGTGTGCAGACATTCATGTTGCCCAGAGGATGAATCCTTATGACTCGTGATCCCCTGACTTTTCATCTAGAAGCACCAGAAGGTCAATGACTGTCGGATAGATTTCCATTTAGTAGAGACACTCATTTCCCTCTCAGGCTGAAATGTAATCCCTTTAGTGATCCCCTGATCTATCGCCGTCATCTGCTCAGCAATTTAATTTGTCCAATACTACAATAACAAATACCTGAAAAATGAATCACAGTCCAATCAGCCTCAGCTGAACTTTGTGTTGAGTGCAAATGATCCAATTTTGAACACGGTAAACATTATACCTGCTAACCATCACCATGCTTCCTGTTCTTTAAGCAACTGACTGACAAAATCACTGTTGCAATTAGAGATTCTGTCAGGACAACGTCTCTTCACTAAAAGCCTCTTGCGTTTCTATTCTTACTCCTGGCGTTGATATAACCTCCTGTGACAGAGACCGCTTGAACGGTGGGGGTCTCGGGCCGCTTCCGAGCGGACTCTGGCGCAGTTTGTTTGTGATGTGAAATCATACGGACCAACCACAGATAGCAGATATGTGATTTTAACGTGATTTCAAAAGCTTGACTATTAATATATCTATGTTATCGCAAAATCTGTTCAGGAAGCAATCTTATGGTTGAGATGCACCAATCAATTGGCTGCCGATTGAAACCGACGATGACCCATCTCTCCCTTCTAGTCATTATTCAGAACATGCAGCTGATTTGCATTTATACTGTAGTTGCCTAGTTATTTCTTTGCAAGCCCTTTATGACAACAAAGAACATAAATATACACATAAGAGGCAATACAATACTGCATAAACTCCTGTCAGTCACCAGAATGTGATTTATTCAGGTGGTCCCTGATTATGCAGGAAAATCGCCAAAACTGTTCAAACAACAAATTGTCAGTCTGTATAACTTTATATTTACTCTTCAGTTTGAACAGGAATTGGACCAGAACTCAAGTGCAACAATGAACAATGTTTTTCCCCACCAGGTAACTAAACTCCTATATGTCCGAGTCCTGGCAAAGCTGTCGCTGATAAGAGATTGATTGATGTCGTAAATTAAATAATGCTCCTTTAAATCCCAAACTCCTCAACTACCCACCTCCCTGGCTTTGCAAACATTCTCATTTACAAACTAAAGCTCAAACTGGTGTTTCAAAAGGGACAATACAATGAGAACACATGCGCACACACACAGACTCTAGTCGGCTCAGAACGACATAGGTGCTCACTGGAAGCAGCCATTCGAGTCATGAACAACAATCACCATCCATCTTCGTGTTCACAAATAATCTTTTGTTAACAATTCGCTCCCTTCAGACAGCAGCCTTTGCATTATGGGATCAATTTGTATGTTTGTGGGGGCTTTTCAAACTGCAGAGAGAGAATGTGAAATTCAAGAATAAAGTTATTTTTAAACACAGGAAAGAGAGATGCATGTTTGAAAAGAAGACATGCCTGTGTATGGTGAGAACATGACAACATCATGCTCCTGCCTCTAGTAATGGGGAGAGATTAATAAGAAGCATATTTGTCATTGTGACTACTAGATGCAAGCACATGCAACATAATCACCAAGAGGCAGCTGAGGGATTTAACGCTCTGACATTGGGTTTATTATCTATTCATTGCAGGGGATTTAGAGGAGCGGGCGTATGCCATATCGTTTGTATTTGGGAGCTGAGTGCCTAGTAATGATTGGAATTGGCTGAAATTATGTATATTTGTTATTTACTCAAATGTCACTTATTCACTTATTATTTTGTCTGCGTCCATGTTTGGCGATGGGGAAAGCAGGGTGAGTTTAGGCTCGGCTTTCTATAAATTGTAAGACCGTCTCCTCTCCGGCCGAAGCTCCTCTTAGGGAAAGCATTTGATTAAAGTCGAGGGTGGTGGCGAAAGCTGAGGAGGGTAAATGGTTGTTAAGTAACTAAATGGTTTCTATTCAGGACCTGAAGCTTTCTTAGAGACGTGAGACTGTCACCTGTGTGTGAATGTGATTCTGTGGTGTTCTCTAGAAGCATTATTACCTCGGAATTAAAGTTGTAATCTTTAAGATTTCAGTCCTGGTTGATTTGGCGACACCCTTGGTTATTGGTGGGAACCGCAAGTGCAGTTCAACACGTCCTATAGCTGTTCTGTCTTGTTGCGTTACTCCCTGCATGCTGTAAAAGACCATTATCTTGTCCAACAGTCACAGTCAGTGGTAACTTTGGTGACTATTACATTGTTCTTTCTGTGAATGCTTCACAATAAAAGCCATCGCGGTTGAATGGTTTTACTCTGAAAAAGCAGCAGGCAGTCATTATTTGGTTTGAATTAGCAGTAAAACAGCTCTGATACAACTGTGGGAGAGCAAACCGTAACAATGAGGCTGATATCAATGAGAGGAAATGACAAACGGTAACGGTGAATACATGCATGTATGCCTTGATTACGGGAAATCTACTTTAGAGAGGTCAACCATAAATAGTATCAAAAAACAGTTATAATTTAATGAAAATCTTAAGGATGATGACTTAAACGTGGGGATGGACATGTACAGGCAAAAAATAGGAAGGTTACAGAATGCATGATTCAGTCTTATGGTCGATATGTAAACTTGACCTTTTCCATATTTTGCCATGGTGGCACTTGGTGCAGCCTACAAAGAAGTTAATTGCAGTTGCTGTAAATAGAAACGTCTCACAGGAGCCATTTTGAACTCGCTTGTGTTGGAAAGCGTGAGCATAGCCCAGGTCTTTCCAACGGTTGTGAACCACAATTTACTTCACAAAAACATTTGAAGAATATAATTCTCCTGCTGCCAAAATGAAGGAATGGATGTAACTTATATGGTAGGATGTTGATTCACAGGGTAATATATTTGACCTATTAAGCTACTGGAATGGTTCAAGTAGCAAAACTACCTTATTGATTCAAGCAGTCATAGATGAGCAAAGTGTGTAATTCATGTATGTCATGAAATGATCACGAACTGACTTCTACAATCATCAATTACAGTCTTTTTAATACAAACTCTCACTTCAGAATCCGTCATGCCTCTGCTGCCATGAATTGTACCGTCCCTCCATCTACAGAGCATCCTCTGTTGGAGTTTCTTACGACCTGCTTTTGATGGTATTCCCTGCCTTGTGCTTATATAGTGCGATTGCTTCATATATCTGTCATGGTGGCAGGTGACCTGATTTATTTATTTTGTATCTGCAACAGCCAACATTTACCTGTATTTGGCAGGTGGCAGATGCTAATTTCATTCCCTGTGTGTGATGATCACGACTGTACTCTTTTCTGGCAGCTGCATATCCAATCATTCCCAATAAAATCCTTTTAATGTACGCATCTCTGATTGAGCTTTCGCTGAGAGTGTTTGATAACTGTTTTTATCATCACAGTTTGGAATAAATCATTAATATGGCATATGTGTCATTTTCTCTTAGTGAAGGTTGAAAATACCCACTGTTGGAAAAGGAATAACTGAATTTAAAAAATAGGTATGCGTACCACATATCCAACATAGTATTATTGAAGTGCTCGTTTTTCAATCCTGTGCTTTTCTAGGTCTTGGTGCACTTTTTGTTTGATGTCTAACATGAAGCATGAGTGGAGCTGACATTGCTTTATTTTGAATGTAGATGGATATTTTCAGTCTCATTTTGCCAAATTCAATCTGCTCTGCTTTGATATCTGAAATAGCTAATTTTGTCCCATAAAAGCAAATGATGTTGTCTTATGTAGAGTATCAGACAGCAACAATCTATCTCAGAGAAATACAGGCTACATCTCTGCAAAGATGACACTAGTAGAACAGTTTATTTTCACTTAAGCCAGTATCTTAACTGCTGAGGTCCTAGAAGTTGTCACTTATAAAACAAACTATGTAAATAGGACACAAAAGGACACCTGACTTTCACAATATGATGAACTTCACTTTTCTCTCAAAGGCAAAGTGTTATAATTCAGGAGCTGACTGTGACCAGCAGGAGATCAATAAAGAATAAGCCACATTTAATATTCACTTGGATTTTCATTAAAGTGTGTCACTTCTAAACCTTTACATTTAATGACTCTTTATAAGTGAATTAAAATGCTGAAGCACATTTACCAGTCTATGAATGTCTGTCTCCTCGCAAAAACCTGTTTTGGTTCAAGTTGATATTTCAAAGGGATTCACATCTGGAAAAATGTAGTTTTTGAAGACAATACATATATGTGATTGATTAAAGCTTCCTTTACTGCGTAACTTGCTTAATAAGCTGGGGAAGCAGCGGTGGCAAAAGCAACATGAACTGAAGGAAGACTAGTAGTGTTACAAGTACAAGACTCGTGATCAAATAGATATGTTCAAGACGTAGAAATTCAGCATTAATTGTTGAACCTGGCAACCAAACAGCTAAATGTAACTCCGTTTGCACAGATTTTTAGACTGCAGACAGACACAGTGAGTGACAAGCTAGTGAACATAGCGGAGGTTAAGAGGCAGAAGTTCAGATTTTGAGTAGAAACAACTCCGAATGAATGATAATGCTGCTCTGTAACGGCTGGTAAATAAGCAACTGTTTGCTAAGAAGTTTACCATATCAACTTGAAAGGTGACAAGTCAATCTTTTGTTGTCGTACAAGTTGTTCCTATAATAACATTCAAAAGTTTGAGTTTTCTAGCTGAAAATATGCAGAAGTAGCTGCCAGAAACCAGATGGCTTGAGTCATGATAAAAGCAACCTGAACCTGAACCTCCGTTGTATCGGTGGTGGAGGCTGCTCACTTTAAATGTGAGGCTGCTAGTTTTAATCCGACTATCAAGATCATTTCCAAATCTTGCCGGAGCTGTATTAACATTGTGAACATTAAATATCAGCAAACAACTATTCGCTGTGTAAAGATATAGTGGAGTAATGGCTACTAGCCGTTCAAAGGCAATCAAAATGCTGACAATCTCGAATCTTGCACCTTTAAAGAGCACTGAAACAAAGGTGATACTCATTAAGTGCACCAATAAATTATAATTTTCCTCCCACGCCTCACTTCTTTGTAGGTATATAGGAGTTAGGGTTACATTCCAGCTGACTTCATTAAGTTTCATTTTATCTCCCCTGAAGTGGACCATTACGTCGGTGCGCGAGGGTAACTGATCAGCTAATCTGCAAATGATTTATGTGGCAGGGAAACTGAGGCATTAACTGAGCCTCAGAACACATTGATTACTGACATGGTTAATTGGCTAAACCCACTGGTACATAGAGACGGGCTTATTGGAAATGTCAAATCAAGCGGCTCATTTGCATTCATGATGTATGGTGTCTATTCCAGCTTCTGCCCAGGCAGCACAAACTGCCACACATAGCAGGACGGGCCTGGGAACTCTGCCTCGAATTTGCAACAGACCATCTGGCCTTGGGTCAGACATTGGCGTTGGTTTATTTTTTTTTTTTCCCAGCATTAACACGTCGGTATTGGATGCACGTAGCTGACATAGAGGATGAAAGCTTAAATAACTCCTGATGCGAGTGAGACTCAATTGACCTGTAGGGTTCGATTAAAGATCCACCTTTAAAAAGGCACATGCTATTGATGGAATGGTGTTGACAAAACGGAAAACATGTTGGTTTATTACGGTCTTTGTTGGAGTATGTGCGTGCGTGCGTGCGTGTGTGTTTTAAAGATCAAAACAGTAGCTGAGACAATTTTGCCCAAGAAACATCTTGAGTGTTAGCGGATGTAAGCAGCATGAAATGGAATAATTAACATCAAAACCACATTACGGTAGAAAACAGAGGTGGTACGAGTTTAAAGTGTTTGAATAAGGGGATATTCTTGGCTTATTGTGGGTCATGCTTAGGAATATGTTTTTAGAATAAACTGAGAACACAAATGTAAAAAAAAAAAAAAAAAGTATTCTAAAGACAACTCTTGATAGCAGCATGTATTTTTTGACTTAATTGGATACACATAAGGAGTAAAACATCATGTAAGACAACATGTAAACGTGTCACAAACACTAATTGACAGCAGGGCTGCAAAGAAAATGGCTTTCTTTTCTCTTTTTTCAGCAACTGTATGATTTAAAAAAAAAAAAGAAACCTACAAAGAGAGCACTAGAAGAAAGACAAAAGAAGAGTGGCAGCTCTTTTCAAAAAATTCTCCACCTCCACAGCAATTAACTGCAGCAAGGGTCTGTATTTTATGTGGCTTATGAGCTATATGACAAAAACATCTGCAATGAACATGTTAACCGTTTCCGTTATTACGCCTGGGGTCAACATCATGATGCATATAATTATGTTTTTGTGAGAGCTCCTGCATATTACTCTTACCAGCTGGTTGCAATAGAGTTGAATTTTAAACATCCATCAGACCACATCGTGTTCTGGGTTATTACAGAAAGAATAACAAGACACAGCGGGCTTGTCAACATTTAACCAAAACCACAATCTTTGCCTACCTCAACCAAAGTGCTTTTGTTGCCTACACCTAACCACAGACAGAACCCTCTGTCTCTATGTGCAATAGAGCCGTGTTCCCTCAAACAAACACTGCCTGTGACGACTCAACTCAAAGTCAAGATACACGGCAGGAAATGAAAACCACAGCCGTTAATTACATTTAAATTCAATATTAATATGCCTCCATGTGTCGGCTGTTTGCGAGATACACAAACAAAGAGCATCATATAATGCAATCGTAATGTATTGCCACTTGTATGCTACAACTACTAGTACAGTATAGACATGACTTAACATACATTTCACTTTTCTCTGCATCCCAAATGTTTACCCGAAGTATCTATCCTGCCATCAAAGCCCAGCGATGCATGAGAAAACCAGCAGCTCCCATCTCACCAGCTGTTATGTTGGCTCACTGGGATCGAGTTCAATAAACTGACATGGTACTGGGCTTCTCACCACAGCAACACATGAATAAATCTATGGGCCTTTCACTTGTTCTCTGTACATTCTGTACACACACACACACACACACACACACACACAATATTCCAAGCTCTCTGGCTCGCTGAATAGACTTCAGCTGAACTGAAGGGGTCAAAGCTACTCATGATAAGGTGAGTCAGTCAGACTCAGAGCATGGTTTAGCATATGTATAAGTCTGCCACTCACATATATTCAGCATGCAATAAAAATTCATGGTTTCATAACTTAAACTCTGCGAGAAGTTAGTAAGAACAGTTCCAGAAATTCAGCCTGCAGGCCAAGTTGTGAGATAATGCATCGTCACAGAGCATGTTATCATTGTAATGAAATAGAGCCAAGTTATTATCAATTAAATAGAGGTAATGGGTTAAGATACTTTGATAAAACACCTCATACAAAAACAGTTTTCTTAAAGTCAAGGTTAAAAAAAACAATTCTTGATATTGCACCACCGACATATCAGTTGATCTGCTTTATATAATCGTGTTTTTAAAAGCAAAGAGAGAGGACTGTATTCCTTCCTTTGTCCAAATGTATGTATGTATGTATGTATGTATGTATGTATGTATGTATGTATGTATATATATATATATATATATATATATATATAAATAAATGCAGTCACTTACCATTTATCAGCTTCTTGGTTTAACTCACTCAATCTTCCAATTAGCACTAAACACAAAGTACATTTGATGGAAATGTGAATTAGTTTTGCAGGTATCTGGTAATAAACTAAAGTACTTGACACATTAAATGTTGGCCTGACGGAAAAACCATGAATGTCGACCTCTTGTATTACATAAAAAGTTAAACTAAAGTCACAAGGATTCATCCTCCGGGGACAATGAATGTCTAAATTTCATTGCAATCCATCTAGCAGTTGTTGGGTTAATCTTTGTCTGGAACAAAGAGGTGGACGGACGGATGGAGACAGACAGACAGACAGACAGACAGACAGACAGACAGACAGACAGACAGACATTGCATCCATAGAGCTAGTCAGCTACCGTGCCTATAACCATGAAATAAAAAACTGTACAGTAAATCTTTCTTGATTGACCCTCATCCTGAAAATAGTGGACTGAAGACAGTCCATCCCATATAATATTTTCACCAAACTAAAGATGTATGATGCATCTCAAGTGCTGTAATGGTGCTTGCTAGAGAATCTCACCTGTGTATTCTTGCATTTTCAGACTTACACAATAAGCCACCCAGCTGATATAATTTAATGCTTAATATCCCCTTGCAACATTTATTTTCTGTCAAAATGTTCCCCGCTTCCCTTTTCTGCTCTCATCCTTTCTTATTCCTGACATTTGGGTCAGACTTCAGCAGACTTCTCCATTATTCTTTATTTTCCATTTAATCTATACACACCTCAACCGTCATCTCAAATCCCCCCTCATCTTTGTGCCATCTGTTGTGCTCTGATTCTCTCTCTCACAGCTCTGTTAGAGGTTATACTGGCCGGCAGAGACTGCTTGGTGGCTGGAGACTCGTGCTCGAGCGATGAGACTTGTAGTCCACGTCTGCGGACTTTGCGTCAGTGTGTGGCGGGCAATGGCAGCGTGAAGCTGGGGCCCGGTGCCAGGAGCCAGTGTGCCAACGCGGTGTCCGCCCTGCTGTCGAGCCCCTTACATGGCTGCCAGTGTAAACGGGGCATGAAGAAGGAGAAGAACTGCTTGAGCATCTACTGGAGCCTTCATCAGTCCATCATACATGGTCAGTGCATACTGAATATCACTTGTGAATCTGTACAAATCAGAACTTTTGTTTTATTCTCATTCAGTAGCTGAAAACCACAGGTTTCTATCGTTCTTTCAGGGCTCAACCTGGTGGAGAATTATCCCTATGAGACGGTGCACAGGGATTACGACTATGTCCGCTTGGCATCTATTACAGCTGGCAAGTTCACTGACCTTCATTAAGTTTCACCTTATTTTATACAATTTTACCCTTTGAAGAAGTTCTGTTCTAGCACAAATACGTGACTCAACTGAAGCTCCTCTGGAAGCATGCCCAAAGCAAATAGAGGTCCCTTCTGTTTTTAAGACACAGTTACACAAATATTATCATTCATCTGAACACAATTCCAACATCCAGAACGATATTGTTGGATGGCATCCATATTCATTTGCATGACTGTCAATGAATATTGATGCAGGAACTTTGCTAAACTACTAACTCATAATAATAGAATATCCTCAAATCTTTAATTGTTTCTTATAGCCTCTGGCTCAAAAAAACAATGCAATCTCATTGAATTAAAACATGGTCAAACTCTGAAAAGCATATTAAATCTTGTAGATAGAAAAATTACAAACCCGGTATTAAATAACAACGTGGAAGGTTTACTAAAGGTTAGGTTAATGCAAGTAAAATAACATTAAGTGAGGTTGAAATTAGCGTAAGGCATTCAAAATGTGGCAACGTTATGATCATTTTTTGTTCATGGGTATAACTTGCATTAGAGGATTTATTTGCATATGTAGGCTATATATCCATCTACCAATCCGACCAGAACACCCATCAATGTTACAAAACTATAAACGCACTGCAGAAAAACAACTGATGACTGATCCCTGAAGCTCAAACAGGTCAGCCTGTTGCTCATTTCCCAGGCAACATGAATACAAAAGGTCCATTCAGAAGTTGCCACACGGAGGACCGGGGGTTCACTCTCACACCAAACATGACCGTTCATAAATTCAGGCTTGCTTTATTCACTGATGCAATAAAAAACAGGAAGCTGTCTTGATGTTCTCGTTGCAGATCACGCAACACTAGCTAGACTCAAGTTACACTTGTCATCGGATCTGATTTTAAAGATACTAAAAAGAGTTTTAGGCATTTCCCGAATCGTACTGAAATCAGCTTTTGTTTTACTGTCCTCATCGAGAGAAGAAGTCCCTCCCCTTCTGGTGAACCCCGTGGAACAAATATGAGAGGGATTTGCAGCAGACAGTGGACAGACATCACTCAACGGAATACCACAATGCAGTGTGTACTTAAAATGGCACATAGTAGGTTAACAGTTGAGGTAGCCAGCCATCGTGATAAGTTCGATCAGTAGTGTGGAGAGGCATGGCCCTGCTTCTTGTGCTAGCATTAGAACAACGCAGAGAAGCCCACTGGGTCATACTTGCGTCCTTTTTTTCATTTTAAGAAATCGTTCTCTTTTCAAAAGCATAGAAATAGAAACCACACTCCTCTGCTAATAATCATTTCGTTATTCTGGTCCTCAGGAAATGAGCCTCCATTGTTTATTCAGAGACACTTCCACCTCCAAGCTGATATTTAATTCCAAACTGCCGACCTCAACTTTTGAACCTCGAACAAAACAAGATACATCTCAGCGTGTTGAATAAATAAACTTGAGTACACACCGCAGATCACATAAGCTATTAAACACAAGACCTTTTTGCTCCGTTGGTTTCATTCTTCCACTGATATCCACACTCGTCTTTGACCTTACTTTCTATCCACAGACTCAGATGTTGGCATGACAACTGTGAATCGCTGCCTGGATGCGGCCAAAGCTTGCAACGTGGACGACTTGTGCCAGAAGCTCCGCACAGAATACGTCTCGGCTTGCATCAAACCCACTGCCAAGTCCGGCCTGTGCAATCGGCCCAAATGCAACAAGGCCCTGCGCAGGTTCTTCGACCGAGTCCCCGCCGACTACACTCACGAGCTGCTCTTCTGCCCCTGTACGGACACGGCATGCGCAGAGCGTCGCAGGCAGACGATTGTACCCGGTTGCTCTTATGAAAGCGTGGAAAAACCCAACTGCATTACACAGATGAGGATCTGCAACGCCGACTATGTGTGCAGGTGAGAAGGGAGCTAAATAGGAGCTTTTAATTAGCTCCCATTTATTTCATACCGTCTTACTCTCGTGTCTATAACGGATATTAAAGTTATTTCTTACTTAGCCACTTAGTCTCTTATGGATACGATAACATATTGCTGCAATAAGATCATAATCCCCAGTTTTGTTCGGTTTAATGAACTAATTTGTTTCTAATAGTATCCCAAATCAGCAAAGCCAATGCTGAACCACTCCCAGTGTATTCAAGTACTCCATGGATATAGGTATTAAATATACACACCATACATATTTGGACCAGTGCTGTTCAGTATTATGGGTCTTTGAAACCAAATAAACAGCCAACCAATCAACAAAATGGCCCACTGTTTTACCCTAAAGCTTTCTACCACCATTGGTTAGAACACCCCTGAGAGCCTGTTGGAATAACACATTAAATATTTAGCACAGATAAAGAGCCAGATGGATCAGAGTTATCGCTCATTGCTATCTCTGGTCATGGCCATTATTTTTCACAGCCCCATTACACTCAGAGGGCTTTACTAATGATCCCAGGTCTGGTGGATGAAATATATTACTCTTTCTATCACTTTCACATTACAGTCCAATACTTCCAGTCTTCACCACGTCCAACAATTTTTCTTCATGCCAGAGGGCTACACTCTTAATTAAATGAAAGTTAGAGCAGAAATAATGTATAAAAAAGAAAGAACCAGCAAACTTTTTAGATAAAACAATACAGGGAGCTATCATGTTCTTGCTAACTATTGCCCGTTACTTTTCTAGGTCTCGCCTGGCACAGTTCCAGTTCGACTGCGAACCCTCCGAAACGTCTGCCAATAGCTGCAAGCAAGGGAACTATGGAGCCTGTCTGCTCGCCTACACAGGGCTCATAGGTAGGTGCACATCTGAGAGGTGAAACACAGAGCGGAAACACAGGAAGGAAAAGGGAAAAATGAAATGAACAGATGGAAGAAGAAAAAGATCTAATGGAAGTTATGCACCATATGCTGTGTTAGAGAAGGAAAGGGAAAAATTGTGCAGCAACAAAGAGGCGGGAATGAGTGAAAGCTAGCTAGAGGGACAATTAATAAACACCAAACGGGCTAAGAGTAAGTGGGTAGAATAAAATTAAACTTCTAATTCTAAACCAAAAGACAAAAGTTCAACACGGTTTAAGATAAAGAAGCATACAAATATCTCAACACAGAAAAACAGAGGCTCTTCACACAATGTAAGGTGTGTTTAATTTGTTTTATATCAGTCCGTAAAAGAAAAAAAGAACATCCACTTCTTTTCCTCACACTGGAGAGAGAAGCCCAATGCATTTCAAGAACCGCAAATGTTGCCCCTCAGCACAAACACACTCTTGGCATTTTCATTCCTGTCTTGTATTTATTAAAGCACTTGAAATCACACCACCACTATGTTGAAGGGGGAAAAACAGCCACAGAAATAAAAAAAAAACTCAACACCAGAGACCATGACAATGACCTAAAAAAAAAAGAAGAGAAAACTGGAGTAATCGCCTGAATCTTCGAGTCAGAGCACAGCCAGTCTAACAGAACGATACCAGAATATTATTAACCCTGTGCATCAAGTCAGTACAGGACATACAGAGTCCATTAATATTTCAGATAGTAAAGCTCTACAGTGCAACAAATTAATATTTAATACTGATTGAGGCCTGGTGCGCTCTCTCTCTCTGCAGGAAGCACAATAACTCCCAACTATGTCGACAACTCAACGTCCAGCGTGGCTCCGTGGTGCTCCTGCTTGGCCAGTGGGAGCCGGAGAGAAGACTGTGATACTTTCCTGGGACACTTCAACGACAACATCTGTCTCCGTGAGTCTCACTTAATGTACTGGATTTTACCAACACAGGTTTTCAGGGTAGGGGTTGTGTTTGTTTAGGGGTACTGTGGAGTTAACATTTGACCACTAATTTAGCATCCTGATTTAGTGGAAAGACTTTTTTTTTTGACTGATTCATAATGCAGTTGCTGACAATTTAAAAAAAATCTCTTAACAGGAAATGTAGGCGAACAGCAGTGAGTGAATATTATGAATAGTGAATATTTCAAAGTGTACTGTAAAATACAGTTTCTATTCAGCTCCAAGGACACAAACTGCATCATCAGATGGCAACAAGAACAGTTTGTCTAAGATCAGAAATGCACTAATATATTATTGGACAGTCTACTCAGATAACAAGTGTTTATCACACCAACGGTAATATTTTACAATTCAGCATTCAATCACAACTTGCAGTTATCAGTTACCTTGGAATCGCATGTCTCTGTGACTTTCGATTCCTTTAATCAATGCTTTCCGACAGCCCTGCTTGGCTGAATAAAAGAGCTAACAGCTAACGGTGACAGAAGTTTCAACACAATTTCTTGGCCAGGAGCTGTAAAAAAAATGTGAAATAGTTTCTTTCAGCCAAATTTTCTACCATTTATAGATGTTGTCCAGACCAGAAATATGAGCCATCAAGCAGCTTTTTGTGTTTATGCTGCAGATTTACATAACCTGAAAAAGTAAGCATATGTTCGCTTTCAGCCTTGGTGTAAATATAGCAGAGCGTTGGACTATGAACAGGCATATAAAGAAAATCCCATCACTGTAGGGCTGAAACAACAGCTTTCCACAAATACCTCAGGTGCTTGTTTGGATTTGCTTTCATATCATTTCCCTATGCTGCTGGTAAAACCAGAGTAATTTAATTATGACATGAAATACAGAAAAAGCGTTTGCTAATCACAATAATTTGCTGTGATGACCTGCAACTGGGGACATAAAAACAAAGCTGATTTGAAAAGCAAAGTAAATAAGTTGTGTGATAGACAAAAGCGACATGACGGAGCCGTTGGGATGGAGTGAGACAGATGTTTCCCAGCATGCTCAAACAGCCGCAGAGTGAGATGTATGTAGATCTCTCTTTCTCTCGCTCTCCCTCTTTGCTGTTCCTTAGTAATTCTGCCTGGGTGTTCAGTCACTTCTTAGTGAATTATAAGTTAGCTGGCCCTTTGACAGTTCAGTAATTGTATAGTTATTGAATCTCCTCCTGATGTACTTTCTATTTTTTTAACAATTGACCAAAGTTAGAGACCTAATTCATAACAACTTCACAAAATTGCTAATGATTGTGGACAGTAATGATCTGTTTTAACCCTTAACTGCATTGGGATTGAGAGTCATTCCTTCCTACCAGGGGGCTTTACTGACTGTACCTAAAGCTACTAATAAATAAATAGGTTGTAAATTGTTCAGAACTTACATGCGCGTCAGGCCAAAGTCATAACAAATCACCCCAGGGTCAAAAATTGGTCTATCTGCCAATGGCAGGTAAACAGAAAAAAATGTATAGGCCAAATATTTTTTAACTGCCCATAAAACTGCATGAGATGCAATTAAAAACAACAATAAAAACAACAAGCGGGTTCTATTTGTCTAGTAGCAGCTCATTGTATTGGCATTGCTGTCATGCAAAAAACAAACTCATCTCTCCTCACCCCCTTATCTACTCCGGCAATGAGCTGCCACATACTTCCATTCTCTGCAGTTAGTGTGAAATTCTCTATGGTACCCACTGAACAGAGCCTGAACGCATCATAATGTAACGGACTCTTGTCGATTTAAACTCGGATTAGTTGTTTACAATGTAACACTATCAGAGATCTGCGACCAGTAAAGCATAAATGCTGATGTCCTGATGGCTTATTTTACTTAATATTGGCGGACAACGATAACATTTAATTTCACACCGTGATGGTTAACGTTAGACTGGGGGGGGGGGGGGGGGGGGGGGGGGGGGGGGGGGATCCATACCGATAGGTATCAACATAGGTGTCTTGTAATCTATTGCGTCTTCTGCCTCGTTTCCTAATGCTCATTCTCTTCTTCACATTTCTATCACGACCTCTGCTCAGGAGTGTGAATAATTAATGGTCCTTATAATGTTTTCCTCAGCGAGCACATATCCATCATTGAACCTGTACACACAATGAGTATCTTTGCTTGGTGTGTGTGTGTGCGCGGCGAGATGAATCTTTGGCTGGTCTTTCCTCGAGCACCCGGCCTAGAAAAGATACAGAGAGAGGTCTCAGAGTTGTTTGGCCTGTGCAAACGGTCTATGAGTTAATGAGGTCGATGTGGGTAGGCAGGTGCAGTTTGGATAGGCTACTTGAAGAGAATACTGAGTATTTTCAGTTTTCTATTTTTTTTCCTCTCTCTCTCTCGTCTCTGTTGACCAAATCCAGACTAGCTCTCGCCCAGCAAACCTGCTCATGAAAAATGTACAATTCAGAACCTGAGGCATCTGTCGTGATTGAATAATAAATGAGTGGAACTCGTGCAGAAATAAGATGTTGCTGAAGTTTGTTAACCGTTTTTGTTTTGATTTTCTTGATTTGCTATGTTGAATGTTTCAGGGAATGCTCTTCTGGCGTTTGGAAGTGAATCAGACCAGCAGCCAACTGTCAGCCAGTCCAGTACACCCAGCTCCAGCCACAGCAGCAGAGAAAACAGGAGCACCGCATCTCCACCAGACACCATAGAAACTATGAGGAACATTCTGGATGCAATAATACCAACACAGGTTTGCAGTTTTTATTGTCACTATGGTTGGATTTCTTCTATTTTTTTTTTTTTCATTCATTCTCTGTGTTTCTAATAGTGGCATGAACTGTTGTCTGCCATCCAATCTTTTTCATACTACCACTTGACTGACTGTTTAACTTCCAACTCACATTTGAAAACAACGATATAGCTGAAGAGAAAGACGCACACAGATAAAAATATCTATTGACGGGAGACGCATATGTGGCGCAAAAGTGACCACAATGTGTAGGCAGTGAGCACTACCTAACACAAGGCCATGCTGAGATCAACAAATTAGACTGGTGGTAACATGGCAAATCAAATGAGGAATGATGTTTTACTCTCTTTGAGGAAACCTGCGACCCTCAGGTCAGGAGCATTATTCCAAATGAATCATGCCGTGGGTGCAACATTACCCTCTGTCCACAGGTACTGTATATGCTGCAGAAAGAAAAACAGTGACTAAGTGACGATGAATGGTTCAAAGCTTCACTCTTATTCAAAAAAACATAAAAAACATAATATGATTGCTTTATATTTGTGTGTATGCATGTACACATAATCAGTGTATAACTGGAAGTACTTTATTTCTCTACAAGTTCCCATAAAACGGTTACGTTAATTGAATAAGAAAATAATCTTTACTTTTTGTATTTGTCAAGTATTAAATGATCACAGGATTATACAATAGGCTATTTATTAAAACATGCTATATAGTGATACATATCAGTCTCGAGATATGAATGACGTAAATCAGGATAAAAGAGTTTGTCCACATCGTATAGTGGAACAGTAGTGTTCATCCATGGCACTGTAAAGACCACCTATATACGTATATTTCAAGCTGGGAAAAAATAGCAAGCAATAATTCTTCAAAGTCCAATGTATAGCACTGTTTCTCGGCCAAGACATGGCAAGAATTTATGGCTATGGTCGTCTAATCTCACACAGTGACCGTCTCATAAAACAACAACATTGTGCAGTCAGACTGTTACCTTTGCCCTGTTTTTAATCCCAACCTTCAGAGCTGAAATTTCCACAATGAGTTATGATAATCCCTCGGAACTCAAAAGGTCTGTTTGAAACACAGCACATAAAATGATGTCTTTCTCTCCTACCAGGCCCTGGGAAATGAATTACTAGTGGGCCAGTCCACCCTGTCATCCAACAGCCTCTCAAACTCTGCTTCACCTACCAGCTCATTGCTTCAAGCTGCCTTCAGCCTTCTGTTGCTGCTCCTTCATCTGCTCAACAATGGACACTAAAGACTGCAGGGGAGCGTGCTGAGGACCTTCCTAGTACCAAGCAGATGGGAGGACCAGTCGGTTCAGAGGGAAAATCGGACCGTGCGGCGTTACTGCTCCAACTAAACATGTACAGCAATTCTGTTTCTCTATTTTTGTGTCCCAAGTGGTCCAGTTCCACCTGCCAGTGTTCTCACTCAGACTATGGGAGACCTCTGCAGACCGAGGTCAGTCTGTACATTTGTACATTGTCGATCAAATCAAGCCGAAATTAAGTCAGAGTGTCGCTTTTGTGGAATAACGCAGCTCTAAGCTATCCAACTATATCCATTTTCAAGAGTTATTATGAAAATATACTGCAGATATGTATGATACAACAAGACATGAAGTTTGTCAGTAACCTTGAAGATTTGTACTGTCAACAGAAGCTCGTATTTGAAATGGTGTTAGGGAAATTGCTCGGAGTAAACCAGTGAACTGTGTGTCTTCTCTGTTCTCAGCACACACAATTATTGGAAAGCTCCTTGAGTATATGGGCTTCAATGCCACTCTCTTCAAGTGACCGAAAGAGAAACATTATTTCTGATGAAGACAGGAATTATGAAGAGACAGAATGGACAGAATAGAGCTCCTTTTGCTCAGACATCCAGGACAAATACTATGATTCTTACGTGTCCAGCAGCACTATCTAGAAATCATGTGGCAATCAGAGTACACATGATAAACCTCAACATTATTTGTCCTCTCCATCAAGACTGTTGACCTTTGTCAAACTCTGTCACACCACTTTATCGGTTATTGCTAAAGCTACAGTAGGCATTCATATAAATAGTCCTGGATCTCTTATCAGCAAATACGAGCTCTTGGACTGGAAAGGAAATAATCAGAAAAGCAGTAACTTTCTTACCTGTAGCTGCTGTACTATGTGTTTGTGAGCGTAATACTCTTTTATTTCTCACTGTGTCCGTGAACATTGCTGCGGGGGCTCTGAGTGTTTGTGCCAGAGAGGGAAGTGAATGATTTGACTTGTTTAGCGACGCCAACTCCAGTACGGAGCCCGTTTGAAACGAGACAGTTATGAATGATTCAATATTTTCTGTTGTTGGAATGTGCCAGTGAATTCTGAACAGGACCAGAGGTGCTGCAAATAAAAGTTCTCAGATCATTATGTTTACACATTAGCATCATTCAATCTCTTTTCTTAAAAAATACTTTGTTTGGTGCGGATGAAGTACATCGTCTGAGGAGACGGAAGCAACACAACCGCAATACATGTTTACCTAAACTAACACTCGCATGACTTCAGCAGTAGCCTGTAGTGCGTTATTTTAAATGAGAATATAACTGGATTTACAGCACAATCCAGCCACTTATGACTGAAGATCTTCTCTCAAACTGATCTGTCTCACTAAAAACTCATCAACCGCTTCACTTCAGAACTACTGAACTTATATCTTGCTTTTCTGGACCTCAAATTAAATTGTTTAAGGCCAATAGAAACAAATTTAGACCCTTAAAGCCGTACAGCATAATACCTTACGAATAACGTGTGTGATCGCATTTTAATTTATCCCTTATTTGACAACTTCCACTATTTGTATCATTACTTACTCTGCAGCACAGGCAGGCAGCAAAAACTATACTGGAATTATGGACAGGAGTAGCACCACGACTGTCAGTTTCACTTGTTTCTACTTCCATCCAGAAGGTAAAATGGTGACTTAAAGTGGCTAATTTCTGCTGACAATAACCTTTAACCCTCCAATGTTTCATTGTTTGCATTTTGCCTTTTGTTTGCTGGAAACAAACAATTAACGGCACTCTAGTCTGGATAATTAAAGCCTGATTGTAACACAGGATGATGTAATTATCCTCTTGTTAGTGTTGTTAAATGTCAGGTAGAAAACAACCTTGACACTTGACAGCTGACACACAGTCAAGGATCATGACTGTGTGTCAGCTGGGAAAAGAAAGAAATACTGCAAGCAAACCAATGAACTATTGTAAAAATGAAAATTGAAAGACAAACCTTTTTTGTAAAAAACAACATAGGCTTAAGGGACACTGCAAGTGACAATGTAAACTTTTTACTGCATCCCTTTACAGTTTTGATGTATCATAAACATAATACAATCCGTGTGTTGAGCTAAATGCTAACATCAGCATGACGTTATCCATGTTCATATTCTTAGTTTAACATTTCCTAATTAGCTAAAGAAAAATGAACGTCTGCTACATTATAGCCCTTGCCAAACAGGTTTAAAACACGTAGCTGAAATCAAGCAGTCTGATTGGTTCACAGCCGATATAATACCCACATACCACGGCTAAGACATCTAATTCCTTTGCGCTTTCACAGCTGTTTGACTTATTCACAGATCACAACATTCCATGACCTATTTATTTGCCGTCCCTATGCATATTTATAACACAATATGTAGAATTTGAATACTTTGCACTAAAATGTCAAGATGAGGACCTACATCCATTAAAAACAAAACTAAATACTCATTAAAATTAATTTTCAGCGGTAATAATGTCATTTGGGGGTTTAGTTACTCTGTATCAAAACAAAAACTTCTCATAATTATATAGGCATGAGCCAGAAAATTATTGGCTTTTTTGTTTGGGTTCCACAATGGAAACGACTGCTGCCTTATTTTTGCCCGGGTAGCTAGCATCACTAAAAAACAAATCATGGGGTGGATAGCTAACTAGCTTTCTCCCACATAAAAACAATGACAAAAACACAGATAGCTATCTCCCGGCAGTCAACTAGCTAGCGGGAGAAAGCTAGTTAGCTATCTACTGGGAGATTCGTTTTTAGCGATGCTAGCTACCCGGGCAAAAACAAGGTGGCAGGCATTCAATTTTGAATTTAGTTCCGAAGTCGTGGACCCAACCGCTCACAAAATGGTTCTAAGCCTTTAGACTGTTGTACGCCTTCATCTGTCAAGCCGTGTTGTAGGAGGCGAATTTCCAATTTGCGCTGTATATAGGTTCTTCACCTCCTGCCCTCCATCTGAATTGTGCGCGTGATTGCAAACAAGCTATTTATCTTAAGCTGACACACCATAAACTTACTCACTCACTGGGTATTTCATGGTATGGTGCTAGTATGACCTGATATTGCAAGATGTAGGTATTCAAATATTTATGATGGGCTCCAGGGCTCTGTTTCAGATGTAATATGATTTAGTGTGTTTAGGTTCGTCCATGACCTTGTTTGAGATAAAACAACTGATGTAGCTTTGACGCAAAGATGGCTCACTGCTTATTTAGGTCATCAGCACTAAATGGAGGAATTGGCTGGGCAGGTAAAATATCATGACACAGACAAAAAAAGAGAAATATCATGCTTCTTTCTTTTCTTCATTCCCTTCTAATATGCCTTGTATTTTTCTATAAATTTAATATGTCAGGGACTATCGCTTGGATTTATTCACCCCCATCGCCCTTCCATTCACCGCAGTTTCTACCTAATGGTGGCTTTGAATCAAACACCGATCAATAGCAACAATCAAATGTTGCTCAAGGGTGTAGAAACCTCTTGCCATTTACTACTGGATCATTTTACCCGCAACATAATCAACAAACTTTCACGACTTGCATTTTCACAATGCAGTTCCTGTTTTTTTTCCCCCATCTCTTGTGTTAGGTGGAAGAATTGAAATTGATTCCCACTAATTGCTGTAAACACGGCATCAAAGTACAGGCAGGGCTCCTGACATATGTCAACTTAATTCCCTCACTGCTTTCCTCTCAAACATAATGACTTGTTAGTAGCTGCAACATGATTTCACTCCCAATGAAAAAGCGTGATTAAAACTCACTGCAATCACAAACAAAAGCTATTCAATGGTCGCTCTTAGAATAAGAAAAGAAATGTACTACGGAAATGAGTAATGGTGATTATTAAATAGCAGAGCAACAACAGGCTGTTCACTCCAAGTGTTCTGCTGAAGCAAAACAATTGGACATTGCTGCGAGATCTCATATTAGAATGTCAATTGTAATACTTCTTTTATGTGGAGGATCATGTAGGTCTCCATAAGAAATTAAATACAGCTTGTTTTCAGACCTTTTTTCTACTTAAGCATACGAACACATAATGGCACATGACAGCTGAAATTAGCTTCAGCCTATTTACGACTTGGCAAAGAGGATGAAATTAATATGAGTAACAATTGTATACAATATTATACAAAACAAGCAGCAGGTTATAAGTGCTGAAAAAAAATAACTGTGAAAATTGTATTTACATATTCCCCAGAAAGGGGCTTGTGTACTCAGTTTGGTTTTTAATCGGTGTATCTCAGCAGTAATAATCTGTCAGACTCCACTGCTGTCCAGCCCTCACAACGAGGCAAATCTAATGCAAAGTCATTATTACACTACAGTGTGACATTTATAATCCAAAATGGATATCTTGGTTTAAATTTAGAGGTAGAAATGGTGCTTTTGTATGTTTTGTGTAAAGCAGACTTCTCTTGGGCTAATGTTTAATCATGACAAGAGATTTTACAAGCAATAACCATAAAACCTCCTCCTCGCTCCGTTAATAGATTCCTCTATTTGTACACGTACAGTAGCGCATATTTGAAGAACAAAACTGTGCGTCTTTCAATCTCCACGAAAGTGCCTCCATGAGTTGAAAACAGCGTACACTCCAGATGTACGAGTAAGTTCACGTGTCTGCTCACATCTGTATTTCTAAGCAAGTCTGTGTGTTCATGCGTATGTGTGTGAAGCATGTAGGCGTATGTCTCCAGACATCTGTTTGTGTCTGTAATCGGTGTGTCCATGCATATATGTGTCTTTGTGTGTTTGCATGAATGCACATGCACAAATTTGTCTTGTAAAGGTGATTTTTCTTCTTTCTTTTTTTTGCCTGCCACCCTACCGTTTGTTTTCTGACCGGAAGAAGACTCGGTGTTCCTACAGTAATACACGTGTGTACATGAGTGTAGAAATGGACAATTGTATGTGAGCATCTAGACTTAAATCTCCCCGTGTATGAATTATTGTTACAGTTGCCAGCAGCTGTACAGTAAAAAACGCCGTAATGTTCCCCAGCAGGAGAGCGTCAGAGTGGGAGCAGCTGGAGAGTAATGACTGCCCACTATTCACCAATCGTTCACTGGCCTTTACCCCCTATGGACCCCTATGAACGGGGCCTCGTGGGATCTCTCTAGTGGTACTCGAGTTCTCCCTGTGGAGCCCTTTTTCAGAGCAAATACCCCTCCCCCAGAGGCACTTCCACAATTATGGACACAACATTTCATAGTGAGCTAATTTATCGCCTAAAAAGTAGAGAAATGTAACAGTATTCCAGCCCAGCATCCAAAGGGATTACATAACGTGATTCTGACAAGCAGATGAATGTCCACTATTCACTCTGCGTCTAGCTCGGTTTTGGCTTCCATTAACTTATGGAGGGAAATATTTCAGACTTTAGCTCCTCCATGTTCACCAGCAGGTCGGTAATTGTGCCCGTCTGCTGTGCTGAGTAGATTACATATAGTGGGTTTATCAGAGGTTTTTCTGCAGAAAACAGCTGCCTACTGTGACTGGAAACGAGTTTGATGCAATGAGACCAAAGCAGTAAAGTTGCAGTCTGTAAAACCAAACAATGAGCTGAAAGACACTAAAATGTCAGGTGTCAATTCTCCCTACGAGCAACACCGTTCACTTTGCATGTAGTCATTTGGTCAATAAAAAATAAATAAATAAAAAACTTAAACAGAGCAGCTTTAATCATGCCGTAGTTGCCATTTGCGAATATTGTAGAAAGAATGTTTTTAAAAGTTGACATTGAACTACTAACCCTAACCCCAACTATTTTGATAATTGATTAATCTGCCGATTATTACTTTGATTAATTGGATAAAAAAGGCTTAATTTTTTATCTATTTTTTAAGTCTCACTTCCAGCATTTTATTAAGAAAATATTACTTCAAATTTGAGTCGGTTGAATGATGGTAAAATTCGTTGTCAACTACCTTTGTTTAATAATCTTTTAGTTGTTGCCGCCCTACATTGAACTTTAAAAAACGTCATCACTGAACATAAATCAAGGTTCTGCAGGATTGTCCATTGACATTAATATTGTGCTAGCCTTGAAATACTTCAGAAATAAAGTATCCGATGTCTGTTCCTACACCTTCAAAGGTGTGAAGATTTGAGAGTTTGCAGCTCTTGATAACAGCCTGAAGTTAAGACGGGGAGTGTGGCGGGTTGTCAATAATATTTTGGTGGAACATAATAACATATAGAATGCAGGCATATATGTGCCTGTACTGTAGACAAGCATCTCGAAATATCAAGAGATAATTGGATTCACACTGACCTCCAGTACAGTGCAGTCTCTTCGTTTACTCTGCAATACACTGAATAAAATATATAGTGCTACTTTTATCTGAATATGCAGTTACAGCTCAAACAAAGGCATGGTTTCATTCTGATATTCTCAATTGTTTGCCTTACGGCAGAAGCGGGAAGTACCCACCCTTTATCCTAGAGCTGGGCAATAAATTGATAATATATTGATATTGTGATATAAGACTTCATATCGTCTTAGATTTTGGATATTGTAATATTGTAATATGGCATAAGTGTTGTCTTTTCCTGGTTTTAGAGACCACAGTGGAGTAAATGGATGCTATTTTCTGAACTTACAAGTTCTGTCTGTTCTTTTATTTACCTTTACTCACTTAGTCATTATATCCACATTATTGATCAATACTTATGGAAAATCTGTTGAAGCACCAATGTTCAATCCATATCGTAGCAATATCGATATCGAGGTATTTGGTCTAAAACATCATGATATTTGATTTTCTCCATAGCCCTATCCCATCCCCCCATGAAATAAAATCTAAACCCCTGATAGTGTGATAATACAGTGCAAGGACAAACTACAGATAAGCCAACTGGCAGCTCTGCACTTCTCAACCCTTTTGACATTTCAAAAATGCCATCTCCAATCATCCCTTGGCTTAAATCATGTCCCACCATCATGAAGTCACTGCCGCCCTAAAATCTCTACAGGACAGCTGTTTTACATTAGGGAAGTATTGTACAAGAATATGTGCAAAGACAGAATATACAGCCACTTCAGTCTGCATTTTAAAAACCACACATTCCTTATCAAAACAACATGAACTTTATTCAAAATAAACTGTTAAAGAAGTGAGGTGGATAAATCCAGTGCAAGTTAAGTATCAGATATGTAAATAATAATCAAAAGATGGAAATGAATAATCCAAAAAGCATCACTGCTTTATATGCAATATAAATGTAAATGTTGAGACTTTGAGGCTCATACTTTAAATTACATTTGAGTCATTAAACTGCTGCTTCACAGTGGCTTACAGTGAGTCGGTGTGTGTGCAGCTGGTGACCTCAACTACAGCTATTCAGAGCACAAAATATCAGAAACTCATCGACCTTCTGTTGAGTCGCACCGACAATACTCATCCCATGCCTCAATTATATACTGAGAATGTTTTTTTGCATTTTCTCTTCACTTCCTCGTGCACATATTTCCCTTTGTGACTTAAGTGGATTTAATAATATTCAATCAACCAGGGATCACAGCTTTCACCTGTCCCTGGCAGGCAATATAAGCCGTTCACCGGTGCATGGTTGCTTTAAAGAGCTAGTGCACATTCACTGAGTAAAACGTCCTTTTTAGGATGAACTGGCCAAGCCTTTCAGTACTTACCTTGCAGTTAAGGCAAAGGAAACCAAAACAGGTAGCACTGTTGCAGTTCTTTCCGATTGCTTCCTGTAAGAGCTCAATGTATTCACAGATGGCTCAATCTACAGTTGATATTTCACATTTTCTCTCTTTTAAACTGCAATGGAGAATATGGGGAAAGGTTCTATAATTAAACAAACCTGAGTGAAGTTGAAGCACAATGAAATGAGTTGAATGAAACTCTTCATCCATGGTTATTTTCCTTCTGATGGGATTTAATTGAAGGGTACGATGTTTTCAGTTTGAAAGGAAGCAGAGGCAACAGAAGCTTGGCCTCTGGTGCAATTAACTGGGTGACCTGGTGTTAAACAAAAAAATAAATTACTAAATTACTCACAAAGCCAGCTAGATTCCCAGACTAATATCAATTAAAGGTCGTTATTTCAAAGTTTGTGCAAAGCGTCTGGGATGTGATTAATCATCCAGCATATGGTTAGACCTTACAGTGATACACGTGTTGAAACAGAGCAGTGATTGGGCCGGTCTGCCGTTTGTGCTGAGCAGATTACGTACAGTGAGTTCATCAGAACTTTTATTGCCGAAAACAGCTTCCTGCGAGTTTGATGAGAGCGGTTTGACTGAACCAAAGTAGGGAAGTTGCAATAATGAGCTGAAATACTCACATTGCATGTAAGCAGCTTTAATCATGGTGTTTAATAAATTGACATTGGTGATGCAGCCATGCCCTAAGAAATAAAAGGGAAATGTAACTAATATATATTTGATCAGATACTGCTCAAGTTTCTGTTGAGAAGCAATAAATTATTCACTTTCTGACTAACGGCATGAAAAACTCCAAAAAAAAACACGTAATAATTTGACATTATACTTTCAGCTAATTAGTGTGTGCTAAATCTGCCATCTCTGCAAATGTGTGTCCATTGAATGATCATGAAATTCGTTGCCAACTATTTTTATAATCAATTAGAAACATGCAACCCGGTCTCATTCCCAGCTCGACAAATACCGAGGCTTTGTCACGACCCTGGACATCTGATATCGATGCATAAGGCAACTTTTAGCGTCTGTATGAGACACAGCGGGCTTTCAACTAATACCAATATAAACCCATGCGCAGCAATATCAGACACTCGGCAACTGCTCCGGACGTCAATATGCTAAAGCCGCGTAGGGGGGAAGTTGGGTGGATGTATGGGTCAAACAAAGGACTTTACACAACACTCCCACATGTTTACACAGTTTGCATAAGTCCACTGATGCATATACACAACATTCAAATTTGCCCCCCCCCCCAAAAAAAAAAACATTCCCGAAGATTTAAAGTCTTGAACTTGCACAGATTTGCTGACAGTCATTTTTCAGAGCATTCTGTCTGGTTTCTGCTCTACTGCTTAATGAGACACTCTGAAGGCAACAGGCTGGTGGGTTGAGTGTATGGGGATGTCTGCTCACATCCACCGCTGATACCGGCCGTGCCCTCACTATCATTGTATTGAAGTTGTTCGGACTAGAACGAGCCGCAGTTTGCCCCGAAGAGAAGTCTCTGCACTGGCAAATATATGGGCTAGAGGTCGGCATGTTCTCTTTCTGTCTCTCCCTTTCCTACAGACATCCACCAACTGCTGAACAACTTTTCTACAGCTTGGGTTCCAGATGTGAGTCAAGCCAACACCTGCCCGTTGGTAGCATATCACCTTATCCAGTCAGCCTTAGTAAAACCACCTTGGCGTTCTTTATCTTTGCCTTAAACCAACACAAGCAGTGAATATCATCCCGGGCTTTCATGTGCAACGTTTTGGAGATGCTCTTCATTTCACTGTTAAGTATTTTCCTCATTGCTACATTCCAAAGATGTGTAAAAACACAGCAGATTCGCCAAGATATCAATATGAAGGGTTGCAATGATACGTTTCATTCAACCACCACATATTTTACAGTCTAAACATTTTATCCTAAACAAATCTCAGAAAATGTTCAGCTTATTTTCATGATGAAGAAAAGCTTTAAGAAGCAGAGACTCTGTCTTTTTTTTTTTTTTTTTAAATTACGAGTTAAGCAGAGGTATGTAAGAAATGAAAACCAGTCTGAAGGGAGCAATTAACAATCACAACACAAAACATGGCAACCACTAGAGGACCTGACACAATCAACCCCACTTACTCGTCTTTATGTGCACAGAAAACATTCAGTACCACTTCTAGAAACAACCATTTATCAATGTGAAGGCAACCGTCTCATTTGCTGCCATGAACAGGGAAGAAAAAGCACAGAAAAGAGGTTTGTAAAGACATTTGTATATCTCTAGTGAGGAACAGGCGGAGTGAGAGACTCTGAACTGAGGTGATACTGCCTCCTAATGGATGAGTATTCAAAACATAAAGACCTGCTCACATTGTACAGTTGCTGTTTACTATCCAGACACTGAAATCAAACTATTGCTCTTGGTGCACTGAGAGTTTTGACGGTCATGGTAACCCTGGGGCAGCCACACTGAGTCCACACAGGTGCTCAAACATAATTACAAAGAAATGTCAAGTTGCATACAGAACAGAGAGGAATGGCATTAGGAAACGGCAAATGTAAATTTAATGTATTACGTTATTTTATTACATACTTAACAAAACAGATGAAATGAACACCTAAAGAAGAAGAAAGCTCCTTTTCATGATGAAAATATGTAACTTGGCAAGTATGCAATGACCAGTTTTCCTACTGTGTGAATGTAATGTTTTAAATTGTGTTTTATATGCTTTTACAAACAGAGGTTTAGGTTAATCCATTTTATTTTAACTCTATTTCCCATTATTACCTTTGAGTTTTGGCATTGTGACATACATTTCTCACTCATTTCTGATGTTTCAAAGACTAAACAATCAATCAAAGTGATTTCATTTAATAACACTTGATTCAGTTCAATTCATAGACTTTCTTTAACATAATTCAGTATTCTTATTGTCCTTAAATGCTGCATCTTTTACTGCAAGAGAATTCTGATGGGAAATCAAGGCCTCAATATAAAGCTATTAATAAAAACCAAAAAGAGAGAAGCTGATAAAATGTTCCTTTGCGTGTTACGGACAAAAGACTCCCATGTTACGAAGCTGGCAGGAACTGAGTCAGTCGCACAGCGAAACTACCTCGATCCTAGGTCTCTCTCGTTACCTTATTAGTGCTGCCTCGCTGCCTCAGGCCCGCTCAACTGGAAAATATGTCACCTATCTGTGTCATTATGTCCCAATTTTTGTGAAGCTAACAATTCCCATCTCACTGTGGTCTATTATCCTGTTCAAACTAGACTGCTGGAGACGGAGCTAAAGCATCTCTGGCGGGGTCAACTGAATCCAGGGTCACTGATTACCTAATTGTTGCTCATTAACTCCAAAGCACCAGTGACCTCTTTAGAACACTCTTCCTTATCAGAAAGCCTACGGATACATCCAATCAAACGGCACACAAAATGTATTTGATGCCCTACGATTAAATCATGGGCTTTAATCGGTCATAATTGCGTAAAAACTTATATTTTCTTTCTTTACACCCCAGTCTCAACACAGGATTCTCAGCTCAAGTGGGTTGGCATCCCAATCAGAAACCATTGATCTAAATATAACCACCAACACTCATTGACAAAGCCAAAAGAAGTAGGCCATTAACATTTCTTCAGTCAATTAGTTGTTCTTTATACTTATTTAATGCTGTATTTATTTCCAAGAACCTTATGAGCACATCTCTGGTGAACACAATATTTAAAGTGGTGCTTCTCTGTGTATTTATTTGTGGAGAAAATTAGTTTACAGATCTGTTGATTAAATCATAATTTATTCAACCAATCCATTAGTTGATAAAATCATATGCGTGTTCGTCGAATAACAATTTCCTTGGTCACAGCCAGAGACGCTTTTATTCCTTTCGGTCACATTTTCATTATTAAGTATACGTATAACTGCATAGAATCTTAACTACTCAAAATATGAGATGATTAAAAATGGCAATTGTATTTTTAGTTTAGCAAAAGCTGATGCCTAATTGCCAGTCTGGCAACCACTTTTAGAAGTTGCCGTTGAGCCCTGCGTTCCATCATTTGATATCTGATTCCACAGAAATAAATCTTACATTAGATCTTTTCGAGGCTCTACTTCTCAATGACAGATTTGCACCTGACTGGGCTTGGTCTTCTCCTCTTGGTTTTTCTCCCCACAACATTGATATTTTAGTGTCTCCGCAGACTGGCACACTATCAAACACATAAGCTCGGACCCCAGCGGACAGTTGTCACCAAGATTATAAATGGTATGTGGCATCATGTGGTGTGATTTGATCTTCACAATACTTAAGCAGTAGTACCAAAGGTTTGTCCAGAGATCATGTTATGGATACTTGCTATGTTAAGTTTATATATGTCCAGTGTGGTGCCCAGAGCTGTACTTCACAGGCATGTGGTCAGTATACGCCCTGGTGCTTCACTCTCTGTACTAATTGTTGGCTGTTAATCAGGGAGGGCTTGGTGCACACTCTCAAGTAACACCATTAATCTGAGTTATCTCTCTCAAATGAAAATAAATGACGGCTTTAGCTTTCATAAAACTATCTATATATTTAAAACTAGAAGGGCACAGAGGGAGTGCAGACCTCTGCCAAGGCCAAATGCATTATCTCACAATGTTAAAGAAAGTGAACAATATTTGTGAATTTGCTTATGCAGCAGTAAACACCATGCTGACAGTCAGGTTGATTCCAATGTTCTTTGTAAGTAATGATTTACCATAATATGTATGCCGTATATTTACTCACAGTTAAATATATCACTGCTATACTTGTTGTACTTAAATGAATGTAGCCTACCATTAAAGTACTACGGTTTGCTGCATACATGTACTGTACAAAAGCCAGTGTAAATTGCACACATCAGATATCCTCCTGCTAAATAATGCTAAATGTAAATTCACTGCAGCGACAACTTTTGACAGCAATCAAAGCTCACAGATGGTCAAAGAGCAGTCATATAAACCACCGAATAACAACATGAAACAATTGTGTCCAAACGTTAATGAAGAGATGATTGTTTAACAGACAGTCTGTCCACAACAAGCAACATGTGCTGTGAAACAAGCCCAACAAACGCCATGCAGCAGCGAGCAAACATCTGACCACTGAACAGTAACATCATCGTGATCACACTGCACACACTGAACACAACACGGGTGTTACCGCTAGGAGAGTATCTTCTGGACGTTGTGTGTGAACTGTTGCAGCGTCCCTCCAAAAAACATCATGATCCTGGATTGTAGCTAATCCAAGTGAAGCACACATGATACATACTCAGTGCTATTAAAGTTGCTTCTTGGACCAACATTTAAATGTAAAGAAATGCCGGAGGACAAGTATACTCTTTATTCCACTTAAGTGCAGGTAAATCCTATTAAACTCAATACAACTTGTTTAAAATCCAACATGGCGCATAATTAGTGTGTCCTCACTCAGTGCTGCCACTGGTGGCCGGAAGCTGTATAGCAACAATATCTACTCTACTGGACAATTTAAAACGGGACAATGACAATTTAGTTGGTATTAAATAACTGACTTTGAGATAATCATATACATTTATTTTTTTTAAAGAAAAACGTGTTCAAAATATCACTGTCATTTTGTTAGCTTGATTAATGATTAAAGGACTATATCAATGTACTCAGTTTTAAATAGACAAATATAATTTCTGCTGTTGTGAAGTTGAAAATATCTGAAAACCAGGCCCCCCCCACTCAATAAATGAATTTTCATTGACAGCTAATTGTGGAGCGCAACATGCTACAAACATGCTTTAAGAATCCCACAAACCCCCCAAAATATGAAATAAAAATAAAATACAGAGCCTGTATTGAGTCATGTCAGATACTGCTGATGTGTTATGATGATTAAGGGTGATGGAAATCGCTTGTACATTAGTAACTCAATGCTTATCCTGGAACCATCATGATTGTATCTGCAGATTCAGATTTACTATTTTTAGGGACCTTGTTTACTATGTTGGAAGCTTGTCAACACAGTCAAATATATTCTTAAGTTTAGAGTTTGCTTTGCTGCCAAAATTTACTCTACCATCTACCCAAAAACATCCAGAAGGTACTAATAGAATCCTGCAGAGTCCCACATATGAAGGGATTTGGTGTTTTGGTGTCTTTGGCCTCGCCTATGAATAAACACAGAGGCTCTTGGTAATCTCTGTAACAATACCACTGTGAGACACATTAACTTTCTGGCATTACTCACTGCACACTTATTCTGCTGATTACTTCTCTAAACTGCCGAAGTAGCCATCGTGTTCAGAAAAATACATAAAGCAATCATGTGTTTTGGAAATATTGTGTGGAAAACACACAGAGAGAGAGATTCAGTGTTCTGTTTCAAAAGGTGACACGAGTGAACTCAGATGCAACGATAATGACATAACCATTAACTAAGATTTGGAAGAGTCCCCTGGCAATTAATTATATAACGAGGGTTCTAGTTATCATGCGACAGCTCGAATCGTATGATGCCAGGTCATTTCAATTACCACAGACAGATTAAATTAATATCTGTCCCATTGAATATCTCATCCGATATGGTTGTCTGGTTAGATTGCTGCACATAGACCATGCGGGGTCTTTATATATCCAGCAGGATAGAGATTGAAAGTTTGAAATGTATATTCAGGATGAGAATGCCCAGAACTTATTTCATGAGGCTGCAGAAGAAAGCACGATTGAACAAAACTGTCTTTCTTAGTGTTAAAACAGCCTCAACATATGACGTGACATTAAAATGCTTAAACTTATGTGATGAAACTTACTGTCACGGTATGTTACGATACATTTCCTTCTGTTTAAGGATATTACATACCTGTATTTGAATCCTTAGCGCTCATCAACATATGTTGTCCAAACATTTTACAAATGAAGTAGCAAACTGAATTGAAGTTATTAACAAGAAGCATGAGCATGTTAGCATGCTGAGATTAGCATCAACTCAAAGCACTACTGTGCCTAAGTACAGCTTCACTGCGCTGCAAGCACGGCTGTCGACTCTTAATCTTGTTATTCAATGGCTGTCAAGTTTGCAGTCACTTCAGTGTCATCGATGTTCTACAATTTACTTTTTCATGACAATTTCAAGCACCACAGTATTTGACTTGCTCGCCAAATTTATATTTCCTCCCCGCCTATCCATCGTTGCATGGTTAAGGTGAAAGAATCAGCCTTTTTCCTCATCATTCTAGGGTTGCCGATCAAATGCTCAGCTGAGCTTGCATTGGGTGACCTCGATGCCTTCTACACATCGGCTTATGTTTCGAACATCTATGTATGGTGTGGTTTGTGTAAATGCATCCTGTAGTAGAGCTTGTGATTTGTTTGTGATTCTCTTGGTCTTTTTGAAGGAGTTTGTGAGGTGTTCTTTGTTCTCACATACACCTTGAGGTGTAAATAATATCTAGTCACTTGTTGTTGCAATTTGCATTCAATTTAGTTGTAATATTGACAGGGACAGGGAATTTGATAACCTGGCTTGAAAGACTTCTCTAGGCATTAGAATAATGATTGTCATTTTTTGATGTATATGTTTAAGCAATCACCTAATAGATTTTAAATTTTAAGTGTTGATTAACTCTGTTGGAAAAACCTGTTTTGTGACACATCGAGGTGCAAGAAAGAAAAAAGGATTTGGGGATAAAAGTGAGAATTAGGTGGGAAAAAAGCTGATAATTAAAACACATTTACATCTGGAAAAACATCTGACACGCACCACTTTGGCAGCAAAAGGATTCAGTTGGGTGGCAAAAAAGAGATATTGTGCAATGGGAATAGATTTACTCTGATGAATATGATGTTTGTCTGCGGAAGCTGACACAATAGGTGACAGATTACACAGGGTGGTAGATCATTGCTGTAAATCCCTGTGAATTAACATCTGTGTGACATGATGTATCTCATCTACTGCTGCTTTATTATATGTACAAAACGATTTTACCGTCCTATAGAAAATGTATGTTAAAGTTGAGCTAATTAAATCCTATCTTGTCGTCAATAACAAACACACACAGACACACACATTTTTCCAACAGTGTCGTTGCAGGGGTGATGTGTCTGACAATTTCTGTAACTTTCATGAAGTTACAATCCAACATTCACACCCACAGGTGAGCGGAGGTGAGATAGTTAACAGGTTTTTAAGTTCTCCCTCAAGATCTCTTTTCTTCTTCTCATCGCTTGAGAAGAAGAAAAGAAAAACAAAACAAATGACTACGATAGAAAGTAGTTACTTGTGAGCATAACACATTCTTCTACCGCTTGAATGACCTCACAAGAACTGCTTGTGTAACATGCGGCACAACAGTAGTCTGTATAAGCGTATGCATACTCTTCATGTGCAACATGACCACAATACAGTGGCTGTGGACTCACAGTATAATAGTTGCCTTTAAAGGTTGGTAATCTTCCTAAAAAAACGTTTTTTTATCCTGACAGTAATCAATGAATCAAATGCTCTGACAAAAAATAAAAAGAGATCCGGTATATGTGGCTGTCGCAGGACTGTAATAAGCCTGTCCAATCATTTCATTTCCATTCGGCCCCGTATGTAATGCCTGTGCATTCATTGCTCATCACAGGAGTCCTCCACACGCTGCTAGCTTATAGCCATAGTCGTTGTTAACACTTATAATGATCATTTTAGGGGAGAGGCTTCGGAAAGAGGCCTGAAGGGATAAGCTGCCGGAGTAGCTTACTTGGTGACTTGCTGCGAGCTACTTTCATTTGAAAGGAGTTGGCAACACGGGTTGGATGATTTTTACAATCTAACGTACCCAAGATCACCACCCCTGCCTTTAAGTGGAGCTAAAACGTGCCGATGTAGAGGTCCTGGGTTTGAGCCCTTCGAATAGCATGAATCATGCAATGAATCATACAGGTAAACACTGTGGTTGCATTCATGTTTTAGCACAACAGTCAAGTGGTAAATGTCTCACGGGAGAGTCACATTAAAATATCAAAGAATCCCAGCAGGGGTTAAAAGTAGTTTCCTCACACCTTCCTCCCCCATCTCCTGTCCTCCCCCTTCTCTTTGTCTCCTCTTTTCACCTTTACTTTCTGCATTACCTTTTGCACATGAAGTCAGCTTCACTGTGATTGGCAGGGAGGCCATTAATGTGTTATTCATTCAATGTGACCCATCCCCATCTACCTGAGGGCCTGCCTACAAGAACACTCATGCTGCAACTCTCACACAGGAAACACATTTTGCAATCTCAGCTCTGTGTGGAGTTTTCACCGCTGTGTTCAAACTATCACAGAGTTTTGGCTGCACTGCAAGAAACCCAGGTTGATGAAGATCAAAATGGAGGCAGAGGAGATAACAGGAGTCACTGTGAATCATTTTTCTGAAGGTAAGGGTCATAAAGCTGAATCGAAATCAGACCGGGGTCATAATCATATCTGTGAAAAGATCTGTAGTGTTTGTTCTTTCCTTTGTGCTTTGAGCATCAGATGGGAGGATTGTACAAGAAAAGTTTGGCTTGCTTAGAGTCCTATAAGTATATTTAAGCGAATATTAATAATTGCGTTGTCATTGTGGACCAGTCTGTGATCTATTACTCAGAATTTTAAAATCTTCTAAATGTATTCATTATTAATAATACATTGTATTTGAGCCAAATAGTCTTACTGTTAAATAAATCGTGATACACGTGTTATGAAATGATGGCCTGCTGTGTACTGCTTTGCATGCATTTTTTCATTACGCTTGTTTGGAACGATACACAGTGAACACGGTCAATACTAGATGGGATGACCTTAATGGATGAAGGTCACAGTGTGAATGTGACGAGCAGCAGATCAATTCAAATCCAATCGGAGATGAACAGAAGCTGTTTACGTTCACGTTGGACTTAAAGCCTATTTGTTGCGTCACTTCTATGTTGTGTATTGAATTTTTTAAGCACACGCTTGAAGTTACAAACACTTATTTGATGTCAGACAAATGCATACAGGAGTGAGTCACGTCAAACTGACTGATCGTACCAATATTTTCACAGTTGAGAATGAAAAGGAATATGAACATTTTGAGGCCGCATCTCATGTTTTATTTGAGAGAGAATAAAGTTAATACAGAGTCAGTTGATGGCTCTTCAGTATGAATAATAATAATCTCCCTGCACAGTCTTTCCACACATTTGCACATTAATGTTTGACTGCAAAAACGATCTCTGTAAGCTTTGCTGTGCACTCTGTTACACATTTATAGCTCCCGTCAGTAAAATCAACAGATTAATTCAGTAGCTCTCCTATGGCACCCATTTCTGACTCATCAACCACTTTCGAGCCTTTCTGCACATTTTAATTGAATATTCATTCGGGCATTAAGTTTTCTTGCTTTTTTAAAACCAACAATGTGAATGTGACGCGTGTGTTTTATGTTTTGAGCTCCTCTATAGCGCCCCTCGGGTGTTCTTATGTGTGTTTCCTTCAGTTCTGGCACTCAGGTGCTCCTGGAGTTTGATTAATGTTTCACTGTGGACTCGGGCAAACTCATTGTGCACCAGCAATGAACCACTTGACCACAGAGCATTAGTTTATTAATGCAGCATTTCATTGCTTTACTGGCCTCTTTGCTAGTGATGCTATGGTCACTGTTTGACTTATTGCTATGCCAGCGATGAAAGTCCACAAAACATACTGAAAGGTCAGTGTAGTCTGATTTTATTTTGAATAACGAGTGGTGAATAAGCTCCATAATCTGATGGTTTGATCTGATTGTTTAAATAGTTATGTGTAGTTAGAACAAAGTAAACAAAATATAAAGGTTCTGCTCTATTGTGTGTAGTAATTTTGGATCAGGGCTGAAGTCAAATAAGCAACACGTTCTCATTCCAACTCGTCACATACTGACGTATGTGTTCGACCCACTTTCTATCTCACTGGGTAGCCCAGTCGCAGTATGCACGTGGTTAATGTTGTGAACTCAAATAAAAATATTTGCATATGTTAAGGCAACCAAAAGCATCACATAAAATAATTACCTGAACTTAGTAAAACTTGAACATAACATAACCTAATTAGAGAAAAAAACATGTAACTTTAAAATAACTCAACAAGAATTTGGGACACTCTATTGTGCTTGTTTGTTTTGTTCTCCGCCTGCTCTAAAGCATTTACAATCATCCAAGCTGTAGATAAAAGCACAACTTGCTTCAACAAACCATTGTGCACTTTGGAGTGAGAAAACTTTCTATTATGTTCAACTGACCCCTTTCACCAACAAACGCCACTTTTATTCAGCTTAGACTCTGAGGTATGTGAACTTTAAGTTTAAAGTGAGTATACAACATGAAAAACACAGAATGCGTTTGATGCCATGCAGTTTTTAAACAACAGACTGTGCTGCCATCTCATGGCAGTGACGGTTAAAGTCATGCCTGTGAACCCTGTGTCCCAGTTGTCTTACTCCTATCATTAACATTTTTTAGATCTGGCGACTTGGTGTATCTTTTTCCTGCCCTGCAACTGCCTATGATGTCAGTTAAAAAGAGTATGTACAGTATTACAAGGCTTGTAGATTCTAGAAAAATAACAAGCAGGTATAATGTGAGTGATGACATCACCAGCTTATACAAGGACTGTTTGTTTTGAATGCAAACTTATTTCCCAGCATTAGGGCATTTACTCTGGCAGGGGTCATTTCTTCTTGTCTTCTTTAGCGCTTATATCAACATTCAACCCTCGCAACACAGCATTACAATTCCTCCTACATGTGCTTCAGTCAATGTCAATATGTGGAGTTTGTTCCTTCAGCGGAGCTGAGCATTCCTCTGGATTCAAACAACTCGATCAAATAAACAACATCACAGTCTGCGTAAACAAGTGACTTGTGTCACGTTGTCTCCATCAGTTCAGCTTTATTCAGTCAAATCAACTCTAATGAGAATGTTCAGGTACAGCCATTCAGTCTGCTGTTTGTCCCTCCTGCCACAGAGGAAAAATAGAACAAATTATATCATTCTGTTTTCAGGATGTAATATATCATTTTTTTTCACATGGTACATTATTGAGTGTGTAACTGTCTGGTCATTTAATTTCAGCACAGATCAGAACAGCACATAGCTGTTCTGATCTGACCATTTGACTAATTCATAATTCTTTATCATGTGTATATCGCTTCAGTTTCTACTTTCTGATTGTTACCAAATCTTGCTCCATTCACGGTTGCTATTCCATTACTGATGTTGAATCAAGGACAGACTCGCCTCCTCGCTTTCTACCTTGAAAATGATTGAATTGACATTTAAAGTGAAAGGCACCCCGTAGAGTTTGTGACCACTAGTAGCACCATGAAGCAATGTTTTAAGAGTGGGTCACTCTCTTCTTAGTTTCTTAATGTTCATGCACACACAACACACTACATAGTTCTTCAGGCGGTCTCATGCGATTCCGCTGATTGACAATAGGTGGCAGTAACCTGCCATGAAATGCAGAAATGTGCTAACATAGGCAAGAAAGAAGAACACTGCAAGCTAATGTAAACAATGTAGGTTTTTTGATTCTTCCAAAGAAATCTGCTCTGGTATTGTTTCATAAGGTAGGAAATGTATTCAACAAGTTGACTAGGCCCAAAGCACACACATGATACACTATATTTGGGTAACAAACTTTGAATGTGAATGTCATTTTGATTGTTTAGAAAGGAAAACAACATAGTACTGCAAAATAGTTGACATTGGTAAATGTAACGTGAAATGTCTATTTTCTTTGTCCCTAATTGTGTTAACAGCACTATGTGTACAATCTGAATGCTTCCTTGGTGTCCACGGGGCACAGAGATGAATTTGCTGAAAGTAACATTTTCTACAAACAGAAAAATGTCATCAAAATGATCTAAAAGTAACAATAAGACAGCGCTATAAAAACTCTACACGTGGAATTTTTAACTGATATCAAAATAAATAAGGACAAACTCTTATTGAGATTCCCTTCTTTAAAGGTTGCTGGCTGTTGTTTTTTCCAAGATATATTTAAAGAGAGATAAAAACACAACACACAACCACACAAATCATGATTTTTCCCCTTTTCTCCCTCAATGTCACCATTTGAATTAATCTCCTCCCCACTAGAAAACATTCAGATGAAAAATATAACTGACACATATTTGTATCCAACCCGCCCTCATAGGACCCCCGAACTAATCCAAACATCAAGGCCCCAAATATGAATGAACAAAAGAAAAGGTGGAGTTTATCATTTTAAGTGATCTAACTAACTTTGAACCATAAACAGGACATTTGTTCGGTCATTAAGCAGAATGCATTGTGTTTCAAGCTAAGTGTGTACAAACTTTGTAAAGTTAGCTGCAAAGGGAACTTTCTTATATAAAAGAATAAGAGCCAGAAATCTGTAATACTAAAACACAAAACCTACTTATGTATTAAATTTCAGTTCATAGGCACAAGGACCCAGCAGAAATAAACACGCCTCTCACCCTCCTCTGCCTTCCTTCCCTCCCACTTCCTCCTTCAAACCCATGTGCTGCTAGAGGAGAGGCATGTGTGTGTGTGTGTCTGTGTGTGAGTGTTAATGAAAGACAGTGAGAGGGGGTCACTGGTGAGTGCAGGGTGTTTGGGAGCAGAGAGAAGGATGATGGGTTGACCTTTGGATAGCATCTCACCTTAAAAACCTGAAGAACATGGAAGCCAAAAAGATCCTCCATTTTGTGCCATCTGGTAAGTTTCACAGGGGTTGAGCAGGGTGAGAAGGTCTGTCATGCTGCAACCTGAGCCTACTGTGTCAAACACGTGGAGAAACCCTCTCTATAGTGTGAGCGCGTTTGTGTGCCGATAGCATCTAGTGTAATAAGTATTGTGTATCATATGTAGTGTCGGCTTTCATCTTTAGATGGACAATCATTTCATAACTCTTCTATTATCTTCTACTTGCCTGCATCTTTATGTATTTACACTCTTAATATTACAACCAGATAATACGAGCAAGTTGCTTTTATAGCCAGGAAAGTCAAAAGCATGTGGGTCAATATTTACAGTATGGCAATAAATAGCACATTTGTCTCTCATAGACAGTTTTTACAGCAGACTGTTCTTGATCTAGATCTGTTTTAACACTCCTACAGCACCACACCGGTGAAGGGAATCATTCCAGAAATGTGCTCCAATTGATTTAAAACTTATTGGGTTAAAACTCCTGTTGTCATAAAGTGGGAAAGTCTAGAAGTTGATGCTGCTACCGTATCATATAGTCCACTCTCCCAGTTGGCTTCTTTTCTTTTACCACACCACACATGCAACACACAAGCTGTTCATAACTATTCAACGGAAAATGTGCTATTTTGATAAAAAGTTAGTCTTTCAAGTATTTTTCCCAGTGAACGTTAACAGGTCGAGCTTCTCCAATGTGAGGATTTGCTGCTTTTCTTTGTCTTATGTGACAGCAAACTGAATATGTTGTTAAAGTTGCTCGGACAAAACCAGTGTTTTGAAGAAGAAGTAACCACGTAAGGATTCTTTCACTATGTCATGACTTTTTGAGACCAAACTATTAATTAATGAATGAAGAAGATAATTGGCAGATTATTCAATGATGGAAAATAGTTTAGTAGCAGCTCACAACAAGTAAAATGTATTTCTTGTTCAGTGCCATCAAAGGGTTAAAAAATCCTACTTGTATTTTCCCAGGTCGAGGATTAAGAAGATTATCTTGCAGAAAAATGTCTAATATTCTAATCTGGCCTTCCCACTCTTATTGAAGACATTCTCTGGTTAACGGTGATGATAATGTGATACAATTGGGATTAAAAAAGGAACTGTATCAAACCTACAGCATCACCATCCTTTGCTACTATTATCTTCAGATTTACAACCGTTTTGCAGGCTTTATGTCATCCACTGTTAACTATTCCCCTGAAAACACTTCAGTCCCCCAGAGGATTAATGGCATACGTCTTTCAGACTTCTTTGATGTCGAAGTGAGAAATAAACCCCGTTAGATGTGTACTTTGGTTACTGAAGTGCATCTTGTCGGACTATGGTTAGTGTTGGTCCAGTGGTCATATCCATCGTGCTGGATAACCAAACATCAAGTCGTCGTTATCGTCGGCCTCTGAGGTGTTGAAGTGGAATGAGCTGTAGTTCCTCCTTCCTGTTGTTTGCTATGTTTCAATAGGAATGTGTACATTGTGACCTGCAGAGTGCACACTGTCCAGCACGGCTGCCTGCACCAACCGTGCTCAAATTATTTTTTACTACGAAGCATGAAATTGACAAGGAGAAAAAAAAAAGTCAAAGCGCCAATGACCCTGTACACGTACGAACGCCGAGTCCCATCTGCCTTGATGGTTTGACCTTGTGTAGTTCAGCACAGAGTTCTCAGTTTTGCAGCTCTTGTTTCAAAGACCCAACAAGGATTCTTCTGTTTTGTTACTCCTCATGGTCATCCTTTAGATAGCAAGATGGAAGGGATTAATAAAAGATACCTAAGGCGTTAAGTCAGCCTTGTTTGTCCAGTCAGATAAAGAAATCACAGACATCAAATCATATTAAGAGGTGGGTTGGGTTGTGAGAGTTAAAAAATACTCAACAATTTTAGATTTAAAAGTTCTGAGAAAAAAGTGTGGATGAACTAGTGGTAGGAAAAAAAAAATCTTGAATACGTTCATATTTGCGGTTTGACGCACGCACATATTAAAATTTCGGAAACATAAATAAATAGACATTCAGTTTTTGAATCACGGTGAAACGGCAGTCAGGGCGTCTTTGTCTTGAGTGATGTGGTGTATTTCCGACACATTTTGATCAAATGTGGACACATTGGAATAAAGCAATTCATCTACATTGTAAGATGAAGAGGAAGAGGATGAAGGATAAGTGGTCATGTATATCGGTATTAATAATCGTAATATTTAAAAATGAAATATTGATAGGGTAACAATGCACATATTATAATATTGTGGAAAAATCCAGAGCCTCTTAAATTACGCTTTTGCATAGTTTTGGTTGCAGACTCTGCACACTCATTTGAGTATAAATCATTTGCCAAAAGTGAGACAAAACGCACAATAAACAAAGTAAAAAAGTTTTGTCTAACAAATTCTTTATAGATATCGTATATAGATATCATGAATTATTTTCGCCACGATAATCATGTTGTGAAATGCTGATATTGTGCCAGCCCTCAACAACCATGCCTTCTTGGCCAACTGAAATCCAAACTCACACCTCTGATCCGTCATATTGCTGTGCCAGCTACTACGACCCAAGAAGAGCTGTTTTATGTGATGGGTGGGTTCAGCTAGTCACGATCAATTCAATACGAGTTATCAGAAACATTTTAATGTTTTGCACAGAAAACAAAGGACATATTTTTATTATATTATATTATATATTATATTTATATTTATATAAAAATAGTTAATAAACAGTATAGTTAACACGTGGACAAAGGATTAGAGCGTAGAAAAATATATATTTAAAATATATATCACAAAATATCACCAAAACCTGTTTTGCTAACAGGATCGGAAGACTATTTTAAGGAGCACTGTCAATGTCATTAGGCTTGACTTACACTTCTGTCACTGCCAATGTCAACATACTGCACACTAAGCACCAGGAAGTCGGCGTGTCTGCCAACAGGAAACACACAGGCATGAGTCATCGTAACACACGCCTGCAGAAACACTGCAAAGTATCTTCTCCGATACACTTTTAAATGTCTCACTCACTTTTGCAGCACAAATTTGGTTCATGTCTTCACATCAATTTCACTGTTGGAGCAGAAGAGAAACTGTTCATTAGTGTTTAGTGGAAGTCAGTCTCTAGCCTTGATCACGCTGATAAGATATAGTGCAGAGAATTAACAACAAACTTGACCTTTATCTTTATGAGACGAGACAGTAAAGGTCTCAGCCAGGCAGACTAAAGTCATCCTCTGGCACAAACAGCTCGTTGCAGGAGCTGCGAGGTCCCCTGTTGTCTGCGTAGACTCCTGTGAAGTGGAGGAGGCCTGGGAATGTTCCGTCTAATCTGCTTTGAGATATAGCCTTGCTGAGGAGCCCCCCTGGAGCCAATCACTGCCTCGGGCAAGACAAAGCTCATCTGTACAGCTACAGCAGAGTCTCACAGACACATGACCGCTTAATACAAACATCGGACACAGCTGGTGTCAGATTTTTCTTGTAACCGATAAGGAAGGGTTTCTTTTTTCCGTTTCTCAGCATGAGCCGTTTTTCACTGTCCTCTTTAACATCTCCTTAACTTACATCCACTTTCTATCTCTGTAATTTATACAATGTGCCACGCTATTGTAAAGGTCCGAGTGTGCGTCACACTGGCAATAATGATTCAACAAGATCAGATATTTCAATTTCAGTGTGTGCAGCTGAAAAGGTGGAGGCCTGCTGGTGAAGGCAGACTGTTTTTATCACTTGAGAAGTGAGAGCTGTTGCACACAGGGTCAGTCAACATGGAGTCCAGTTTTATCACCATGTGTTGGTCAGTTTGTGTCTGAAAAAATAATTGGTCTGCAACAAAGGGATTTCAGGTCTTAAATATTTAAGATGTTATGGTGTTGGTTTATTAAGGTGCTGACCATCAATGTTCCTGGTTTGACTCGGGTCGAGACTTTTGTTGCATTGTGTTCCCCGTCTCTCTCTCCCCTTGTTCCCGCCATTTCTTTACTGTTGACACTCAACTCAGAGTATAAAATATATATAAAAAATGTAGCGGTGTGAGTCCGTGTCCCCTGCAATCCACAGAAACCTTTGACCAGACACGCAAGTCTCTAACATTTATGAATTTTCTTTATTTTCTTTCAGTTTTCTGTAAATTGAATTGGCCTCCATTATGGTCTAAATGCTGTGACAGACTTCTTCACATTGCCAGGGGAAACGTGTCCTTAACGGTAACTGCAGCCCTGGTGTATGACGACAAGGATGGAAAAAAGATTTGGATTTTGCATTAAATCTCAGAATTGAAGCGGCAATAATCAGTATTTTTATATAAAAGGGTAGCTTTGGTATGTTTTAACCTGGACTCTAATTTCTCATGTGCGACTTTGGGGAAAACATTTGGTCCAGTAATGAGGGAGAGCGCTGCAGACGGCAGTCACTAAACAGGCTGCAATGTAATCATATCAAGCAATTCCTCACCGTCAGTGTGCGTCCACTAAAAGTGTCTGTTTTTTGCCACTGACTGGCTCAGATTGTTATTTTAAGTGGAAAGGACTCTACAGAGAAATATAACGCTACCTGCTCAACACTAAACAGCTGACTGACAAAGTTAGCTGGTGAACATAGTGGAGCATTTAACAGCTAAAGAGGCAGATGTTTCCCTCAGGACTTGGTGGAGACCAAACGGAGCTAAAAGAGAGAGAATATTGGACTTAAAGTCATCAGGTGGCTAAAAACACAACTTCAAATGAATTAATATACTGCACCAAATCAGTTTGATGTGTTATTTAGCAACTGCGTGATAATATACGGGGATAATAAATCAACATTTTATATTATTATATGACGAACTATGATTGCAAGTCAATACAAACAATAATGAACATTTTTAATATAAAATACTTTATAATAAACATTGGGCATGAAGTAAATATTTGTCTTTTCTCCTACAGAGGCTCCATCCACCGGGAGGTCCAAGAACGGATATGTTTTCCAAGAGATGGGTGCGTAGCTGCAGTAATAAATGTTATTATGTACTTTGATTGCTTTTCTCAGCATGTGTCCTGTTCTTTTATTTACACCAGATGATTCGCTTTGCAAGCACAGACTAAGTAATTCAGTTTATTTTCCTTCAGGTTACGAGACGGAACACAGTACTTTTTCGCATTTACATTTATTGCAACAGCTATTTATGCAAATACCAATACTGCTCACCGATGACCCATTTCACAAGCTGCTGAGCGCAGCCTCTGGTGTGTTGAGAGGTTAATTAATGGGTAAATAATGAGGCAGATCATCTCTGAGTCAATGATGGGAAGTGGGAAGAACCAAAGCTCAAAGCTTTGCTCGTGAAGGGTTAAGGGTTAATTCTCTAATTATGTCTGGCTGTTTCTTTCTACCCTCATAAAAGCTTGTGGTCGAGATGCCATATTTATCTTCTATACAATTAAGGAATTTACGAGGGGCTGCTATTGTTATATTGCTGCATGTCTGGTTTAAGTTTTTTTTATTTATTGGGTCGGTCTCTCCCTCTGCTTGTCAACAGATGGCAGAGGGGTGGAAGGGAAACATAAATTGTCCTTTAATGGAGACATTGTTAATGGGGCCGGTGTTGCATCTTAACCTTGTTTCAAACAACAGTTTTATCTCACAGTTAGGGTCATCTATGAAATGACCGTTATTATTACTAAATTGTAAAGTGAATTTACTGCAGCAAAAACCAGTAATTCTGAAGAACAAACAGTGTAACATCGCAGCACTGCAACAAGCTCGGTTGAAATTGAAAACTTGACTGTACTCGACTGTGACCACTTATGTTTTATCCAACAGAGCTGCAGGCTGGGGAAGAGGAGGATTCACCGGCCACTCACAAGGATCACATCTATGACAAACAGATCCATGTCAGTGTTTCAGGTTTGTGTTTAAACATGTTTAGTCTGTGGTGTGATTTGTTATAAGATTAGAAATTAGAGAGAACAAATTCCTCCCATCTTTCAACAGTACAGTTCATTAGCTCATCGCAGTCCCGTGAAGTTACATTTTGTTGTGACTTTCATTGTCTGAGTATAATTAGAAATAGGAATCTGTGTGCCAGCTCTGATTCCCCAAGTCATAATAACTGAGACAAAGTTCATGGACATGAACTGTCAGCTAGTGCTCCCTATTAACTATTAATACCTGAGAGATGTTTTAGTTCTTCACTAGAATAACTTTAGATAAATCAAAGAACCATTCGCTGTGGGGATCAGAGCAAAGGTTTGGAGTTGAAGGCTGTGTTAGGGTGTTAATTAATGGGTTTTATGCTTTTATTTGCAGATCCTGAATGTCCTGTGTTTGGGATTTTGAACACAACAAGAAAGGTAAGATTTGCTTTTCCGACTGTTCCATTTTAAAGCTAAAATCCTCAAATGTCAGCTCACGCTTGATGTTTTAAACTAACTGAGAACTGAGTTAAAGCAGTGAGCTGCGAGGGAATGCGTGTATTGAAGTGCTGTTTTTGCGATGTTCAGTCAGCAAAATCAGAAAACGAACCTTTCACCTATTTGCACTATGACAATATTACATCATTAATCAAATTGCACTTGTCCTTGGCTCACACTAGTATGTGAAGCCAATGAACTTCCAGGAGGAAGTGCGCGCCCACAGAGACCTGGACAGCTTCCTGGCCCAGGCGAGCATCCTTTTGGAAGAGAAAGCTGCCACTCTGGACGAAGTCCTGCGGCGAATGCTGACTCACTTGGTGGAGGACGGCCACAGCAGCTGTGATGCGGACGAGGTCATGAACTCATTGTTCACGGACGCAGGAGGGAAGGAGTCAAACGGTGGGCGAAACATATTCGAGGCAATTTGAGATGAAGTGTTTGCCTCAGATGATACTTGACACATCAACGTGAAAGCTTTTTTTTTCTTCAGCTCATTGAAATGTTCTCGTGCTCCCACAGTTCACCTTCTGTCAGAGACCATTCAGGGTGTGACTGCTTCTCCCACTGGCATTCATTACCAGCAGTCCTGGCTTTGTATTCTGTGAGTTCATCCGCAATAATATTTACATAAAAAGGGTGCTATTGTGACTAATTCCTCCAGGCTCAGTGAATGTTGTGGGTAGTTGCTGAGACTGTACAGGGACAACAACACGACAGAAAAATCTTTTCTTTGGGAAAGTCGTTTTGTTTTGGTTTCAGGAGTGGGGCTCTACTTTACACCTGCTAATACAGAATTCTGCACAATCAATCATTTCTACACCACTGATCTAAAAATAAATGATTTTCCTATCAATCCAGCTCCAATGTGAGGAGCCTGCAGAGACGCCATGTCTGCATCGCCCGTCTGGAGAGGCCACAGAACTGGGGGGTCAACTGCTGCGAGGCCCGATATGTCATCCTCATCCTGGCCCCTCCTCGAACGGTTAGGGCCAGTTCTCAGTTCCTCTAATCAAAACTCTCTTTCCTTTTGAGCAATATGGTGGCTTACAGCAAACTACTTTCATAATATATTCATTGTTTAAAACATTTTAAGGAAGAAGTGTTGGAAATGTTACTACTTTTAGCCTCTTTAACGTGAATATTTGCTGGTTTTACCAGGATAACATGATAGTAAACTGATAATCTTTTAGAATTTATCGACAAACCAGGAATTTGAAGATGTCCTCTTGGACATCTGATATTTCATTGACCAGATGATTCATAGATAGAATGTTATTTTCCACCCTAATTAAGTGCATTCAGAGGAGCCACATAGATGCACTTTGACGTTTGGATCTGGCTGCTGACCTTTTTACATGTCGACTTAATCGTCATTCTTCAGGTCACACTAAGAAAATTGTCCGTCTATCGGACTATGAAACTCCACAGCTGTGTTGGAGTTGTTATTAAAGGTCAAATTTAAAGAGTAACTTTCTCATCATCCTTTTCAGAAAAGCACCAAGACGGCCATTGAGTTCGGAAGAACATTTGCCACGATGTTCTCGGACATTTCCTTCAGACAGAAGCTACTGGAGGCCAAAACCCAGGAGGAGTTCAAACAGGAGCTGGTCAACCAGCGACAGCAGCTCTCCGTAGTCACTGAGAAGCCGGCCGTAGAGGAAGTGGAGGACTCGGATCCACGTAGAGGGAAACCACTTCAGGTGTGAAAGAAGAACAAAGCAGGAGATGTGACACAGACAAGGACGTATTGGCCTTAAGGTTAAGGACGTTGTATAACTTTTAGAACAATGGAAAAAAAAAGGAAATTTACAACAATACGGAAACATAACCATCCCTGACAAGAAGCTACTAATAAAACTAACATTTATATTCTCTCCCTCGCGTTTTAGAGTAAAGTAAAGTAGTTGAGCCAGATTATCTGATTATCCTGTTTCCACACTCTATCAGCCAGGCCCGATGAGCTAGAAGCAACTGGGAAACAAACTGAAAAAAAGCTGCCAAGTCTGCCATGGCTCTGGCAGCAGAATGTGTGCAGCTCCATTTAGTGATAAAATACTTCATTATGTCCAGTGTTTAAATTTAGAGGAAATGTGTGGGCTCAGCAGGAGAGAAGAGGGAACACCCAGATACTGCCTAGAGAAGCACGTAGCTGGGTCGTAAAAGAACAAAAAAGAACAAACAACAGGTTGAGGCTACACCTGATGTCCTGAACGGCTTCAAAACGGCATTTAAATGTAGCTGGCCAAACCAGCTTTTTAAACTGTTCTGCAATTCCAAAGTTGTGTAATAGAAAAACAAGCAATGATGGACACTCGGGTGTGCCCGTATCTTCAATCTTACACAAGAATATTCCTCCTCAAGTGTCTCTAAAAATGGATTACGCTCATTCTAAAAACCCAGCCAGCACATGTTTGAAAATGTATTTTTTTTTTCTAAATTAATTTTCTCTGTTTATAAAATATTTTACCATCTTCTGTCACTCACAAAAGTCAGTCAAAGGTATTGTTCAATGTGAAGTCGTGTCCACCAGTAGCACTGTAGGGAGTGGAGGGGTTAAAAAATGATTGAAATGGGACCACTATGTCAGTAAAAAGGAGGGGAAAAATAAACTCCCTCAACACAAATACAGTGCACATTCCTCATGGGTGGAGGAAGTATTCATATACTTTACTGAAGTAAAAGTACTAATATCACATTGTAAAAACACGTATAATGTAATGCATTGAAAATGTTACAATGTACTTAAAGTATACAAAGTAAAAGGTACTCAATGTATGAAATGTCCCCTGTGACTGTTATACTATTATATATTACATCACTAGATAGATAAATTAAAAACAATTAAATGGAAAAGCATCACATTTTCACCTTTGTGAAGCTGAAACCAGGACATGATTTTGCCTGAAAAATGAACGAAAGAAATCAAAATAGTTGCAAATTAATTTCTGTCAATCGATTAATAAGTTTATCTACTAACCGTTTTGTTTTATTGTAAAGTAACTGTAGCTGTCAGATACACGAAGTGGAGTAAAACGCACAACATTCCCCTCTTGAGATGTAGTGGGGGGGTAAAATACTCAAGTAAAGTACATGCACCTCAAATCTGCACTTAAGTGCAGTTAATGTTCTTACTTTCCATCACTGACATTCCTGGTATATTTCTACTGCTTATATCTTGACAGACACAATTATTTCTCACATTCTAAACCACTGCAGTGTTCAAACTGATGGATGTATTATTCATAACGTATTTAATCAAGTATATTTCTTCACACTGACTGACGTGTCTAAATGACTAAATTCTGTCTTTCTTCACAGTGCACAGATTTCTTTAAGTTCGGTAAAGGTGTTTATGACGACCTCCGTCGCAGACTCCCCCTCTACCCCTCAGACTTCACAGATGGTACTAATATGTTCTTGTAATGCTTCTTTCTAGGCGGGAACATATCTATTTAAACTAATTGCCTTTGCTGCAAAATCACGAGATGTCTTTGAAGATATCCTCACATTTTGGCTGTTGAATATCTGTAATAAACCGTTAAATAATCCATCAAGGTATGCATGGGAAGGACCGCTGTCTGCTGAAGTACACTACCACAGCTATTTTCCTCTACATTGCTATTCTACTGCCTGCCATCGCATTCGGTTCGCTGAATGACGAAAGCACAAGAGGAGAGATAGGTACGGACTCCTGTCAACGTCCTTTAATACAGTTAGCCATTTTAACCTGAAGCATGACAACTAAGTGAAGTTGTGTTGTTTTGACAGATGTTCAGAAGACCATTGTCGGCCAGAGCATTGGAGGAGTGATCTATTCTTTGTTCGCTGGCTCACCGCTCGTCATTCCACTGACCACTGCGCCACTGGCCATCTTCATAAGCGGTGCGTAATGTGCCCTACTGATTAAACAGGCGAATTAATGTGTGGAGCATATACTCTGTACCATACTGTACATTACATGCAGAAAATGCATTGTAATTCAAGCTTGAAGCTGATTGTCAGGCAGCGTCCAACAACCATGTTGGTAGCCAGGTTACCAGACAGTTCAGGTGAAAACGTCATAATACTTTAAAAATGTGTCTTTATGTATGTTTTTCAGTCATCAGAGGAATCTGCGATGACTACGACCTGGACTTCGATGCTTTCTACGCCTGCATCGGTTTGTGGAACAGTCTGTTCCTCATCCTCGGTGGCTTGTTCAACGTCAGCCTGTTTATGAAACTCTTCAAACGGTGAATACACAACAGACAGAAGTCCCATACTTGTAATATACGTAGCTAGCCGTGTGGCCATGCACTGAGGTGAGGTCACTGATAACAGAGGACGCGTCTGTTATGACTTCCTGTTTTCAGACATAATTATGAATCGAGTTAAATTTGCACTCTCGCTATCTGGGCCAACATTTCGCCTTGAATGAGCTGTTATGACTGTGTCTGTGTGAAAAACAACATTTTTATAAAACATGAACACTGTGCTTTTTTTTGACATTTGACATCTCCTAGCTCAACAGAAGAAGTCATTGCATTGTTCATCTCCATAGCGTTTGTCGGGGATGCGGTGAAAGGCACTGTCAAAAGTAAGTCAAGCCAAGGTCGGACTGCATTAAACATGTTTTGAATGCGTCTCTCTCCACACTGAAGGGGAATGTCGAAACGCCCTGCATATCATTTGTTCGGGGTAATGTAGCTCAGCAAATGTACGTATCCATCATGGTGGAAAAGCAAGCATGAAATCAATCAGGACCCCTGTTTGTTGTGGAAAAACAGAGATCTCTACAATGCAAATATAATGTGGTGTTTCAAATAGCTTCTATTGATATCTTTTTCACGAGGGTTTGACACCAGACAGGGAAGTAATGGAGGAGCATGTGATGGATTCTTCACAGCGGTCCTCTTTAAGCCTCAGGCTGTAGTTTTCTATTCAACGACATCAAACTGAGCAGAGCTTGAATACAATGCACCGCTTGATTGTGCTTGAATGGCTGCAAATAAACTGAGATCAAATACATAAAAGGGGAATTGTATATATAATTAAATGCGTCTCCATGTTGAGTCTTGTTTGTACGGCAGCATGTTCCACCATGACAAAAAGAGTATTTGTTCAGTTTCTTATTATAACAAGGAACTTCTTGTTTTTCCAAGAAACTTTTTCATGTTACAATAAAATATACAATTTAACCTTTAACCTCACTTTTTCCTGTTAAAGGCCAAAAATGAGTCTCGATTTAACAAAATAAAATATCATCAATAAATCAAATATTTCTTGTTGTAACATTAGAGGTAAGTATGTTGTTAAAACATCAATTATTACTTATTATAACATGGAAAAAGATCAGGTAAAAACAACAGCATAGTGGCACCAATACCCTCACGAAAACAAATCAGAATTAATTTGAACAAATACCAAAATGAACAAGCACACTTATTTCCACTGAATCTTCAGTTGTAGTCATTAATGCTGTAACAACAGGTGTATTTTTATAGTATAATATTGCCTTTACCTGAAAAGGATCTTGTAAAAATAAGGAAACAAGGAGCAATACGCTGCATTACGTTTGACCCTGGTTCTCATCCTTTTTTACTTTTTCTTCTTTTCGCCCTCACTTCCTAGTTTTTCAGCACTTCTACCACGGGCCCACTCTGGTGACCACAAACAGCACGTTGGTGCTTCAGCAGATTCATGAGATTCTGGAGAAGATGAAGAACCAGACGACAAACATGCTCCAGCATCATAATGAGACGGTGTCACCGATGGGACACTCGGAAGTGTCAATCTTCCTGACCGAGTCTCTGGTGTTGACAACAAGAGAAAGGCCTATCCTCTGTCTGCTGCTCATGTTGGGGACTTTGTGGCTGGGTTACGCCCTCTACCTCATCAAGAAGAGGTATGTATTATTGTATTATTTTTCCTTATGTATTAACATGTAACCAGCATGTAGAGCTAATTTCAACTACTTTATATACTGTTGAGTAGTTTTTATACTACTTTATACTTACACTCACCCACTACATTATTCTGACAGCTGGAGTTACGAGTTACTTTGCAGATTGTAATGCAGAAAATTAAACCAACTAACATTAAATCTTGCTTACATGTTAAAGCATCAAAATAATAATCTAAACGTTTGAATGCAGGACTTACACACGTACTGGAGTATATTTTACATCGTTGAGTGCTACTTTTACTTAAAGGTCCCATATTGTAAAAAGTGAGATTTCCGTGTTTTTTGATTGTTAAACAGGTCTAGGTGCTACATAAATAAAAACTACACAGCCACAAGTAAAAGTGCTGCCTAACTCAGTGTAATCAACACACACACACGCACACGCCCCACCTTCAGTGACACTGTGATGGCGACGGATGCGGAAAACCGGAAAACCCTGACCAATCAGAGCAGACCGGGCTTTGTTGGAAAGGGGGGCTTAAAGACACAGGCGAGCGTTTAAACCTAGAGTGAACACAGACAGACAGACAGACAGACAGACAGACAGACAGACAGTCAGTATGAGCAAAAGTGTTTTTTGAGCATTAAAAGTGCAATGTACGAGATTGGGAGCATTTATTTTGCAGCAAACAGTGCTAACAGCGCTTACAACAGCAAAAAAGAGCTGACAGAGCTTTCAGTTTATCTGTGGGGGAACCGAAGGAACAGCATTATCAGCTGTAACCTCTGTCTGAGAGCCGTGCAGAGCGGTGGCTGTGAGCTCACATGCACTATAATAATGCTCTGAATGTCGCATATCGCACCTTTAACATGTCCAATGAGAAACCCAAAATACAAGTATGAGCATGATGTGTCTCCTATAAATAAATTATCTGACTACTTTAAATATGAAGTGGCGTAAATGGAAGTACTTAAGTACATTAAAATACTAAATCTGTATTTATACATGGTACTTGAGTGAATGTGATTAGGGACTCAACTACTGTAGCTGCATATATTGGCACATAATTATAAAGCTGGGAGAAAAAGAGGGAACAATTACATCCCAGGAGTCAGGCAGAATGTTACAAATAGCAGTGATTTTCACCTTTCAGGTGTAATACAGGAGGTAGATAAAAGGGTGTATTTCCAAGTCTGACTCCCGGGACGTCACTGCCCCCCCTAAAACTTTCACTACTTGACATGGATTAGTTTTTAAGTGCCTACTGTAAATAAACAAATAGTTGTAAAACTTGTAGTAATTATCACATCAGAGTTGCAAGATGTTGAATATGTGTCGCTTCTTTTCCCCCCCCACAGCCCGTATCTGAATGACAGAGTCAGGGAGGTGGTGTCTGACTGCGCTTTGCCGATCTCTGTGGTGATATGCTCCTTCATTGGCTCCTACCTTTTCCTTGACATACAGCGTGAGTACAGATCTCTCACATAAAAGAACTGAGCGAACAGTACCCTTGAGACTTAAAGTCACAACCTTGGCACAGAACACCTTTCATTGTTCATAAATCCTCTGTTGGAGGCGGAAAAAAGGGAACATATTTGCTTTCAGAGAGCTTTCAAACCAGTGGGGGTTCTGCATCAAGGTGGGTCAAAGACACTGGGTTGAACGTGTCTTAGAAAAACAAAGCTTACGAGCAACAAAGCTCACTTTTCAGGCATTTCTATTTATCATGTCATCATTGTTGATAAAACTCTACTTGAGATATTAGATCTAATGTTTTCTATAAATCGTATGTACCTATTAGTTCCCGTGTTCAGTGTCCACGATGGCCCCGTCTTCAACTTCCCTCCATTCGATAAGCTGTCAGGAATGAACACACTGAGCGCGGCCGGTCTGGGTTTCCTCCTCGCATTGCTCATCTTCATCGACCAGAACATCGTCATCTCACTCACACACGTACCGGAACACAAGTAAGGGGTGTAATTACCGAACCATGACAAGGAATTTAACATAACGTGTACATGTGCACTATATGCATGTGCTGTATTGTATCTTCTGTAATGTATATAGGTTATATTGTAACGCTGCAGTCTTTCATTGACAAACCACTTGACACTTGTGTGTGTGTGTGTGTGTGTGTGTGTGTACACGTCTCTACCAGGTTGCTAAAAGGCACAGCGTTCCACTGGGACTTACTGCTGACTGGCTTCATCAACATCCTCATGTCCTGTCTGGGGTTGCCATGGATGCACGCTGCCTTCCCACATTCCTCCCTGCACGCCCGTCAGCTGGCCAAAGTGGAAACGCACGTAGAGAACGGACACCTCTCCACGACGTGAGTAAAGTTACAAACAAGGACAGAAATCAAGCGGCGCTTTGAAAGACGTCCAGACTGAAAACACCAGCTTGTTTTAACCCTTTTCACCGTCAGTTTAGAGGTTCAAACACTGACTAAAATGATTCAATAGTTATTTAGTGAAGTTTGTGATGGATTCTGCATTATTCATTTCAAAATGAAATGTAAAATATTTAAGTGGACTTTGAGATTGTTTGGTCTGAAAGAATATAGATCAAAAAGCGTTTTGATGATTATTTTAGTGTGCAAACCCTGAATATTTCCTTCTGTTATTTATTCATTCATTTTCAGTTGGAGTCTTTTGATGTAATGGTGGAATGTTTATAAACAGCAATAGAAATAATTAACTTTTAGAAATATAAAAATATAAAGCTGACCATTTGATCACATTTTAATAATGCATAATTATACTGCATGCAGATTGGAAATTAATTTATAATTCCCATTTTCTTTTAAGATATTTGAGTTAAATCATTGTCATTTAGCTGGAAAAACCCAGAGGGGTAACAAGATGATAAAAGGGAAAACATAAATTAAAATTTAGGACATGTTTCTATTTCTTGTGATATACTAGATACTTTCATCTGTTTCGGGCTCCTAAAGTTAAAATCATTCTTAAGTTGACAATCACACTAAGGCCAGAACATGTGATTAGCGGTTACAAAAAGCTGTTAATTAAGAATTGGCATGTTCTCTAGTCGGATAAGAAGTGTTTATTGGTATATTTAAAGCGACTTTTCTCTGCCTTTGTGTCAAACAGTATTGTCAGTGTGCAGGAGACTCGTCTGACCTCACTAGCAGCCAACATCCTGATCGGCCTGTCTGCCTTCATGCTGCCCATTCCTCTGCAGTGGATCCCAAAGCCCGTCCTCTACGGCCTCTTCCTCTACATCGCAGCCACCTCGCTTGATGGGAACCAGATGGTGGACCGCATAGCCCTGCTGCTTAAGGAACAGGTGAGCAGGGAGGACACTGTGATCTGATTGGTTGATCTGTTTGTTTTCCCTGTTTATCCATTGAACTTCAAATGACGACTGCCCCAAATGGCACCCAGTGGTGGATGTTTAAAGAAGTTTGGTGTCCAGATATTCAGTGGGCAGAGAAAGTTTAGGTTTAAAGTTACTTCAACTTTTACACCACTATGAGAAAAAGTATCCTGCTCAGTTTCTTGTTGTTATGAGAAAACATGAAATAAATTGAAGTTATCATAGGGTTTCTAAAAAACACTTTCACATGAAAAATACCATAAAATAATAATGGAAAACCACCAGATTTTTCATTTGTTCTACAACAAGAGTATTTACATAAACATATTGCCTTTACAGCTGCAATGGCTTTCAGCCAGTCCACTTTTATACTAGCAAAACAAAATAAGTAATTCAAAACAGCATTATAACCACATCATACTCGCTCTCCTTTGTCTAGACCTCCTATCCTCCTACTCACTACATTCGCCGTGTGCCTCAGAGGAAGATCCACTGCTTCACAGCGCTGCAGATGATCCAGCTGATCGTCCTGTGTGCGTTTGGGATGTATCCTCTGCCCTACATGAAGATGGTCTTCCCCCTCATGATGATCCTGCTGGTCCCTGTCAGGTGAGACGACCCGGGCCAACAGGGGGCAGAGCGGGGCCGTGGAAACCAACACAGTGAACGTCTGCATTGAGTTGACGTTAGGCTGAGATTCACGCCGAGCTGTTTTTAAAGGGGCACTCCACAGGTTTTACACATGAGGATCAGTTTACTAGTAAAAACAGATGGTTTTCTTGTAGACCGCACATTTTTAGCCTTAAAAACTGAGGGCGTGGGGTTTGAAAGACTTTTGTAATGCAACAATTGTCTGAATTAATGTTTGGATCTGATGGATTTATTTATATTTTATATATTTCCATAGAACACATGTAACTGTACAGTGTCTCTCTGTGTTTTATCTCAGGACCAGCCTGCTTCCCCGAGTCATCGACGCCAAGTACCTGGATATCATGGACGCCCAGCACATGTAGAACGACAGAGCTCACCGTATGAAAGGATTCACTTTCTCCAGTTGGAGAGAGGAACAGACTGAGAACTCAATAAATGTGTTAACAACTAAACAAAATGCATTTGGACTTCAATATGTGGACGCGAGCACTCTGCTGGGGACTGGACGACCACTTACACCCGCAGAAGCTTTCTCCTTGTTCATCACACATTTACCATCAATGTAGCTGATTGTAACATTACTGCATCTTTATTTCACTTAACAATATAGTCATGAAGGAGTTTCTTCTGATGTGCTTTCACAAACGCATCATGTTGTGTAATAGAGAGCTGCTTGATCTGCGTCCTACTTGAGTATAAAGTGTGATGTGTTTTACCCCCAGAGAAAACCCATCATCATATAACGAAGTGAGGAAGAATTTCTCAAATGTTAAAACATGCAGAGTGAAGTGTCACCTCACGTTGATGCACCAAACACTGAAGTCAGACATCACAAGATATGCGTTTCATCGTTTAGATGTGAAAAACGTCTGTTTTCATTCTGAGGAGACATGTAACAAGATCGGGTATGTTAGTATAAATTAGTTGTGTGCATAGTAATGTTTGGATTAAATCAAACTGTTGTTACACAAAATATATCCCTTTAATGGAACTGAATTAACAGTTTTCATTCTACTGAACCTCCTCGATATTAAAAGCTAAATACTTAACTGATACAATCACAGAACAGCACCTTCTCAGATATCGCACACTTTATTGAGACGAGGGGACAGACAGTTGTAAAGCTCTGATTGTTGAATTCCTCCAATAGATGGCAGTAGAGGCTCATCTTCAGGATGGTTTGAGATCCGGCTTGGCTCATGACGGATGTACATTTACCCGAATATTACATAAAAAAATGAGGCAGATTCATATCGTCCAGTATAAGAAACTGGGATAATAACGTGGACAGACATTTCCCCAGAATCCACCACTTTCAGAGGTTTTGTCCCATTATTTCATCTGTTTTAAGACACTTTTTTAAGCCAACAAAACCACCTGATGCTGTAATTTTAAATGCAATCCACTGCCTTTGATGTGCTCAAAATTGTTTTTCCACCATAAACGCATCGACCATCTTCATCACGAATGTTTTTCAGACATGTATTAACTGTTTGTACTGAGTGCCTTGAATAAATTTGCATGGAAAAACAAAAGGAGGCTCATTCTCACATTGTGCTACAATGAAGCAGGGAACGCAATCATCATCTGAGGGTATACGCGGCCGCAACTATAATCATGAATGCAGCAGAAGAAAAGAATTGGTTGCAATTTACATTCAGTAATTCGGAATTAAATTGCGCAAAAGAAAATAGCCTGTCTTTGTTGAATAAACCACACCTGGAAGGCACCGCGTGAATGTCGTCTGATAGCCAATAGGCTTCTTTTTCTTGATTTATATAAAAGAAATGGTGTGATCATAACATGTTCATTTTAACATTTGCAGCATTTTAGGGTCCCACTCGATTCTTGATTCCTCTTTTTGCTGATTACCCCCATTGTCCAACTGAGAACTATATATATATATATATATATATATATATATATATATGAGTGTAATTTAACACAGAGATGTCTAAATAACTTAAAACCAACCCGATCGCTGCATCTGTCTCGTGTTTTTCACATGGTTGTACTCAAAAAGTGGCAAAAAAGGAAGCCAGAGAGTGTTGAGGTTGAACGTGGACCCTGACGACCTTCCTGTGTAGCCCTTTAGTCCAGTCTGCCAGTGCGCTGAGCCGACTGTGGGCTCGAGTATAAAAATCCGACCAATCCTGTGACTCCGCTGAGATTGGGACTTTTACTTCCCATGAGTAAACAAAAAGTGAGAGAGTGAGAGTGAGAGATGACGCGGCTAGAGATACATCCACTTCTTGGTCACTAGAGATGCCGCAAAATTATTTGCCACCACAAAAACCTGTCCATTGTCTCTCTGTCACCCACACAGAACAACCCTTTCTGATCTGACATCTGCGCTGAATAATTTGTGCTCTTGACTTTGCAGGTGGAGTCCAGCATCTCCATGAGCTGTGGGCTTCCTCCACATTTCTAGAGTGTCCCTTCGTGTACCTGTGCTGACTTATCTGCCTGTGTCGTCTCTCTTCCATGTCCCAGAGGCGTCACCGGCTACGTGCTCTTGATGCCCTGGAAGCCGCAGAAGTTCCAGCGTTTCTCCAGACTGGCTCCGACGCCGGTCAGCTCCTGTCTGAAGGTGCAGGGCAGCCGGGAAAGAAGAGCCTCCACATCACCGGTGTTAATCTGCGGAAACGCACACACGCACGCATCTGTCGCACAAAGCTACTTTCTCACACAAATGAACACAGACAATCTCACACATCATCTTACACCTCTGCTCTTCATTTTCATTATGCTTGCACTCAGTTCTCACACCTTCACTTAATTCAGATGAAAAGGGCAAGCATCAAGACAATATGAGCTACATGACAGGAACTACACCGGCTCACACCCCCCCCCCCTGCGTGGGCTGAGGAGAAGCAGCGAGGCCAAGGTGACAGTAGAGACAGAAATCCACTGCACGAGCTGCTGTAGGCAACCCACTGTGTCTTGCATTAATAACTAGGTTGTTGGAGCCCGGTGCTGATGTCAGGATACATTAAGGCCCATCACGGAGATAGGACTGGTGTATCATTACAGACAATGGAGCTGTGTGTGGAGCCGGCAGATAAGCAGAGAGGATTGGGTTTGTTGACGGGCAGTCCAGCCAGTGGTATTGACAAAACGCTGTGGGCTGCTTGATGTTCAGAGTCAGTGTGGAAACAACAGATACAACAGGCAAACAGCCACACACAGACTTTAACAAAATCTCAAACATGCAACACAAGCATGTACAATGCATGCCAAACATGTGCAAAAAGACACATAAACATCTACACATACATGTTTCAAGCATTAGTTAGACATTTTGAAAAATGCACTAATTTGTTCGATGAGAAGATTGAAATCACTCGTAAGATAACTTGTAAGATAGCTTGTAAGATAAATATGAAGCTTGAGCCAGGAGACGGTTAGCTTAGCTTAGCATAAAGACTGGAAACGGGGAAAAAACTATCAAAAGTAAAAACAACCTGATTATAAGCACATTTAAAGCTCACTAATTAACATCTTCATGCTACTTTGTTTAATCCGTGCAACAACTGAAGAGTAAAAACAATAAGTTGTAGCTTCATTTCCCAAATTGTTGAACTGTTGTTGACATGTTCTGCTCCTTGTATACTTGTCTAAGAATGAGTAGCAATGCTCCTAAATATATATTTAGGATCTAGAACCAAACATTTGTATATGTATGCTAATGTTTAATTTTCCTCTCTGGTTGAAGGTTTCAAGTGGGATCAGATCCCACAAAATGACACCAGCTGTCTTAAATATTACACTTTGTTGGATGAGTGCCTGGTGAGAAACCCAATACTTTTATTAATAAAATCAAAAGAAGACACTTTAACAGCGTTATATTAACTGGAGTTCTCATCCTGAAGGTGCCAGTCAGATGCAGTGAAATTGAGCAGCAGGAGGTAATCAGAGCACATTTAGAAATGAAGAACGGTCTTAGAGATTTGGTGACGACAAAGCCCAGCTGACTTATAAACCAGGAATCAGCTCAAATGTGTCGTCTTGTTCAGAGAAATCAGGCTGACTAACAGCCTAAACTGGCTGAGGCAGGCAGCAGCAGGTGGGACGCAGAACATGAATATATTCATCAATAAGTTGGGCGAGTGGGGATGTGTGATAAAATTAGAAAGTGATAACGGCAACATGACAGAAACAGAAAGGCTCTTACGGAGCAAAGAAAAACTTTAGCTACACATTGAGGTTCTAGTTTTAACGCGGTCTTAAAGGTCGAGAAAAATCAAGAATTTTAACCACAAGTAAGGTCAGCAGTTCTTCGATCCGCGTCAGAAGAAAACACCTAAACCTGCCTCCCTGATGCAAAAACAACTGTGGCTTTACTCAGCTGTTGGGATTTGGTGATGTTGTTGAATCAGGCAACTCACAGTGTGGCTGTGTAACTAACACAAAGGTACTATCTGCATCTGTTCATGTCACAAAAACATCTGTATTTGTTACCGTATTCGGATTACACCTGCAGTGATCTAGACAACTTCATTTTCTGAATTGAATTATTTTCTACTGCCACATACATGTATCTAACAGTTTAGCTGCCAACAAAATAACATAGTTTAACCATGTAACTAAATGAATTAAATAGTGAAATATGATTTTGATTTCACCATAAGAAAACTGGAAAACTATAATTACCGCCTCGCCATTGTGTGGCTCTGGCAACAAGTCAAGTTGCAGTTTACATTCATGTCTTTCCAAAACGTCATGACTTCATAATTTTATCCTAATAGACATTTGTGTGAAATTGTCGTAATTAGCACATGAATTCTTGAGTTATGGCCAAAAATAAATTTTGTAAAGTCACAGTAACTTTTGACCACCAAATTCTAATCAGTTCATTCTTGAGTCCAAGTGGATGTTTGTGCCAAATTTGAAGGAATTCCCTCAAGGCATTCCTGAGATACCACGTTCACAACAAAGGACCGTCAGGGTACGGACGGACAATCCGAAAACATTATGTACATTACAAAAACAAGAACACTATTTACAAAAACAGAGGTAAAATATAACACCTGTGGAGCATCAGTCAAGCTTTATTCTGCACTGCACAACTAATCTGGTGAAAAATGATGATATAGAAAGAGCCCCGAACGTCTCAACTTAAACACCTCCGTGTTTTTAGCCTATAACCTATTGGTTAGTAACAGGTGTATGAGCGTGAAGCAGTGCAGCTTTACATTTATGTGCCTGTTCACCAACCTTTGCTGAGATAAACAAAGGCTCAAAAAATCTAAGAGTAAGTGATGGCTCTCACCTGCACCTCAGGCTTGTTTGCATGCCAGGAGACTAAAATGGCACAGCAGGACCCTGGCATACAGCAGGCCCATATGTCAGCCCTGCAGGGAAATTTAACCTGTGTCACTATGTCTAGGATACTGTATGTGTGTGTGTGTGTGTGTGTTACCTTGTTGTCCAAACGCTGCAGGTAGGAACAGATGTACTCGATGCTGGCTCCAAATGGGTGAACGTGCAGGAAGGTTGAAATGATCCCTGAGGTAGAACAAATAGGTCAAGTAGAAATGTTAATTAAACTGTCACAATGCAAAGACACAGCTTGTCACAAAGCTCCAGCCTTTGAGTTTCTCACGCTCGTATAACATGACTTTAAACCACGAACCACGGCAGAACACTCAAGAAATCAGTTTGTATTATTCTGCCTCCTCTTGCTTGACTGGAAACAAGCGAGGATGCATCGAGTGGCTTATGCTAGACTCCTAACACTGTCAAGAGGTTCTTTTATATTGTGGCTCCAGATTAGAGGGAGTGTTTGATGATGGCTTTAATGCCGTTGTCTTTCATCTGCTTCTATGAAACCAGCTGAGATTTGGGTGGTGGTGGTTCTCAGATGAGTTGACCTAAATGTGTTCGTATGCATGAACTCAACAGGAAAAACATGCAAACTAGGAGAGCTAGTTCAGTCTTTCTATGCAGAACAACAAGAGGAACTTGAGGGATTGTTCCTGATTTATTACAACTTGTGTCTTGATTTTGTTTTTTCTTGACTTGTGCTAAGATTGTACGTAACTGATGAGATCTGGGAACAATTTATGAACATGTCTCTCTGTTAGTCAATAAGCAAATAAAGAAAATTAAACCAAAAAAACAAATTAACACACAGATTGTATGTACTGCTGAATGCTAAAAGATAGTGATGATGGAGTGGTTATCTTTGTGTTGATGACCTACTTCAATCAAAAATCCCATTATGTTGTTGGGGTTGTGACAGGGATTGATAAGGAAACATCCCAGCACAGACATCACCAAGTTCAATGCAATTACTGCAGAAATAGCCTAGAATATCTCATGAAGTTAAATAAAATGAATTTATATTTTAAAAGTCTAATCATATTGTTTCCTCATGGCCTGATGTCTTTTAGCAATGTTGCCACACATCAGATATTAAGGTGCAGGGTCAAAGCTACCATTAAGGACATCGTGGATGTCGAACATCCTCGCTCCTAAAGGCCTCTTTAACAGCTTCAGATCTGATTCTGGCTACAGCCAAAGAGCCACCGTCTGAAGAACTGAGAGATCTGATGAAGACATAGATGCTGAGAAATATACCGGGGAGGTGAACCTGTAGTGCCTTAAAAACCAATAGCAGGATTTTGAAGTGAATTATCTGTTGAATGGGAAGCCAATGAAGTGATTGAAGTATTGGAGTAATGTCATGATGTTCTTGTACCGGTAATAACTCTGGTGGCTGATCTGTACGAGTTGAATTAGCTCTATTGAATTGATACTCCAGTGAAAAGGGCATTGTAGTAATCTAATCTGTTGAGAATGAAAGCATGAAACAGTTTCTCTGAATCAATCTGAGATATGTATCTTTTCACTTTTGATATATTTCTCAGGTGGTAGAATGATTTTGTAATATTTGACATGTGATTTTCAAAGTTAAGGTCAGCGTCCAGGATGACACCCAGGTTTCAGACCTGCCAACTGGCTTTTAGGTTACTCAACTCAACTTTATTTATAAAGCACCTTTCAATCAAACATGCAGCCCAAAGTGATTTACAGAGCAAGATTAAAACAGCATAGATAAGAATAAAAAATATTAAATAAATAAACAATAAACAACAATAAAATAGAACAATAAATGTTCAAATAAATAAAAGCCACTAAAATAGGCTGAAGAGACAAAAATATTATGGAAACCATCGATTAAGACTTAAAAAACAACACTAAAAGGCTTACGGGATAAAAGGTAAGAAGTAATTTTCTATTGCTGCTTTTTGGACAAACAAGAAGAAGAATTTCAGTTGTATTTGTGTTTAGCTGTGAGAAGAGTTTTTGCCGCCCAACAACCTACTGTATGTCTGTAATGTCTCAATGAGAGAAAGAAAGATATAGAGCGGTGTATCATCTGCTTATGAATAATAGGATATGTGATGATTCTTTATGATATTTGTTAGTAGGATCATGTACAGATTAAAAAGTAGTGGACCAAGGACTGACCCTTGTGGGTCTGAACCCTACTGATTTAAAATTGTGGATGGAAACAAAGAATCTCTGTATTTGAGCTCTTGTCAATGAGGTCATTGTGTGCTGGCAGTTACACATGACATTTTTTATTACATATTGTTTAAAAGGTAAAGATAGTATAAATCCAATGTTGTGTTAAAAATACTAAGACTTTGTCCTGAAAGAAAACTGCAATCTCATTAATTTTCTTTGCGAAGATAATGGAAGTGATCTTATGGGTTAATCAGTTTATCAAATTAAGGAGAAGAAAAGAATGAATTTATTGATTATTGGCAAAAAATTAAGAACCAAGTTGTAATAAAACAGAATTATACTTTCACAGTGCATAGCATATGATTTGAAATGTGTTTTCAGAAGCACAATAAGTGGTCTTGGAAAGGCCTTTGCAGCTGAACAATACAAACAACATCTTGTATACTTTTTTTATTTTTCTCAAGAGTACACAACTGTGTTCATCTGCATTCACTGTGTGGACGGAGTGAAAAGGCAAAGAGATTCAAAGCTTTGTTTCCTGATGAAACGTTTTCCTTCAGGAGCTGAGTGTACCTTTTTCTTCCTGCGGTACTCACTTTAACTCAGCATCAAACAAGACGTCAAGAGGAGTGATTCGGACATAAGAAGGTGCCAGCATCTTTAATATTACCCACTTCTGCCTCAGCACACAGCCTGAGTGGACATTAACAGGGGACAAGCATCATTGACTACCTAACTAACTGCTATGAGACAGCAGATGCAGATATTGATTGCACTGGAGGAACAGTAGAACAGGACACAAATGGACAGATACAGATAGGTCTAAAGGTGAAAATCTATGGCACAATTTGCATTTCTTTTTTACTCCCTGACAAGCAAATTTTATCTTTCATGCTTTGAGCCAACGGATGTCCTTGACAATTAATGTGTGAAAATGCAGCGTGCCCGAAAACAAGCAGCAAAATAGGACGAGGCTTTGTTTACTTCTATAAATAATGTAGTTTATAACACACTGGGGAGATAGATGTCGGCCATATTTCCCATTATCATAAAGTTATATTGTGTTATGTAATCCAATGATTAAAGTGGGCTCTTTCTCTCTTCGTATCTTCCTCCTCTCTCGCTCTAATGGCTTTGTAATTATGCATAGTTATTACGTCAAAGCAACTGAAGCAAATCAGAGAAATCCAGCTGCTGTAGAGGTGTCATTAATGGTGCATGTTGACGTTATGTTACACAAAGGGTTGACAATAAGAAAAAGTGAACAACAAGCAATGTTGTATATGTACTGTAGTACGTACTCCCTTTGTGAAACTAATTATGTTATATTGCTGTTTGGGCCATAATTGTTTGCATTGTGGAATGGATTTCTTTAAATTGGAAGGTATCCCTGTTATCTGGTACAAATCCTGTTATTGCTTTGGTGGCACGATGGCCTAATGAAAATTGTGCTTAGCTCAATATCGAACCCTAATTCAAATAACATGTAAAACAACAATAATAATATAATTGCGCCATCATCACCATGTAGAGCAGGTCTTGCCGGTCAGTTTTAAGGAGCTGCAGACTTATGTACTGTTTACCACATCCTCAGTCAGTATGTACTGCACAATGCCTACTAAATTAACGATCAATTAGGCCATTACCAGCAGACTGTTTACACTGATGTAAACTCAACACGTCTTCTCTGAATCACATGACTGTATCTATCAAGACTTTACTGGCCCGAGACACCATTGAACGAAAATTGTTTCTCACAAATGTAAATCAACATAACCTCTTCTGCTCAATTTAATATTTTCCGGTTTTATTTGAAGGCAAACTAAAATTATTAAATATTTCAGTGTTTTCGACAGTTTATTATTTATATGAGCTTTTTTCTCTTATCTCGATTGTTATTTATTTAAACCGTCTGCCTCGTAGCCGCCGTGGCAGTAGCAGAATGCTAACATTTGCTAATCAATGTACAGCTGGGGCTGATGTGAATCTAGTTTTGCAGGTACTTTTTTTCCAAAGAAACAAAGTGGATTTTTGACCTGATGATGGCGCGAGAGAAAAATTCATGGAATCACCAAAGTCATTAGGATTATCTCTCTGGGTACCATGGAGATCCAAACTTCATGGCAATCCATCTGATAGTTGAGATATTTTAAACTTCACCAAAGCAGTGGGCCGACTGACTGTCATAGCCCCAGAGCCAAGCCGTGGCTATAACTGCCAAAAGTGCTGATTGCACTGTGAATAAATGACTGTTAAATAGCTGCCACAGTTATGAGTCTCAACCTGAGTGAACAAAAGATGAAAACTGTCTGTCAGGATGTTTATAACTGTACTCCTAATCCTAATTATAATATAAGTACCTCATCTGTAGACTTTCGTCCCAACCATGACACTCAGGGCATGCAGCTTTCATGTAATTCAGTTTTTATGTAATGTGTGATTCATTGTTAAGCCATATTGTGGAGGTGTGGTCAGAAAGACAATTTCAACCTTGAAAAAATATATTGTTATTTTGTAAATGCAGTGATGCCATGGAGGCAGCATACCGACTAGCAGTGCATCCCTCTCTGTGTGTACAGGACCGGGACGATTCTTCTCTGGAAGACTTTCTTTGTCCTGACTGCAGGACACCACTGATGATGCCGTTACATCCTGCAGAAAAACAAAGATCACAAAACAATGTTGAAAGAACCACATCGTACCTGAATTAAACACTGATGCAACAGAAACATCTAAACAGGGCTCTGGGTAGATAACAGTCTCACATTTGAGGGTGTTTCAGTAAGCATGCAAAGAGTTTTGCACTATAAGCGAATGCAAACAAATTGAAAATAAACCCAAAATAATCACCATAAAAATAAGGACAAGACAGCAAGACGAAGGAGCTAAAGAATGAAGCCAGCAGCTAAAGTTCTGATGAAGGTTAAAAACAAAACAAGACAGAGGAAGCGCTAACGATGCTAATGATCAAGCTGTTGTGAACCTGTGACAGCCTGATACACAGAAGTGAGGATAGAGGAGGAAATGTGGATGTGTGCGTGTCGCAGAAAAAAACATTCATGTCTTAATGAGTGAAGTTGTTAAAACGAGAATCGTGGCTTCCTCTCCAAAGTCTAGTCTAATCAGCACGCAGTGGCCTTGTTGTCAAGTTCTGGTTTAATGTGAGAGTGTGTGCAGGTATGTACTTGCACTGTGTGCTGGTCCTTCATTTTCTAACACAGTTGTGTCCGGGTGATTTAGTCAGTGACAAGTACAGGCCCTGTGAAGGTTGGCTTGTAATCATATTTCATGTCAGTGGAGGGGTTTGTAGCTAAGTGGATAGCAGGGCCGTCTTTCAATCAGAGGGTCGGCGGCTCGAACCCCGGCTCCGCTAGTCGCATGCCGATGTGTCCTTGAGCAAGACACTTAACCCAAAAATTGCTCCCGTAGCTGTGCCTACGGTGTAGAAATGTGATAGACTCTGAATTGTAAGTCGCTTTGGATAAAAGCGTCCGCTAAATGACTGTAATGTAATGGGTTACAGGAGGGGATGAGAGGAGGTGAAATAAGTAAAAATAAAGTAGTGAGAGTTCCCCCCCCCACACACACACACACACACACACACACACACTTACACTGTCTTGATTAGCAGTCTGTTCGCTCGCTCTGTCATCTTGCTTTAACGTCTCCGGCTAGAGTCAATTAGAAAAATGAGAGGAAACGCCAATGAGAAACAAATCACCCACTAATGCAATCAGACACACCAAAACTGTCTCTCCATCCCTCTCTGACTCTCACAGACACACTCACAGCAGCACCACAGCCTAGTCTCAGAGGGGCTTTTTCTGTTCAAGTTTCTGAGGCTGAGTCAGATAAAGAAGAGTCAGATAAAGAAAAGTCAAATTGTGTAAATAAAACATACTCAGTGCTTTGCGGTGCTGTGTGAAAAGATTTATTTAATCACAGTTGCATCAACACATAATGTGTGCACTTAAAAAATACCTTCTAAGTGCATTTGAATGGAAACACGCTGTTTAGGATGACACACTGTCACTGACATACTGTTGAAAATGACTAAAGTAGCTTCTCTTGGCTGAAGGCGGCAATGACATGACAACAGTGCTGACAGGTGCATGATGAAAGATTACATCTTGAGAGTAGATGAGTGGAGGAGACAAGGTGACAGATATGGTAACGGCATTATTAAGCAGATACACAGTATTAGGAAATAATACAGCGCTGACAGCTGCGATGCAGCGTGAATGCACACGGTGAATGAATACGTAATCTACCATCCGATGTAAACACTGCACTGAACTGTCACATTGTGTGAGAGCAGCTGATGCCCCGTACAATGTGCTGGCATAATGTATGTCTCAGTGTATGTATGTTAATGTATTTCTCCACCTATAGTGTATGCCAAGAGGAAACTGTTAGTTTCTTTGCCCTTGTTGAATAAAACGAGAGGTTTCGGTAAATAAATCTGTATTCTAATATTTACGCCGCTCCAGTCGTCTTTATTTTCCAACATGGACTGATATTGATGATAGGGTGTATATTGCTGCATTACATAATGAGACAGGTAAAGTCACTGTGACCTGATCTAATGTAGATCCAGTACTACTTAGTGACAGCAGGAATCAGTGACTCAGTGAAGGTAATTTGCCATCCTGTCTCCTGAAAATTACGTTCCCACACAACAAAACTGCATTCGAGGGAAACCTATTTTGTTGTGGATTACATTTGCTTTCGCTATATCACAAATACGTTTCAAAGGAATCAGTGGAAGTCTGCACAGGGATAAGGTTGGTGTGGTGGATGGGTCACAAAACACAGAGCTACAGAGGACTGACGTTCCTGTCCTGTGTGAACAAAATACTTTTTGTTGCCTGAACATTATGTTGTATTTTAATGCGTTTCAATTTCGGAATTTTAAACAAACCCATGAAGTTTTTTACTAAATCTAACAAAGTAGTTTTGTAGCATTTCATTTATTTAGTTTAAGTGTTTTCAAACTGTTTAAAACTGTGACCGTTCGGTCCAGAAGATCATATGTTTCCCTCCAAACGTAATTGAGAGTTCCGTTTGGTTGTATAGGAATGTGATGTTGTAGGAGACAGGGTTGGCAAACTGATGAGATACATTCACGATAAGGAGAACATTTTTGATAAGGATCGCTTATATGTGATTATTAAAGCATTGTGACCCAGATATGTACAGAGCAGGACTTATTAAAACCCACATTAACCGTTTTTTGGTCACTAGGGGGCAGCAGAAGCAAGGTGTGTACACAGAATTGACATATTATTACCTTTAAGTTGATGGACTTAAAATTGTATATGTAATATATCCGCTCTTCTTGTAGCTCTGTTTTTGGTCTCTACCAACTCCTGAGGGAAATAGCTGGCTTTTTCTAACTGTTAAACTGTGTTTGGTATTCAGCAGGTATTCAGCAGATTTTTCTCTTAAAATAGTTGCCTGTCGCAGCCAAAAACAACACTTAAAGATCGGTGAGGGTAAAGTTGTGCGCCAGACAGCGAAACAATGAGCTGAAACTTTTTACAAAGCTCCATAAAACATGGATGGAGAACTGCAGATTCAGCTACGAGTGACCCCTTTAACATTGTCACATTGTCATCATAAAAATATAAACTATAGCCTCTTTATTTTTGTCAGTGCACTCAAACTACAAACTACACCGCAGACATATCTTTGACAATTGTGTATTAAAATTTCTTGTCACTTATCGGCCCTGCCGATGACTACCAACTTTAACCACACTGCCTGTTGGTTGGAAGTGGATACTTCTTCCAAGACATCCTCCTTGTAAGGGCGGAAACACTTTTACCTTTTCAGTGGCAAGTAGAGGGACAGTAGGAGTGTTTGCTGTAGCCTTACTCACTGGGATTGTGCTATGTGTATAGGGCTGATCCCAGTGTGGTGGTTGTGGTGGAAGTTGAGGCAGTCCTGCATTTGGAAGAGTGGGGATGTTCTACATGTGTAGTCAAGGTTACTTGCTGGGAAACAAGAGGTAGGGGAGAGTGATGAAACTGCCACTTGTCAAGCTCCAGATGAAGCACTACATTCGTGTTCCTCTTCTCTCTGCTGACCGACGCTCCTCATGTTGCTACTTGTGAGTCTCTCACTGACAAAGGGCTCTTGGAAAGTTAAAATGCTGCTGTTTTATAATTGCCAGTTACAGTAAATTATCTATAGCTTAAGCAAAGATGTTGCTGTGACTTTGTTGCCAGCTACATGCAACTTTTATAACCTGCCTTCCTTGCTTCTGACTACCTGGCGAACTGACTTTTTTGTCCATTTTTGGTACAGCTACAGGCAGCGCTCACAAAAGGTCAGTCACACGTGAGTGCAGAGTTGAATGAATATGAACTTTTGGTGCGGTGTTTAGCACCCAGCGAGCCAGGGCAGGGCAGGATAGTATGAAAAAAAACATCACAACATGGTGATGCACGCGAACACTCAAAAAAAGTCCAGAAGGAGGAGTTTTGCTCCAGAGACATAAAGAGCTTGTACGTATTTGTCATGCGATTGTACAGAAATAGTCAAACATTAGATCCTGCCATCTCCTTAACGCCACCTGAGGACAACGTGCTCCTCACTGGGGTCCAGATGATAAAGTATCTCTGCTGCTATACAGCTCTGCTTATATACAGAGGGAATTTCTATGCAGGATGGGGAGAGATGCATATGGAAGGAGTGAAAATAAATCCTCACCAGCAGAACTAGTGGAACAGCTAGAGAAGCTAAAGCAAAAATATATTGTACCTGCAGAGAGAACATCATCATTTCCTGTAAAACTGTAGTCTATTACCCATCAGGAGTCAGACTTGCACGATAACTGACATACACAGACATGCAACTAACACTTAAGTTGAAGGATCCATAATTTCAGAACAATTTCCTCATCATTTCCTGGAAATAACTATTGACCTGTTTTAAAAGCCATGCCAAAAGAGGAGGTCCTTTGATTTCCTTGGCAACCGTTCATCCAAACAACTTCACACTAAGCGGATGTATTGCTGAGGACCCAGTGCGAGCTCTTGAGATCTACGGGACATATTCATCAGCCAAGAAACTGCTCCTCTCGAGGAGCCACATGCATAGATCGCTCTCAGTGAGAAGAGGGCACAAAGAAAAGAGAAAAGCTAATTCACAAAGTTTAAATATCCGCAGTTGAGCGACCTTCCAATCTGCTCAAAGCAAACTAACTACAGCAGCTCTGTAAATCAAAAATATGACACAAGGGCAGACAGCAAACCACCAGAGTCATCAGGCACCACTTGACAGTACCATTTTAGTATTATAATTATCCAATTACATAGCTGACTGAACTCGAGGCTCGATCTCATATCCGCTCTTCTCTCTGCTCCCATGCTGAGCCAAAACAGGCCAGCAAGAGGTAACAGAGCACAGCTGCAATCCAATACAATCTTTGTTGTATGTCAATAAGTGACCTGCAAAAAAACGGCATCTTTGTAGATTGGGAGTAGAGACGCAGTGAATATTTCACTTTACGGTTCAGGACAGTTTTGTCTCTTCACAGCTTTTGTTTCCAGGACAGTTGTAACACGCAAACTGCCTTTGAGCTGCTCTGTACTATCACAGTCTTCTCCTGTCAGCGTATGAGCAGCCTCATGAGAGTTGTTCATCGCTCAAGGGCACCTTGATGGTAAACACAGGAGACGACACTCTTTTTACTTCACATTCAAGTTTCTAATCTCAGTTACCTTGTGGCATGTTTTTTTTTTTCCTACTTTTTGATGTTACATCATCATTCAGCGTTACAAGTATGAAATGGAGGACACGACAGCGATGGCACGATCGTAACCGGGGTCATTTTTCCAAGATATGCAAACATTTTCCGCTTCAGAACTACATATTGTAAAATAAATCTCGTTTGGGTGTAAAAGTTCATTGAAGGATTTTATGTGGCCTCAAAAGCCTTCTCCCACACAGGGAACGGCTACAGGCTGTATCTTGATCCGAGTCCGAAATTGGGAGTGAAATCTTAAAAGTGCAAAATATATCCAGTTGAAGTTTCTCACAGGAAACACTAAGACTTCTTCAATTATGTGTGATTCCCTTTTAATATTTAACTAAAGTTCATTTATAATACTTTTCACAACATCAAACCCCATTTTTGATAGTATTAATAGCATTATTTTCAGCAATAGCTATCCAACGTATTAACATTCTGTAATTACCTCTCCGTTAAGTAGTTTTCATTGTTAATGGTGGGTTTAAAATACGCACATATAATTCACAAGAAATAAGGCAGCATGTAATCCAGCATTTATAATTGTATCTAAATTATCTCACGTAGTGCGTTTGCATGCACTGCAGTAATCAGGTTAATTGGAGAACAGGTTACTTCATGCAATTTTAACAGGATTCTGATTTCAGTCACTTTATCTGTTCCTTTATTTTGAAGCCTGCATCTTAAATGATGGGTTAAATCATAGTGACATGGTCTTTTAGGTACTTCAGATTATCTGCCATTTTTAATTTGTAAAGTCATGGTTAATATCGAAGATCTATTTGTTGGTTATCAATTGCTTTTTGGGGGACCTTCCATCTTTCATCTGCTGTGCTGGGTTGATTCAGCGACAAATCATTAAACACCACTTTAAATGCACCAAAATCTTCACTTAAATGAATATTTCTTTCCAATATGCAACATTCGTCATGCACTGAAAGTCGTTATGAAGTAATTTCTTTCTAACTAGACCACAAATGAGGCCCGTTTCTTTTAAAAGATTCATTATTACCATTTACACAAACACATGAACACACATTTTTCCCTTGACTTAGCCTGTGCTTGTTTTCTTCTAACCTGTAGTGTGTGTGTAGTCTGCAGGTTGTGCAGTCCTGATGTGAGGTCATGGATTTGGTTCTTCAGCTGCTGTTTGTCTTCTATATTCTTCTCAAGCTCTGCCTCTCGCTCCTTCAACTCGTCCCTCATTCTCAGAAGTTGCTAGAGGAGGAGGAGGAGGAGGAGAAGAAGTTTAGCCATGTTTCACCAGCTGACCGTTGACAGAAGGAGAACAAGTTTGTCTGATGCAGGGTCCCAATCTTAACTCCGGAGAATCAAAAGGTAAAATTCCTTTCGGGAGATATTTAAAATAAGGAATCCCTCATCAGCTCCTCCTTTTAAAGTGATGCTGAATTATTCATCAGTTACACTGGTGCTGTGCAGTGTGTGTCAAGTGAGGTGAACACTGAGCACTGGTCTGAAGTCGGGGAGCGATTCAGACGGACCTGCTCTTATTGAGCCTATCTGCATATCTGAGACCTCGTTCATACCAAGTATTTAAAAAATGTTTTTCTGAATATGTTGTCTGGATAATGAATGATCCAATTACATCGTAATCGTTTTACATTACACACTATGATGGTTTGTGTTCCATCTGCATCTTTTTTTGGTATACACTTTGCAGTACAGGAAAGTAGACAGGTGGCTGACAAATAGCACAAATCTAGTACTCATATCTAGCACTATGATATGTGTACATTATAATATATATATATATATATATATACACACAAGTTTAAAAGTGCTTTATATGTATTAAAAATAATCAAAGTCGAACAAAGTTTCAAGTTCATGTGAACATTTGCATCAATTGCATTGACATCTGGTTGCCTCTGATTTGCTGAGGTCAGTTCATCGCAAACAAACTTCTTATTGAATTGTGTGTTTGTATCTAACATCATTTCCAAGATGCAGATAAGACAAGGAGCGAATTTTAAAAGTGCAAATTAAAGTGTGGTGTAAACACGGTGGAAAGATGTTACTACTTAACACATTATTAAATGTACGCCCATACATAAGCAGAATACAATTTAGAGGCTTGACTTAAAACGCTGTCTGGGTGCATAATGTGTGATAATTTACACTTGGTGTTACAATAGATGACAAACAACAGACTTTGGTTGCACTGTGCAGCATTGGAAAAACAACAGTCAACCTTTCATTAATAATCTTAATGTTAGGAAGGAAATGAAGGAAATATATATATATTTTGTCATGTATGAAAAAAGGCTTTAGCAGACAATTGAAATGTCTTTTAGGATTCAAAGTGAACATCAACTCTCTCCTACGGGATACACGTATCTGCTGGTAATACTTACTAAGTGTTCAAATTATCTACCGATGTTTTCATACACGTGCTGGAGGCACATTACATAAAGGTGATTACAATGCACTTTGTCAAATGAGATGGAAGTGTAGAAAAGCTCCTCTGCCTTGTAAACAATATTTTTTATAGCTTAAGGAAGAGTAACTGCAAGCTGAGGCTATTTGACAACACAGCAGGTGATCAGATAAGTGGATTGCCGCCTGAGGAAGTGTTTTCTTTTTTCAAGTGGATAACTAAATGTTCCTGAGGGTAATATTCTATCAAGATAGCCTGAAGCTGTGGTTCTCAATGCTGTTCCCCGAGACACAAATACGTAATGCTTTTTTTTAGTGTTAGCCATTTAAATCATATAATTTCTGTCTAAATGCCAAACTCTATTATGCACATCACATCCCGACCCCTCCACAAACACATGCCTGCAGCTTCCAAACACAATTGTCCCCAAATTGAACTACAGTGAAGACAATAAAAAAGGGCAGTAGACTTTGTCTCACCACACTGCGTTGTAAAGATAAACAAACAGCAATTAACGGTACAAATAAGCAACAATATAGATCTAATCTCAAAATTAAAGGATGATTATTACTAGGAAGTAAGTTTATTTTCATTATCAATAAATCTGATGATCATTTTCTCGATTAATATACGAATATATATTTCATGTACGTTCATACTTTATGACAAAGGGGAAAAAAACTGTTTGCAAGCTCACAAATGTATCAGTTGATATAAAATCCTCACATTGGAGGAAGTGAACAGCAACCATCAACGCCACATTCTGAGGACAGAGCAACCAGAGCCTACATGACATGTTTGGGACAACATGGGTTTGAACTCATTTTAAATCCTGAACCTCCTGGAAATATAATTACGACATGACCAGCCTTAAAGCTCCTACACAGTCATTTCCCACCTACACAGGTGTACTTAATCTACCTGATCACAGTTCAGCTCCTCAGGACTGCATGGGTGTGTGCAGGCTGTCGTCTCACTCTCGTTTGCTGCATTTGTGAGGGCGGGACAATTAACGCCTTAATCATTCTAATTGGTACATGGCGTTTAGGGACCTCACACATATTTCCCCTCAGCCGGACATCGACCTGAGCAGAGGTGTAATCAGACAGAATCTGTGAAAAAAACACCTGTGTGGGTGCACAGGGCCTTTGAATACACCTGGAAGTAGCCAAGTCAGGTGTGTAGCATAACTAGCGTAACTGTTCTGGTAGGTTTGCCCTTCCCTTCACAGACCCCGCTGTGAGCTGGCTGGAGGTCTCTCAAGAGACCGGTCTGCAGATTGCACGTGGTTAATCTGAGGATCAAGCAGGCTGGGTCTATATTAGATGGTCTATAGCCCACTGTATGTGCGTAATAGTACCGCCACGTTGCACATTTGGTATAAAAAGGTGATAGGTTAATGGCCGCTGCTTTAATACTAGTTTTACAGTGCAATGACAAATGCGACAGCGTTGCTAAACACAGATTCCTCTGAAAGCCTTTGCCTCGGCTTGTTTCTGTGCCGTCACGTAATATTGCAATGTTATCGCCGCCTGAAGATGACCTGCTATATCTCTGAGCACAGTCTGATTTGATTGTTGAATCAGTGATTACTATCAGGTGTGATAAGCCGGAGCCGATGTGAGTTACTCTAAAAAAAAAAAAAGAAAGTCCTTCAGATGAATTTGCAATATCAGGAACAAAACAGGAATGCCAAGATTAAAGCTGCTTTAACAGCAATAAATATTTAACTCTCGCTGATTGCAGCCACACAGAAAGTGGATGAGGTTTGTTTTCGTGTCCAGTCGAGGTACCTCCTTGGTATGGGGCTTTTGTTTTGCTTCTTCTTTTCCTGATTAGTAAATCATTTTGAAGTATGACTGAGCCAGGATATTTCACCTGTGTTCAATGCAAAGCGGCTTGTTTCAAGAGTGCTTTGGAATCAAGCGACTGTCGAGTGATCTCTTATTATTCTGATAGCAAGAAAATGCTCCAAACAGAAAATGCTACACAGCTGCTCTTTTTGGAGAAGTGCAATACATATACTCCTTCAGGTGGATATTGTTTTCCAGCGGATAGGTTATGAATGTATTGATGACATTTATTCTATTTGGTTTCATGTTACCCAATAATATACAGCTCATTTTAAACTTATTGCACATGTCATAACGACTGCCTGGTGGAATATCGAATCACAGAAAACATCTACTGAGATGAAGAAATGTCTTCCTTTCTAATCCAGTCCATCTTTGGATGAATGTAGTTTGAATATTTTAGAGTGGGATTTGCATGATTTGAGTGTCTTTTGCATTCATTATTTTGCTTTCTTATTTTGCTCCCTGATGTTTGAGGCATCTTTAATATGTTTCTATGGGACACCTTACCTTCTGCATGCCCTGCAGAGCCTGCTGCAGGAAGCTGAGCTGCTGAGAGTGCGTGTTGTCCTCCTCACTGCCGATTGGTTGGTTCTTGCCTTGTTCCTGTTTGAGCAGCTCCACCTCGTTCCTGTAGGCGTCCAGCTGGCAGCGCAGCGAGTCGTTCTCCTCCTTTAAGGCTTCGGCTTGGGAAACACCTAGAGATTCATACGGTACACGAACACACACAATGACACATTATTAGACGGCCTAGCAAAGGATGTAATCGGTCTAGTTTCTGTCTAAATGTTATTGTTCTCTCCCCGTAGGTCTCCAAGTCAGGCTTCAACAAGTACAAAGTAACTGATCCTTGAAATTACAAGCTCTTGTTGTATATTCATGAATGCTTGTAAAATCACTGGGAAAAAACCCCATACCGACCAATTTATTCATTTACAAATAGTCCAGCGTTTATGGCCAAATTGAAGCATCTGTCAGCATTACATAATAGTACAAACATATCCATGACTTTATACTGTAAATAACATTATCATATGTCTTTATTCTTTTTCCTCATACAAAAGCATTAAAATGCCATGAATTGTTTTCAAAACACTACCTCGAAATGAATTCTGTTTACTCTTAATAAAAGGGTGGAGAAACTCCCCAGAGACTTTTAGACAAAGAATCATTATCCCCCTTTTCCATTTGTGAACCACATGTAGAGTATGAGAGTGTTTAAGAAATTATGTTCCCATGCCGGCACTAAAGTACAATCCCTTTTGAAAAATGGAAAAAAGCACCTTTTATCTTTAAACGGGCTGTTGACTTCAATGGGATTCTCCTTTTTCTCCTGTTAGCTTTCCTGAAGAAATTCAATTCACGCTGACCTCAGTGTGACTAAAGGCAGACAAAAGCAGATCTAGCAGACTGACCATCGTTCATCTGTGTGCCGGGTTGATACACCACCTTAACCCTATTAGATATTAGGGCCGGGTTACACTCGCAACGTTGATAGTGTTTCTACCTGAATCAAACGGCGTCGAAGGCGGGGTGGAAAGCCATCCGTCAAAAAGAGACGGGGGAGATGTGATATTGTTCAAACATGAGGACAATGGAGGCTTGATTTTCTGACAAGAAGTTCTAATGGAGTATACTGGTTCCTTAAAGCATTTTTCCTGGAGCTACAGTTAACATTAACACTATTACATCACAGAGTCTGAGCTCTCCATCTGCTGCTTGAATCAAATCAACTAGTACCTATTGAAAACACAGTCTTTCCCACAATCTATTTCTCCATATTGGGCAGCTGGAGAGCTTGATGTGTCCCTGATGTCCACCTGTAGCACACATACACATATTTCAAGCTTCATCCGGGCTTTAACCTTTTTGTGTGTTATTCACGTTGACGCCAGTGGAAGCATCAGTAACGTTTTTACCATGCTTTCTTATTTATTAAGGTTTTCGTTGTTTGTCTTGCACTCTTTGCCTTCTTACTTTTATTTTCCTGTTTTCACAGAACTTTTAAATCAGCGGACCACTTGTGGGTTTGCCGGGGTTTGAATAAATGCATATTTCATGAACTTCAGTTTGTTTTACTTTGAAGGTCAATTTCCAATAGAACAAAAGTGACATCGGTGAGTAGTGTGAATAAGGCTCATTCTTTCCACCACTGCAATAAACTAATACTGTGAGCCTAATGTTGCAATGACTGCCAGTCAAATCAAAAAGACACCCAATCATTAGTTGACTAATATTTCTCACAGAATGGTTCTGAATTGATGACATAGATTAGACGGTAACATTATCCTGAATTGTGTTAAATTTCACCTCTATGATTAACATGTGAATCACATTAACATATCACAGTGTCTGATGCTCTCATAATGTTATGTGTATATATGTCTTTCTGTGTCGAGAAATATCATTTTTATCCTTCTCAAGCTATGTGTGGAAACGTGATTAAATTACAAATGAATGATATTACAAAGATAGATATGGAGACCCCCGCCTGTGTGCAAACGTGTGTTTTCTCCCTGCAGTGTTCAGTGAGGCATGGATGATGGGCTGAGGACAGTATTGATCATCGTCTTATTAACTTGCTGCCCAAGGAAAGCCAGCATCTTGGCAAGGCTTTGTACAATCTCTCCTGTGTTTGCTCTGAATGTTATCAACACTAACAAACAAATAAATGCACCTGTAGGCATGCATGCACACACATACGCACCACGCTGGGAGAATAATGACAGTTTATTCTCTCATTAACCTGTGTGTTGTGACAGAAAACCCTTAGCCATAACTCTAGTTGTGAGATGTCTTTTTCAGCTTCTTTGTGCTTATGTGTCTGTATGCACGTTGTGTTCTGTAGACCCAGCGACATCATTTATCAAATTCCAACAAAGTATGCCTCCAATATGACACAGTTTCATTAGAGGAAGCTTCAGCAATGCTAGTCTTATTCCTTGTTTAATTTCACAGGTTTTTTTGTTGGTCGCATATCAGATTTATCATTGCAGAGAGTCACTGCAGTAATAATAACAGAGCAACTCCCAATATGAAGCCTAAAGGGCACGACTTTCCCTCAGAAAAAAGAGATTTCAAAAGATTAGCTCTATTTCCTGTTCTGCACCGCTTTTTATCTGTTATTGTGTTGCCTGTTTCTAATATCAGATTACAAGAAGTTAGCTTCAGAGGTAATGCAGGCCCTGATTTGATATCACTGTGTTTGTGTGTGTGTGATTTAGGATTCAATGATTTGTTTCTATGATTTCCAGGGGCTCCTTCGTGAACATTTGTAATGCAATTTGTTCTGCAACCAATTTGATTGACCCCACTTTGTCTACAATTACTATACTAATATATTTTACAGAATTAATTTCATGAACACATGCAAGAGACCAATACTGTGCTCCACAGAGGAGAATCACATGATGGTGTGGGCCTGCACCTCCTAAGGCTGATTCTAAAACTGATTCTAATCTGAAATTAGACAAATTGTCTCATGAATGAGATTTTGAAGGGTTTTAATTTTGAAATGCTACATCAGAATGTCCTGGTTCTCTCTGAGTGACACCTTTAGCTGGTCTGCTATTCACCTGTAGTGAAATGATTTTGTAACTATGCACCATTTCCTCTAAAATCGAATCTGAAATTAGACAAATTGTCTCATGAATGTGATTTGAAGTTGGCTCATGAATGAGATTTTGAAGGGCTTTAATTTTGAAATGCTACATCAGAATGTCCTGGTTCTGTCTGAGTGACACCTTGAGGTGGTCTGCTTGTACACTGTCAGCCCAAATATTTGTACCTAAGTCTTCAGAGTCTTTGCTGTTGGAAGCGGAGGAATCCTCCATGTCATCGTCCGACATCTCCATCTCCTCCTCTCCCCTGATGCCCATCAGCTGCTCGTTGTGCATGTTTCTAATCTTCTGCAAAACACAAAAACAGGAGCAACTAAATATCTGCATTGTGGATTTACTGCAAACCATTGCCACACACACACACACACACACGCACGTAGCCTTTGAATAAAGACACACACCTGGACTGCATGGTGTGAATGACAACATGCTACACTCATACAGGCTTATGCTGCATTAGTCAGAGGTGGGAAGTGGCAACAGGGTAACGCGTCACCCCCTGAAACTCATATTTGAGCCACCAAGGAGGGACAAACATGATCGCCTGCAGTGTTTATTAGGTTGATCAAGATTAAATCAAGTACTTTGACTCTTGACAAAGTTAGTCTGGTACATTTTGACCTGCAGAAAGAGAGAGATCATATTGTCCTCTTACCTTCCTATTATTGGGTGGTAAACACACACACACCAGGCAGTGTACACAGACACACACACACACACACACACATACAGGAAGAGCGTGCATCTGTTCTATTATCCCGTTAGAGGACACAAAGCCTTATTTCCCTGGTTAATGCAGTGTGAAAATTTAGGTCAGATAAAAGGCAATGGGATTAAAACAGAATATCGAGCATGTTAAAGAACTAAAGATCAAAGAGCACTGTAATCCTTCATGAATCTGACATCTTGCTGTTAACACCCAAATGCCTTACTAGAATGCTCCAAAGCAGCCGTGAATAAAACATCACAAAAAAACCAACAACCGTGTGTAATGTCTGTTTGTTACATACAACTCCTGAAGACAAAACATTACAATTCCAGTAAACTCAAAAAAAACACAACATGCAACAACTGCAATGGTGGTTGGATGTGTTTTCCTCAACCATCTCTTCAATTTGTCCACTTCAGTTTCCTGTGCCATGTCAACGTGGAGGGAAAACTGCTAACAGGCTTCACCTTAGTGAGAGCAAGCAGGTATGTGACATTTTGTCCGTGCAGATCATTTCCTCCCCAGCAGAAGCCTCTACACTAATGTGATACTATGACTGATTCTCCGTGGTTTCAATACACCAAACTCACAAATGTTGTTTTCAAAATAACATCATCCCTTTTTGACAAATTGAAAAATAACCTACAAAGTGTGTCTCACATTTAAAACTGTTCAAATATTTCAGAATAGAAGAATGTAACAAAAGCTTCACAGAGAGATGACAGTTGGGTTAAAGTAGCTCATTTGTTAAGGTCAGGGAACTTGTTGTTATGGTTACAATGATAACCAATTGAATGCACTGTGTTCATGGTTAAAAGAAGTCAACTTTCAGTGTCTGTAAGAACCAAAGAGACAAACAGCGGCCTGCAGAATCAAAGTCTGACATGTCACTTAGGATTTTGAACAAATTAAAGTTTTTTACATGAGGATGGTAGTGTAGTTAAAAAATAAAAGGGTTAACCGGAGTTAATACAATTCATCCTCTGGGGACCACGAATGTCTGCACTAAGTTTGATTGAAATTGATCAAATAGTTGTCAAAACCAAAGCTGTGGATCGACTGTCAGACTGACATTGCTGCTATTGTGGCTCTAGGAACGGAAATGTCAGTAAAAAATGTCAAACTCCTGATTTCCAATACTCCTCAAGCTATGATATTTCATCATTACCGTTTCGCTAATGTTAATCTTTGGAAAGTATCATTGAGCTTCATACAAGGGTCTTACAAACGCTTATTTTTCACCCCCCCCCCTTCATGTAAGAAAGCATAGATGTTTGATACGGAGAATAAAAACTGTTCTCTCTGTAGAAGTTGTTAATTCAAGTAAAAAAGCAAACATAAAAGGATGGACAGCTTTACAAAAATAGAGAATGGGAAGAAACGAAGAGAGATATGTTAGTTAGTGACTAATGGGATTTTGATTTGCTTCATTTAAGCAACTAAGAAAAAAATCAACTATAAATTGTACCACCCATGATGTTGAAACAGAGTTACAGCTGTATTCTCTGCAGTCTGCCTGGTGTACAGATGGTGAGGCACTTTGTCTTATTACAGATACAGTGATGGAAACAACACCCAACCTGACAGAGGCACCGAGAATAATTCAGGAGCTGATTTTTACTTATGTTGAACACAAGAGGCTCTTCAACATCAGCAGCGACAAACCACGGGAACTGAACAAACACTCACCTGGTGCGCTAAAACCTCGGATGCAAAGCCAACAACAATGTGTAGAGGCATGGTGCCCCGCCTAACAGCAAATCAATATTTGTGGGTTAAAGTGTAAAGTGTGATTAATGTATCAACACTAATGTGGACAGCTCCCAGCAGCGGCTCCGAATGCTTGTTAATGTCACAATCTATTTCTGGAAACGTATCAGCATTTACATATATCTGCAGGGGATGGAGGAGAAAGAACACGATTCTTTTTTGATACTGTACATGAATATTCACAAAGAATAAGGTCTCATTGACATTCAGCAGAGAGAATGTTTCAGCAACATGCTGTGACAACGCTTGATGTGCGATGACGTCTGTGGATATATCACATTATACGCAGTGCTTCTGTGAGTGCATGAAACCCTGCGTGTGTGTGTGTGTGTGTGTGTAAAATATCTGGCTGTAGATTAAACTTCAAACTCAAACACTTTCTACACTCAGGCATTAGGAGAGTTTCAGCGGATCAACATTTCACCAATCGTGCCTACACCTAATGCTGCACTCTCTATCAAAAACAACACAAAATCCATTAACACACAAATCTTCCCCATAATTAACGTGGCATTTGTCTGATGGTAAATAATAATGAAAAACAGCAAAGCCCTGTCAGTTTCTGAAAAGAGGATGAGATGGATAACCTCAATTTATGGCCCAAGCACACAACTAAGCAGTTATTTTCCTGTCTTTCTATATATGACAGCAGGCGGCAAATGGTGACACAGTTTAGAGCAGCAGAGAGAAATAAAAACAAACTCTCAGTCACCGGCTCATTAAAGCCTTCAAAGACCAAAACCTCATCCAGAAGCCTCACACCATTAACTTGTATTAACATGCAAACTATTATCTGGGTAATGACATCTGATCATGAGGCCTTTTCATTTACACCTTTTATTTATAAACATTCTTGTTATCTTGATTCTGCCTGAAAATGTGATGTGATAATTGTGATAATTTACAACTTGTATTAACAACTTGTTCCCTATAAACATGAGATATCAAAATTCGGATCGTACGTTAATACTAAGCGTAAATGGGGTTACTATAATCAATGCCGCAGACAGGGGAACAACTAAAAAGGATTTGGTTTCAACTTTGGATAGAGACAACTATATTTTTTCAATGTTGAGTGTTTAAAAACTCTGCTTTTTCTTTGACTTAACTGCAAAAGGTTCAAGCTGTATTTGTTTGATCTGCTATATAGCTCCTTACTAAAACTACAAACAGCTGCATATATACTTGTAGATGCAGCAATACAAAAACACCAACCTCAACCTGCGTGCGCCACATGTCCAGGTTCTTCCGCTGAGCTTTGGAGAAATGGTCCCATGCCTTTTGTTTGGAAGCAGCGTTGAATACAGACACGATCTCTTCAACTGAGGAAGACATGTGTAGATGTAGGGAAGAGTGAGAGAAAGAGAGGGAAGGAATGAAACAATCAAGTCAGCTGGGGAAAAAAGAGATGTGGATCTACAGTATGCACTGTTTATGTTTCAGACCTGTGTCATATATTGAGACATGTTTTATTGACGTAATTACACATATATAAACACATAGCATTACAGGGGGTCCCAGTGAAACAAATGTTGGTGCATGTTATTTGACACCATTATAAAAAGACCACATGTCGTGAACTCCTTCCTTCTCAAAATATTTCTATGTATATCTCCAAATATAATTTCCTGTCTTGATCAGTTTGTGTGTTTTCTTTTGATCATATTATTACAGAAAAGTTCTCACATTGAAAAGTCTCCTTGACAAGTGCGAAGGATCAAAAACTCTTGACTGTGAAGAAACTGTGAAGAAACCGTGTGCGGGATTCTTTGGTTCTTTAAAATTAAAGTTGAATGATATTATATAATTTATAGAGGGGTGAGTTTGTTATTAATGCAACAGAGAAGAGAAGCAAACATGTTTCACTGCGTTGTGGTTCTATGCTTCGTATCATCTACTGACATAAAGATGAACAATTCTCCTCAGATATTAGTCTTTGCACACCAATGATTAAAACTCTATCCAACAGAGTTCTACACAGCACTTACTATTTAAAAATGGTGCAATCACTGGAGAGAAATGGTGGTTTTCGTGTGAAATTCGTTCTAATAGGACCCACGAGAGATCCCTAGCTGCTTGGGGAAAAATGCTAAGAGCTAAAACTGGCTACTGTCCTTGAAATCAAACTGTTTTATTGGAAGAGAATGTTTCAGATAGTAAACCATACTCTTTGATGAACTACTTTTAATGCTAAGTGTAGCATTATCAAATCATTTTCACATTGATTTCTTCATATTGTGTGTACTGTAACTTAATGAGACCATCAATGAAAACATTAGCAACATCTTCTGGCCCCAAAACTGAATTCTATATCTTGTAGCAGTCTAAATCAGCAATTCTATGGTGTGAAGAGAGACTCAAATTGGAAATAGGAGGTTGATCCTCAAGTGCAAATTGCATGAAAGCTTGCTTGAGTTTTTGGCACTAGCAGATGGTAGGTTGACTCAAAGGCAAATTTAAAAAAACAACAACAAAACTCTTGTATGTTTATTGTCTTCCCTAAGGCAAAGAAAGAAACTTTTAACCAAAGAAGCAACATCCTATGTGTGACAGAGATGTTGTGATAGGGTTTATAGGAAATCTGGTTCTAGTCTTGAGAGTCTTTCGAGAAATAGGACATAATGTTGAAAATGTTTACCAGCCAAACATGAAAATATATTGCAGTTGGGAGCCATGGACTCACAGTCATCACACAGGGGCAAATGTGCATTTGATTAGTACGGTTTTTCATACAATCAGGCAATAAACAGCCCACATCGATAGTTGTTTGCTCAGAGGAGAAAATGCAGCTCAGCTCAGACAGACGAATCGTAAGACATGAGTTTAGACATTTAGGACAAACATATATTTGACGTAGACCTAGTTAAGGCTTTGAAGGTTTTTTTTTTTTCATTTTAGATGCCTGGTTATCTAACAACTTGCATGGTGGCAATGTGGTCGACCAAATTAAGATAAAGACCTACATATATACAGTCATTTCCTTTCTTATCATTTCAGTTAGTTTAGTAGCAAAACTGTTTTCACCATAAAAGTCATTTTAAACTGAACTGACTTTTGTGATTTCTGTAAAGGCCAGTAAGCATTTATAAGATGCCAAGATAAACTATTTTTTATGTTTTTTTTGCTGAATAGCTGCTTTCCTTCCTTCTCTGCAGAGGCCATTGTGGTACTTTGGAGGCTATCGTGTTAGACTACAGCGAGAGACAGTGAACTCAGCATTTCATCTGAATAGATTCCCTCCATCACTCAACGCAATTACAATATTTAAAAAAAGAGCTTGCTGTAGAACTCCATGCATCGAGCCACCATCACATACTGTATCCTGACTATTATTGATATGTTCAGGGTTAGAACTGCATCAGCTCTGGGCTACATTATGGTGTATTGATATTTCCCTCCAAGGCGCCCACGTTTATGTTATGGCTGTATGGAGAGGCTCTTATATTGGACACTACATTTACACTTCAGAAAAAATGTGTGCATATAAGTGTGTGTGTGTGTGTGTATTACAGTGGGTGTTGATATTAATAATACATTTATTCCTTGATTACTTGGTTACAGTTTCATTGGTCAATGGGGAATGGTGGACCAGAGCGATCTACTGCAATCACTGGCAGTATAGGTTCTGTTTATTCACATGTATTTTACGATTTAAAATGTAAAAATGTGTTTCAATATGAGCACATGATGTGTACGTCTGGGCTTCAGCTATATTGTAGATCTATGCAAGTAAGTATGTATCTATTAATATAGTATTGTTATGTCAGGCACTCAATCACTGATATACCTTTAATACTACACTGAAAATAGTCCAGCATTGACATCAGGAGAGTAAACTGTAAAGCTATTTACATTGTTACTTTATTTATACATATATATATATGTTTGTATTTTATCTATTTAGTATTTACTGTACATATTTTCCCAACATGAGGATGTCTGTCTCTCTACTGCACAGGCTGAAATATGAAATGAAAATAGTGGCAGTAGGTTGTCAGAAGCAATGTTTGAATCAAGTTAAAACAAAAGTTTGAAATAGTTTCCTTGTCATTTGTATGTGAAAGGACAGATCCATCACTGTGGCAAGCAGAAATCAAAAGCTCACATTTGTCATGTTGTACAAAGCCTGGAACTAATCCACAGCTAGTATTGAAAGAGACACATAAGAAGGATGTGCGCATGAAAATGATCCATTTTATAAATCAGAATTGACAAAACTAAGAGGTAAGAAGATATATTATGTCTCCTGTAGGAGACATCAATTTAAATATTTTCATTTGATAACTTTAAGTGGCCAAAACATTGGCAGAAAAAATAAAATCCAATTGCAACAAATTGAATAAAATGCAGATTCCCAGTGTATTTGTCCACCATATGCTGCCCCGCCCATTTCCCCTTATGGTTCAATTGTATTCGTTCTTGATGTTTAGTGCTAGCAGTGTTTTAAACAATGAATGCTATTTGGTAACATTCAGCAGCTACACTGCTGCGATCGGATGGTTTCACAGTACCACATCTATCAGCCAGGTGTAGATGGCTCCTCTTTGAGGAAGTACAGAAGCACTGAAGCATATCAGTACACCTGCTGGTCAGACTCAGCAAACAAGATCTCATGTTGAAAGTGTTTCTGGAAATACTCCCACTACCAGAAGGGTAGACAAAAGTCCACACAGAGTTGAAATGTATAAATATTAGTTCATCTTCTAGCGCAAACTTTTTAATTGCGATTTTCTTGATTTAATTTCTTATTTGTTTCTCGTACTACATGGTTCCACATGTAGTGCGGACCTGTGTCTACGCCTTCTGGCAGTGAGAATAATAACAAAAACATTCTTGATGTGATGAGTACAACGACCAGCTTGTCTTATACTGCTTCAGTGTAAATTTCCAAATAGGTGTAATTTGGGTAAACTGCCCACTCATTGGGAATCTAAATGGTTACTTTCTTGCCTGAAAAACTATTAAAACTTAGTCACTGGGTTTTTAAAAGTTTGCATACAGTGTTTTGGGGTTGTAAAGGATGATAAGCTAGCGACGCTAAGCAAAGTATTTGCACCTCCGCTCTTAAATGAAAGTGGGATTACTAAATGACGCAATGCAGAAGCACCCTAGGGAAGGCAAAGAGTCAGAGGTAAAGGGTCAATAGAGTGCTAGCGCCTATGGTGAGATGCGTCTTGGTATTGGCAGCCGAACACAGAGAACCCTTTCTTCCACAGCAGAGGAATGGGTGAATACCAGACAACAGAGGAAGAGGATGCTCTATCTGGGCCTTTTCCCCTCCAGAAGCACTGAGTGGTGAAACAATCCCCCTGGTGAGAGCGAAGCACCCAGGAGACTCTCCCATGTCTTTGATAGAAGGCTGTCAAGCCTAGCAAGCCGTGTCGGAAACTAGTTGTGGTTAGGGACACGCCAGCCAGTGGTAGTAGCAATACTCCTAAACAGGTTTTTCATTTTCCCTGCTAACAGGGACACAACGATAAGGTCTCGTATTCCCTGACCAGTTAGCAGAAACAGGTCCATAATGGGAAGTCGGCACTTTATCAAATGGAGGAATGCCTTAGAAGCAGGTCCAAGACAGACTAATAGTGGTGCCAATATATAGAACTCCTCTGATGGACAATAATTGCTTGTTGTGATTTTGGGTGAGGAAATGCTGTCAGCTAACAAAGTAACTGTTGAAATTCGTCTCAACCCACCTGTTAAGTAAGTGGTCCGTAACATTCAGTGACATTTTGAGGATTATATGTATATGCAACCCCGGATGTTCACTGGATGCAGCAGCGTTCTGGTCACATTTCCGTAGCGGATTCAAAGTTTTACTGGATCACATTTGTGTGACGAATGTTGTATGTTCTATGTTTTTAGTGTATAGCTTTTTATGATGATTTTAATGTTTGTAAAGTGTCCTTGAGTATTTTGAAAACCGCTCTATAAATAAAATGTATTATTATTATTATTATTATTATTATTATGTGTTGTTGCTTATGTATTCAGCAAACTGAAAGGCAATCGACAAGTTTTTCTGCTTTGACTTATCAGTATGAAGTAAATGTTGAATGCACAATGCAATGGCTATAGAATAAATACACCACCAGTGTTTAGATGGGTTCCTTATAAGCCTCGCTGTCACTATGAAATTATTTCTGCCTCAGAGTATGATCTTCTGGGAAAATGAAGGCTTGGTTTACGGCACAAAGAAAGTGAATTATTGCGCAACCAAAACAGGAAAAGGATAGCGCTTTTGTTCCCCCCACTAGCTATCTATAGCCATCCATCTCCTGGTAACGGAAATGACAGACGGTGGATCAAGCGGAGTAATTTGTATTGTGATATTATTTTGATGCTGAAAAAGTTTCGGAAGAAAACTGCGGAAACTCTACTGGGCAAAAGAAAAAGAAAAAGAAGGGAAAGAGGGAAAATGGTGAAAGTTGTCTGTTTCCACTTACAAAAAAATAAAAAATCAAGGGACAATGTCAAGAGCTTTTCAATAAAGGTAATTATCCTCAAGGTGACAGAAGTGATAATGCCGATAATAATGTGTCCTTGGATGGCAGTCTCTGACAAAAGCAGAGCCCGGTAAATATGGATGTGTCTGTTGTTCACAGGTGTGGGGTGTAAAACTGCCTCATGGGAGACAAATCTCAGTGTTGACATTTGCATGTGCGATAGTACGGCGAGCGAAAGACAAATTCATGAATAGAAATAAGGTTCTGTATGGATTATTGTGTTGGATGTGGATGGCCTTTAATGAGAGAGGAACAGAAAGGAAAAGAGTGAGGTTGACTGACAGAGAGAGATAGTTACAGACAATGAGAGAGAGGCAAAGAAAGACAGTCGTTGGAGGTTGTAACCCACTTCAATCGTCCCTTTTGAAACCAGAACGACGTATGTAGATATCAATACAAGCATGCTAATCAATATGCATCCAGGATTTCAGGGGACACATGCTCTATTGTGGTTTTCTGCCTTTCAACTAACTTTCAACACGTGTTGAATACATTGTAATGCATTAGAACAGTGGCAGTGTAACAAAAAGATGACAACCTGAATGATTGCAAGAGATACAAGAGGGACAAACTTTAAATTCGTTAAGATTTGTTATCTTTAATACAGTCCTTTATCATATGTCTTTAGTAATAATGAGTGCTTTTTTGTACAGTAAACGGTACAGTAAACAGTAAAGACTATCTTAGACTTTGTTGATGCCTTTCCAAACTGAGCCCTTTTTTTTCTAACTTATTTACTTTTTTTACGCCAGCAAAACAAAAACAAAACTTACAATTTTTTTTAAATTTTTTTTGTGTGACTTTTTTTTCTTTCGCTGGCGTAAATGGGCTTATTTACATGTAGTTAACCTGTTGTGAAATGATTTTGTAACTATGCACCATTTCCTCTAAAATCTAATCTGAAATTAGACAAATTATCTCATGAATGAGATAAAAAAGTAGAAAAACATTTATTTTTTTTACTTATTAATTTTTTTCCGCCAGCAAAACAAAAACTTGCAATTTTTTTTTCTTTATTTTTTGGTGACTTTCTTTTTTTTTGCTGCGGAAATGAGCTTCCATATTTACATTATAACATGTAAAGCTTTCTACGTGTCTGTGTGTGAAAATGTGTGGGTTAGAGCGTATTTATGCATTTGTCTCTGGGTATTTGAGCATTTGATATGCCGTACAGAGCTGTTATATAACCGCAGACTACAGAGTGTCATGGGAATCACTTCAGCGTAGCTTCAATTGCACCTGTTACCCAAGTATAGCAATAACTGAATCGTAAATTCTGTAGGATGAAGCGCTATTCTACGGGGAATGCAACATAGGATAAATCGTTTAGCGTGTGATTGAAAGGGACACGCTCAATGAGCCCACATGCTCCTTAACATGTGAACTCACCGGTAAAATCCTGTTTCTGTGACTGGTGGCCAATTTTCCATGTGAAGACACAATCTGCCAACAAATGTTGGCCTTAATTACAACAAACAAAAGCACCAACATTTCTGAATAGTGTAAAAACGGTTACGCTGTTCATAGCCAGCGTTGGATGGGAGATACGGTAAAATCCAACTTTACCAATAATCACAAAGGAAACATTTATCGTTAAATATAAAACATGTCCTCTCTAAATATACTGTATTTCTGAGAGTCCAAGACAGACGTTCAATGTGTTTATCTCTAAGTTTACTGGACTCATAGTTTTGTCATAATCTGGTCCTGAGTTTCCCCTTTAACACAAACGCTGCATTAGTTGAAATCAAAGATCCTTTTATTTTGTCCCCAAATGGCTCGGTCTGCTCAAATCAAATTCCAAAGGCTGGCTCATTAATGTGTCACCGTTAATTTCATTTTGTCATTTTGATTGGTTTCTTTTTTGTTGTTGTGATAAATTTATGTAATAATTACATCTCCTCTTGAGGAAAACAAATCAGGTTGTTTTTGTGTTTTGATGATGAATAAGTAGAAAAGTTTGTTTGTTTTTCTTTGCTCTTTTTTTAAATCAAAGCTTGACTTTTGGAAGTCCTTGTTCTCATGGATCAGTCAGATGACTGCTGATTAATAAATAAAGGTGTGAGCTGAACATATCCTACTGCAACTAATGAACGTGAACAGTTTAAGGAATATTTCACTCACAAAATGACTATTTGTAAATCAATTTCTCAACCCCATGTTACCTTAAACTCTTGAATAAAACTTTATCGTATGTCTCCACAATGAGCAGAGAATCAAAACATTTAAAAATGTGATGAATTGAAGTAAATGGGGGCCATGTTTAACAACAGCAAAACACGATCAAAACATCCATTTTTAGGATCACTACTTCCAAAACACATGCAACACAGTAGCGAGCCTGATAAATGAACGTAAACTAGTTCCTTTTAATCTGTGTAAACTGAACTAGCTCGAGTGAAATGTAAACTTGCACAACACTGGCAGTCAGTTGTAGATTGATTTGAATGAAGATATGTGTAAAGCGGGCTTTGAAATCACTGCTTAAAAATCCCTCTTATTAAAAGGACATGTTATGGTGTGATTATATTTATCTCTCTTTTAAAGATTTTCTTAAATGCAGTTTCTATATTATTCCTAAATGTACCTCTATTTAATTATGCCTTTTGAAATTTAACAGTATTGCATTTTTCTTCTGCTATGTAAAGCCCTTTGTAACCTTGTTTTGAAAGGAGTATAATTTACAGAGGTAACTTAAGGTGATGCTTTTTGTAAGGAAGCTGATTAGAATTCCGGCAGTAATGTTGCTGTTGGTTATATAAGTTGTTTGCTGGTAATTGTGCACGGGAATGGTAGAAGAGAGGACTCACATTGAGCCAGTATGGTGGCCATCGCGGTCTTGAACTTGTCTTTGGCCTCTTCCACCTCCTTCTCATGCTGACTCTTCTCGCCCGTCAGCCGGCGGATGTGGCCGTTGGAGGACTGGATCATGGAGTAGAAGTTGTTGGCGTTCCTGCGGTTGACTTCACCTCGTTCCAGCCAGGTCAGGAGCACACGCACCGCTTCAGGAAACGTATTGTCATCTGGGGAGGAAGGGAGGAGACGAGGTGGAGAGAGCAAGAGTCTGGGTCAATGGCGAAATAAAAAGAAGATTTCACTCAGTGTGTTTGCTGTCATCTGGGCAGAGGTGAAGGAGAGTCTACATAAGAACGGTTAAAAAAAGTGCCGCCTTCACAAAGTCACAGTCGTTTGACCAAGTTAGGAGGAAAGTAGAAATTGAAAAGGGAGGAAGGGAACGAAATAAATCAATAAAACAGAAGTACAATAACAGAACAGCCTCTGCCAACTGAAATTTGTCTGGCCAAAGAGGGACAGAAGTAGAGAGTAATGGTCATCAGGATCAAAGAACAGCTGCCTCTGCAGATTTACTCTGAAAAACGTGATGCTCAGAGACATGCAGAGGGCAACAAGTTCAACAACAACCCAAATAAAATATTTCATACGAACGCATGAGAAAAGAAGACAAGTAGCAAAAATCATCTCAACTGCTGAAATTCAATTTAATAACATTTTGTGCAGTACAAGCTGTCTTAGACACATCTGTTGGAGATGCATGCTGGGTTGTCTTCAGGTCGCACACTCGAGTGTCTGTGAAGAAGGAACGACGACGATGATGATGACGAGACCAAAATAACTTCAAGAACTCGCTGTCGTCTGGGGATGAAGAGGAAAAGAACGGATTAAATATGATTGAGGAGAAAAATTATCATATCTATACACTGAACATAAAAGAGCAGGAGGTTAAATGAGAAGAACAGTGGCGGGGTTAAATCAATCAGCTCCTCTTTCCTATAAACATCTTTGGTAAACAACACTCGCCGGATGACTTCAGAAGAGGGGAGCACGGTGTTGTACGGCAAAGCTGCTCTTTACAAAGCTCAGCTTGTTTAGCAGTACGCCTGCTTTGTCTGGTGAATAATCAGATGATGTCAGGAGACTTTATTGATTTCTATTGTTGTTATTCCGCTGTCGTCCTGTCCTCTGCTGCCTCGCTGGGTTGCTTACAAGTCAGAGGAGCATAGGAGGGAATACACTCCCACACACAGTTTACATCACACTGCCTCAGACCTCCACAACACACACGCATGCACACGTGCGCACACATGCATCATGTTACCTAGCATCTTTACAGATTGAGCAGATTTATATTTATTTAGGGGAGACACTGGAGGTAAATGTAACTAATATACATCGCCATGAAACTTCCACAGCAGATTACTATTAACATTAAGGCAGTTTTCTTTATATCAAAGGTCTTCTGATAAGGCATTATCTTATTTAATATGTGCTAATTTGCATACAAATAAATCGAATCATTGGATGAAGCCAGGTTGAAAATGATTGTGCCATTGATGACATATTGGAGTCAAAGGTTTTTACACGGGGGAATTTGGTATATCTCTTTTTATCACTCCATAAATCAGAACATACTGTCGACAGACATTTTCGGGATAAAATGTTCTATATTTCAGGCTATGAATGATATATGAACAACATTCAGAATATAGGAAAGTTTGGTGTATGTGACCGCTAATGAAGTGGAGATTTCTGGCTCAAAAACTCATTTTGAGAAACGCTCTTTATTAAAGATATAGGTAAAATGCCATTCATTACACTACAAGGGAATGGGTTAAACATTTTTAAACATTGGATAACACCATTAAACTTCCCTAGTTGATGACTTGCTAAGAGAATTATTTTTTTAAATTAAAAATGCTCTTAAATGTTATGTTTAAATATTTAAATGAGGCATTAACTAGTGCAACTTTTGGTGAATTTAGAAGAAATCTACAAACGCAAATACACAAAGTGTAAACATTTAAAATGTGTATGTTGGATGTTTTCTTTCCACTAGTCTGAAGAAGAAGACATGTTGTGGGAGCAAAATAGCCCAAAATCTCAAAACTGACCAGTGCATGAAAAACAATGTTTTTGCCTGGGGTGTCTCGCCTCAAGCCAGGTTCTATAGATGCTCTCAATACTCTCTATCTCTCTCTCTGTCTCACTCACACACACACACACCCACACACACATCCATCCATCAGACAGCTTGCATGAATGATGAAATATCACAGCAACAGATATTGAATCAAGGTGTTATCCCATGAATCCCTAAGGTGTTCCTGTTTGTTTATAGGCAAACTCAGGTCTCATAATACATGGCTCCATGCAGCGGCAATATTAATAGACAATCTGGAGGAATATTAGCAGTATTCAATCACTGGAAACAACCAGAGGCCAGATAGATTCAGATTTTAGTTGAATGGGTCTTCAGCTGAGGCGTTACCTGAGCATAAATACACAAATTCAAATATAAGATTGTCTTACCTTGATATATTTATCCACAAGTCAGCGACAGGAAGAGATGTGCTAGTGACTTCAAACTTGCAGAAACATTATCCAGAACATAACAATTTATGACATTGAGACAATTGAGTAAACAAACAGCTCTGTGAACAGCTGTAAGAAAAAAAAAAGAAATTAACATCCCAGTAAATCGTGCTGCAACTCAGCAACAATATAATTGTCCTGTGAGATCATCCACTGACTTTTCTCAATTAATTTTGTTCTGCCATGCATTTACTTCTTCATTTAAACAGATTTGAAAATATATTGTGAATTAAACAATCAAATCAAAGTTGGTCCAATCACAAGAAACTGCTGCAAATTGACAAATACTTAATTTGTCAATTAGCAGATAACTCAGCTGTTTGAATAAAAAGAAGAAAAAAAAGGATCAACACTCCCCATCTAGAGGACCTCTTCAGCTATTTTAGGGCAAGTGCCTTCCTGGCTTTAATGTTACAGGAAAGAGGGAGGGTAAGGTCAGCAATGTCACTGGGGATCAATCAAGACTCTCTTGCCACCAGTGTTTGATTACATTAAGAATTTAAAATGATCAACAACATATTCTCACATTCAGCTCAGCCTCCCCTTATATGTGCTCTGAACACTGATGGGAACTGTACTCAGCCACGCAGGGCATTTAAATATTTTAAATTACAGTACAACTCCTTGCAGTCAAGGAATACGATTAACAAGTATCGAGTCACTTTAAATTCTCAGTAGGAAGCAGAAGTATAAGACACTCAAATGAGAAAAAGGCAGCAGACACTGAAATGTCAAGTGTGTTTAAATTACTGTCACTGTTGGCTCAAAATAAATTTAGAATCAGCTTAAACATATTTTCATCCCTTCATGGGAGTCCATATTGGAATTCTCTGCACCAGGTTACATATTGAACTGGTAAATATTTGAGTTATTTCAATTATAGCAAAAAGTATTAGATGATTACAGGAATATTCAAGCATCACTTTAGCAAAGCAGCAGCCGTCCCTCAGTCAACACACTGTGCGTTCTAAGCTCAGTATTGAGTGAAGGTCATCAGCACTAAATGAGCCCAACACACCATCACTGTAGTGATGCATGTAAAAAGAAGAAAATAGACGAATGGTATTTAAACAGCTGGATTGTTTAAAACAGAAGCGTATCAGTGTCAGAGTACAGCCATGCTCGTGGCTTTGTGAGGCTGTACTAAGACAGAGCAGTATTATGAGCTACATGCTAATGTCTGCATGCGAATATGCTCACAATTATAAAACTCACATGCTATCAGGTATAGTGTTTACCATGTTCATCTTAACTGAGCGTGTTAGCATGCTAACATTTGCTGAGCAGCACAAAACACAAAGTGCAGCTGAGGCTGATATTCATTCTTTGCTAGAATTGGTCTATTGGACAAATTGGCACTAAATTAAAAAATCAGTTGATCAAAGTTATTACAATTCGTCCTGAGGGCGACATGAGTTTCCCGTAGCAAAATTCCTGGCCATCCATCGGGGAGTTGAGATATTTCAGTCTGGATTTAAGCGGTGTATCAAGTGACTGACATGTTTGTCTACCAACCTTTGATCTTGTCTCCCAGCTGGCTGGACTCGTGCGCCGAGTAGTGCACGATGGGAGGAGGGGAGGGCGGCCGGAGGCGATCCTCCTCTATCTTGCGCCGGTGCCTCTCCTCTCTGGCCAACAAGCGCTGGCGACACTCCCACTCATAGAGGTCGTCTCTGGCCTGGGCGAAGTCCACGTGGAGACGGCCGGAGTCGTTCTTGTCTGTGCTGGAGCCCAAACGAACGTGGTAACCTGTGGGAGGAGAAGGAGAGGTCTAAGAGGAGATAAATAAAAACTAGAATTACTGTCTGTCTGAAATCCCTTCTTCATTTTATCATATTAAGCATGTGAAAATGTCATAATTAGTCGAAGAATTCTTGAATTAAGGCCCAAAAATCTGTTTTGTGAGGTCAAAGTGACGTTTGTGCCAAAGTTGAAGAAATTCATTAAAGGTGTTCCTGAGATATATCGTGCTCACGAGAAGGAGAGAATAAAAAAGGTGAAAAGATGGACGTAGAGATAGAGAGAAAACAGAGGACATGTAAGATAGCTAAGACATTTCATTGATTGGATGAGAGTCGCAACAGGGTGAAATATCAGTTTCTATCTACGCCCACTGCAATCCAGATGTACAGTAAATAGACAGAGATAAGCACAGACAGGATAACAAGCACAAATAGGCAGATTTACACAGATAGGAAGACAAAAGGCTGCATTCACACACAGATACTGACAAAGATAAATTGATCAACTTGTCCTCATTTTCCTTCAGACAACGACCGGATCACATCCTCTTTGTTCTCCCCATGTGTCCCTGTTACTGCAGCTGCTCTCCAGGTGTATAGACCAACGCGTAGACCGACAAAAGCTGAGCAAGTCACTTGAGCTTTCTGTCCCGCACGTGCACGAGTGTGAGCCACTAATTACGGTGGTAGCCTTGGATCACCTCACTGCCTCCCCCACCTGACACTCAAAGCTCATTCCGCTGCGTGTGTGTGGGTGTAAAGTGCAACCACATTTGTTTTGGTAATTGATTGGTCCGAATGATCTGTGAGAAAGATCAGAACTCAGAAACTAGGAAACAAGCTCAGAGAGCCCTGGGCCTTTCCTCCGAATACACATGAACACACACTCTCATCGCAGGAAAGCGAAGATAAAGTTGGATGTCGGTGCGAGCAGAAGAAAGAGTTTTGGGTTGTGTCTGGAGTCTGCTCTCCTTGCTCAAGGCTCTCTGTTTGCTTCAATATTTCATAAGGTGAGACCTCAGTGTGCCGAGGCTGCTGTAGTAGTGTGTGTGTGTGTGTGTCCGAGTGTGTTTTGGGAGAAGAGGCCAGAGTGTTACGGAAAGTAGTATTTATGAGAAAGCTACACAGGTCTGTCATCTGGCTAATATACGGACTTATAGCTCCAGTCTTATTGTAGGGTAGAGGTAGATGAAATCACACAAAGACACACAACCAAGCACACACACACACACACACACACGTTAAATAATGCAGAGGGTATTATTGCAGTGGCTGGTCTTTTAAATGAGCTTTGTGAGGAGAGAATATATGGCCAGCAAAGAAAGACTTAAGGCATCTGTGCAGGAGGAGCTGCTGGATGGAGATAAAATAATAGTCAAAAAGAGTCCTAAGCTGGTTTCACATGACAAACAAGAGAGGCCGCTTCCTCTCAAGGAACAGTTAAAGCTGCGTCCCATCGGCAGAAGGATGTTAAGGATTTTAAATGTGAGCAACCAGTGGTGTGGCCCTGAAACCAATTGATGAAAGAGTCAAGCTGCATAACCCTCAGTCAATAACTGGAGAAACTGTTTGACTACTTGGAAGTCTAGAAAAGACACTGCCTAACATGAACTGACATCTCATTTTTCACATTTGGAAAATCCCTTGTGCTTTTTCCCTAATTTACCTGATCCTATTTTGTGTTTTTTGACTCCCCTGCTCTGCAAGTTTTGTTTTGAACATTTTCTTTTGAATTAAAATCACCGTCTATCATCCCTCTGTTTCCCTGTGTCTCTCTGCATTTTGGTCCATCCCTTGCTACCATTTTTGCCTTAATCCTGACAACGAGGAAGTATAAAGACCACAAAAACCCACACAGGGCAGGAGAAGAGGTGGAGGGGTTCAACAAACGGCGATCTTTCAGCCAAGCGACCGCTGTTCCCCTTGTGAAACGAGATGTCAACGTTGATGTCTTTGTCACGTAACTTGTGCACTTCAGTAGTTATTGAAAGATTTGATGATCTATTCCTAGACCTAACCAAGTAGAACTGTGAAGACAGAAGTTTATTTTTTTTTTTTAAACGTGTGCATGTAACGAGCAGACACGTGTTGCTTGCTTTCGTAGGAAAACACACAAAAAATAAGAGGTAACTTTTCGTAATATATCATATGAACCGTTGTATGAGAACATTTTAGAATCTGTAGAAATCGCTCAAAAAATTCTGGCAAATCGGGATGAAGATGCATTCACGCAAGTTTTAACTTGAGTGAAAAATATTCAACCTATCCCAGGCCTTTATAACTCGAATTATTGAACATATAAAGACAGTTGGAAGAAGAAAACGCCTATAAAGAACAACAGAAAGGCCTGGGGTCTCATCTATAACCGTTACGCCACTCCCCACGCAAACATTATGACGTATAAAAACAAACCTGGCGGGAGAATGTGAGCACCTGTACAGAAACTCTGACCCATACCTACGGACATTTTGGAGACATCATGACATGTATGATGCCTGTCACATTTAATATCACACGTTACTTTGCACTTATACATTCTCTTCATCAACAGTCACTCCAGCAGTGGTATTTGTGCTTGTACTATTGAGACTTGTACATAATTATAAGCACATCTCAATTATAAAAGACATAAATCAACTCAAACCTCAAATCAAATTTTGCTTAATATTTCATCAGCGCTGTCTGCACCCAGGAGCGCAGAGGAGACCGACACTCGTGGTCAGCTGATGCAATTATTATCAGCTGTAAGATAGCGTTAAAGAACTGCAGAACAGAGCAATCTTTGTTTTAATTAAGTGTTTGTGAGTAAAATCGCTGCAGTGAACACGACTTTATTGATTCATTTATGGTTTATTTCATAGGAACAGATACAGCATACAGTACACAGACAAGTGTTCTTCCTCTCGGTAGTTGCAGCGATTCCCCGTAAAGAACCGCTGATCAGCAGCTCATTTCTATGCATCAACATTCAGGTTGAGGGCGGCATGTGAGGCTGAACCCGCCGCGTACATTTACAGGTTAAGTTGGGATTTATAAAAGGAAATAGCTCACTGGCAAGCGTAGGCAAGGTTTTATAATCTGAATGTTCTTTGGAGCATTTGCATTTCCTCCTTTGAACATATGCAAACATTTAGTGTCGATCCGACGCGCTGTTTTATAAATGAGACCCCTGGTGAGAGCTGAGTCTATGTAAGCTGTCACACAAATGCCTCCTGCAAGTTTGTGATGGCGCTTGTTTAGTTGTCGTCAAGCCATCTCCGCTGTGAGCCTTCTGCTCGTTGCAAAACGCTGCTCTCCATCACAGAAAGTGATAGGATGTTAACACAGTGATTACAAGGCAGCAGTTTGATATTCTGTGGAATGTAAGTAAAGGTTCCATTGGCCTGGTAACGTATGTTTGTAACCTACTTCATCTGTTCACAGATCTTTATTGATCCTTTACGATAGACAATCTTTTAAATCTTCTAAAAAGGGTACACAAGGACATTTGACCTGTAAATGCAGCTAATTTACTCCATTTACAGAATGGAGGATTAATGTGCAGAACGAAACGTCCATAAGGACCATCAAATAAATGAGGCAACACTGAGCAAAAGAGAAAGACAAGACTGCAGCTGCATATATTCAAAGTCATTCAGTTCTACCAGTAAACCACAGATGTAGAAAATACAACTAAGATTACATACAATTTGAGATGCACAAATGATAAATATGCAAATAAAATTATTGTGAGTGATTTAATTGCAAGAGTCAATTCGTTTTGTCTTATTCTGGCTTCCACGCCTGGCCGATTCTCTTGTTTCCTTCAACTAAATATCCAGTATTGTTCACTTCCAAAGAATTTGTATGGAGTCCCCCAATCTATTTATCCATCTGTCAAACGTTCCCGGGTGAATGTGTGAGGCGTGAGAATTGTAGTGCTGAATGATGGATATCAGCCCTTTCATTTCCATCAGAATAAAGGTTAACAGCTCGTCATTCTTCCTCCACCCAAGGTGAAGGAATGCCGGGGCACTGATAGCAGTGGACTGACAATACAAGAGGTCTCTACAGATTCAATATTGTCCATTCAGATAACAAAGAAAACTCTTATCCTCTGACCTGTAAGCCCAATGTAAACCAACACATACCTAAAAATAAGGAGGTTGGAGGTTTGAGGTTTGTTGGGGTTTCCATTGGACAGCAGTGAGGATTTGGCATAAAAACAACAAGCTACAGATAGCTAACCAGACATAAAACTTTCCGTCTGTAGTAAAAGACATAATCAAACACCACACAGGATGGTCCTGAAACTAGGGGAGGAAAGAGTTTGTACTGGTTTCTAGAGTGAATTTATCTTACCAGAGAGGAGGAGAGCCTTGTCCACACTGAACTCCTCAGCAAATCGGATATGGCAGAAGTTTTTCTTGCTCTTTCTGATGGCGGCAATTTCCCCACGCTGTCCAAAGATCTCCACGATGAGCTGCTCTGTGGCGTTCTCGGGCAGACCGCCCACAAATACCGTCTTACACCCTGGAGGGCGCTCCCTCATGGCCGGAGGCGGAAGGTCTGTCAAACATGGAGAAGAGAAGTAAAGGGACAAAATTATTTCAGTTGAAGGTACAAGTGTAGTCTCAACCCAACAGTTGGTTGAACACTCAATCAGTGACGCTACAACTTCAGTTTCAGCACGTAATTTAATCATGAAAGAAATCTGAATATTTATTTTGAGTAAAGCCTACATTTGGATTCAGTCTGCTTTCCAATTCCAGTCCAGTTCAGTGGGATGGGTTTGCTTTGCATTGCTTTCTAATAAAGTTCATAATTTATCCTTTCACCTGTGTCTAACATCGACAATCTGCCCTCAAAGATCTTCTGTATCTTTCAATGCTTTTATGCTTTCAATTTCTCTTTCCTTATATTTAATCAATCAGCTCTTCTAACTTCCCAAACTTCCACTGTTCATACATTACTTACTCCGGCTGCTTTCTGTGCTAACACTCAAACTGAAAGTTCTTCAACTGTACAACTGCAAAGTTTAATCAGCGAGCACTCGTTTGACTTTTCTAGTTTAATATAAACTCTAACATAGTTCTATTAGTTGGAGTAAAAACAAAAAAACGCCTTGTGAAAACATAAAAGTTTCAGTATTTGGCTGAAACAGCAGAGGTAGTCATGAATATGTCTCTTCTCTCCCTCAGGGAGTCAAGAGTCAACACTGTAACATGGCAGTCAAATGCATCAAACATTAAAATGACTCAACATTTAAGTCACATATATTTAAATGAACACAGGATTAGGAAAATTCTACCTCTAAAAGTAACTACCAGGTGCAGCCTTTAACAGATTGTACCTGAGGCACACAACCACCTTTAAGAAGCACCTTAAAGTTTGATCTTACATGGTAGCCAATAAAGGGAAAGTAAAACTGGCCTAATATGGTCACAATTTCTAGTTTAGTTCATTCTTGGAGCATTCTGAACCAAGACTTTCAGTACCAGCATGCAACAGATCTGACAACAAAACAATACCATAAACAAGTCTGAATGAAACAAAAACGTGCATTAGGTTCTCTGCATCTGGAAAAAACTGAATTGAGCTGTGACAGTGAAAACAGATGGTCTTGGTGATTTCATGTACGATTCAAAAGAGAGGGTTGAATCAAACGCAACACCAAGATTCATGGCGTCTTCTCAGTTAAATCAGAACTTAGGAACAGGAAATTACGTGACATCCAAGCAGGCCTCAAATTTACTAATTTGGGACACTAGGTATAAACCTAAATAGGGTGAAGGCCGACCTTTTTCTGCAGGTCAGGGCAACCTGACAAACAAAACCAGATCCCTGCTCACTACAATACCAAGCCAGCCAGCAGTTCAGTGAAGTGAACCTACCTCTTACAGGGTAATGATGTACAGCAGAAGAAAGATTTCTCTATGACCATACCATGATGGGAATATAATGATAAGCGCTAACATGGAACAATATGCTTGAATCATTTTCATATTACAGAGATAATCACGTCACGCCATCCCTAGCATGAAAATCCAATCCTTCGGTCCGGAGAGAGGCTGATCCTTTTGTGTCAATCGTTTGAAGCATGAAGGATGTCACTGACTGAACAAAGATAAATGTTGACTGATCTAATCTCAGGAAGAGCAGGCTTTCCATGGATGATATGAGTGACTGGTTCGGTCTGCACGAGGCAAACTAAGAAACTGATTGATCTGGGCTTGAATGTGAGCACTGTTATCTAACCTAGAAAAGATGATATAAAGCACAACTCAAGTTTGGGGTTATTATGGTTGGCTCCTTTAGTTTGCCCTCATTAATATAAATGTGATGTACAGAATAATAGAACAAACTCTCTGTATAACACAACACAATTCAACAGCAGAACAAACTGCAACCTCAGAAATCACAATCTATCCTGAAGATAGAAATAATAGCAGGGTTGTCGTATTAGACTAGTTCGTTAGTTTAAAGCAACGCACAATGCCACGTGGTTAACATTGTGAAACGATTGGTTAGATTTAGGCAACAACACTACTTGGTTAAGGTTAGAAAATACATTACGGTTAGAGTAATGTATTACACTAACGTTATATTACACTACGTAACTTTCAGTAACAGTCACTCGATTTAACCCGTCACTCTGACCGAATGCAAAAACGTCCACATGTATCCCTGGTTTGCAGAAACGTACAATGCCGACATTTTTTCTCCTGGAAACAATACAAAACATTAAAATGCATTTTGATCAAGTTTTAGAATAAGGCTTAAACAGCAACTATAGTCTGACTAAGTGAACTGAGCTACAGCTGTGAAAGCAACAACCTAAAACGTTCCCTATGTAAATGTTCAAAAACTATTGTGCCCCTATGTTGTAGGAAAAAGAACCTGAGAATAACAGTCTTACAGCAGCCTAAATAAACTGACAGTGACATTTGCTGACTGACACGCAGAACAAATTGGACAGCAGTGAAAAGTACCTCAAGCTGAGCTGAAATGTACGATTCATTCATGTACACTTTGAGCTGCTGACACCACTTTACCACGGCTATAAAGCTGTGGCCCAAATCATACCACTTCCCATCAATCACCTCCTAAATTAGAAAAAAATACAGTGCACTTTTCATTCAGTACTCAATAAGTTGGACATGAAATTTTAAATAATGGGCCCAAGAGGAGCCGTTATTCAGTCCTGCAGCTGTAGAGAGGCTGGAGAGCCCGCAGCAAAGTTATAGTAAAACACATCAAAGGTACTTTATGGCTGTGCCCTCATGTCACAGCTTGCTCTGGCACACGGCCCAAACGCCTTCGTCCCCTGACCTTGGCTATGATGATGGCATTAAAAGGGGAACATGCCCATACTCGCGGCTGCTCTCTCTCACTTGCATATACTCAAAGCCAGAAAAAAACACTCAGGCACCCAAACACACACTCCAACACTAGGACAGCACCAAGGTGATAGTTTCCCTGCCTTTACTTTGCAGTCAGCTGAAACAGGCAGCGCCTCATTGCACGATTCAGCATTAAATTGCAATTTTTGGCAGGGTTCTGCTGATGAGTGAGGGGGACAATATAAAAGGACAACAAGGCAACAATCTGACATTTAGCTGACATCCTTGCTTCATAAAAGCCCGCCTTGAAAAACCAACCCATTTTTTCCAGACACACTAGAGATGTGACTGCATTACCAAATGTTTGGCTTTGAAAGGAGGATGAAATCCATACTGGGAGCTTTTTAGAAATGTAGGCACGTAGACAGAAGGCTTCTGAAGGGCATCTTTGGTATTTAACTTGAGGGTAATTACAGACAGACAAGTCTGACATCAATGAAAAAGTGTTGGAAAAAGAATAGCAGGAGGAACTGATGACCATTAAAGACACTCACGAAGAAATTCCCTAAAGCAACGAATGAAATGTAGGTCTTCAGCATTTAAAGGGCTGGAGACAACAATGGGTTTGTGTCTGTGTGCATGGGAGTCATGAAATAGAAGATAGAGACAAAGTTTAAGCAAATCTGAAATTTGTCTGAGTTAAGAGACGACGGCAAAGTCCAAACCCCGTGTGGAAAAATAACTAAGGCTACTGGAGAGTGTGCCATCTACAAAAGACATTTAACACCATTACTGTTAAGTGAACAACTATTGTGCATTAAAGGAATAGGTAATCACCTCTCTAGACTCTCTATGGTCCCAGAAAAAGTTTAATCATATCAGTGCAAACTGACTTCGACGGAGGCCAAATAAACGCAATAAAACCCAGAACAAAAATGCTCCGTTTGCTTTGTTTAGCAAAGTTTGTAGTTTTGCAAAAATAGTTGTGTTTGCATTACCATGAGCCGTTGATTGGACATTTGGACAAGGAAAGACATTTAAATAAGGCTGCACAGGGATTCTCAGAAAGTTTTTGTGGGATATTTTATACATTTTTTTGCTGTCGATCAATCGTCAAGGTCATAAAAGCCAAATTATTGATTGTGATGTGATTTGCAGATTGTACTGGTATATGTTTCAACATATAATCCTCAGTTAAATTGATGAATTCTTTAATCATGAAGCATTGGCATATTCTGTCATCTGACAGGACATCAAAGAACAGCTTCATACAACCTTCGTTTACACACAAGAGGTAAAAAAAAGACTAAGGGATCGCTTGGTGAAAGCAAATTAACAGTAAGACCTAAGGCATTCATTATGGGAAATTTCCCCTATAGATCGTGCATCTCACACAGAAATATGGTAAAAACTGACTAATTCTATGGCACACACCAAAAAGGAGTACAAAATCAGATCCTGACAAATACTATATAGGTCAAACATCTCTAAAGTTAAAATGTGGATCATTGAACCCAGAAGTAACAATAGATGGGCAGATATCCTAAAGCGCGCCCTCTCTTTGAACATGGACACAAAACTGAGGGTCTAAAATGTATTGGAACTGTGTGGCACGGGCGCAGAGGTGCTCATCTCGTCCTGTCTCCTTATGTTGTCCTTATTTTATCAGTTATTATTATAAATGCAAACGTATAGCGTTTCAATGCACAGCAATGATTGACTTTGAGGTTCTATGTGATTCTATGCTCGGTAAAGTCACAGCGATTGGTGATTGCATTCACCTGTTAAGTTAATTTGCCTCGCTAAGGTGTAACTTTGGTATTTTTCAACCTGGACACTATTTTCTCATATTGTGTGTCGAGCGACTAATGGGGACGACACTTTTGAAATTGGTTCAGTATTGACGGAGAAGGCTTCAGATAACAGCCGTTAAACGTAATCATACTTATCGGGCCATTCTGCACCGTCAATGGACGTCCACTGAAAGTGCTTGTTTTTGCCAATGACAGGCTCAGATTGTTATTTTTAAGTGTCCGACAACATTATTGAAAGAATAGAGAAACGTTTTTCTTTACTTTTTGCTTTATCCGGTCTGTCCGTTATTGTGTCTAAAGTTTAGTTCGGAAAAAAGTCTCGCTCTGAAATCTGACAACCACATTGTCAAAATCAGCTAAATATTCAGACATGACATTGAAAATATTTTAGATAACACTAAAGTGCACCTTCTGTTCTCTAAAACAACACATTTTGACAATACAGGCATTCCTCTGTCCAGCTCTCACATTCCCACCGATCACCGAACAAATCACATGAAACAATAACAAACAGATCGATCAAGCGAAAAGTAAAGAAAAATGTTTTGTTTCACTGCAGGTTCCTCTCCATAATGTTGTCAGACATTTATAATGACAATCTGAGCCAGACAGCGGTAACAACAAGCACTTTTAGTGGACGTGAATCGACGGTGTGGAATTGCCCCAACGATTACATTGCAGCCTGTTTAATGGCTGCCATCTGCAGCGCTCTCCCTCAATACGAAATACTAAAAAATACAAAACAAGTATGTCTTTTGTCATTTAAAAACAATATGGGTACAACAACAAATACCAAAGTTAAGCCCTTAATATTAGGGATTGTATCCCTGCATTTGAACACACTGATCGCCTAATGGCTAGAAAACATTTTTTGTATTGCCAGACAGATGATCAAGTAAACTTATTGCAACTGCAACCCTCTCTTCATCAAATGAACACATGAATAACTGGGATAACGCACCAGCTGGTGAGAGCGCAGTAGCAGCCCTCCAAATAGAACTAATATTTTAGAGTATAAATGATAATGACAAACAGTTTAATCCCATATGAAAAATAATGTAATTTGTTAAAAGCAATCCAATACTCAGATTTAGCATTGCACTCCAGTAACACTGTACAGAGGATCAAAATGAGCAGAACCAAAGATATCTTCTTCCTTTCGCATGCATTAGCCACAATGCTACTTGTTGAACAGTTCAGGTTCAGGTCTCGTAAGGTCTCTTCTTTATCACTCCAAACTGATTTTTTTTCATTTTCTGACATTCAAACTTGTGGTCTTCATCCTTAAACGACACTGACATCACTTGAGGCAATTTATTGGATTTTGCACAGCTCCCTCTGGAGCCACAAAAGGCTTTATATAAACTTTATATAAACTATGTTCACTATGAGCCGCCTGCTCAGCCGTCGACATGTTGAGAGCCGCTGAGAGGCAATAGAAGTGCTCCTAATCTCAGATCTTGCACATTTATAATGTAAGGGTGCAGATTACACACGTCAGAATCTGTTTACAGGTCTTGCGGAGCAGTACTGCATATGTGAACAAAGTTTATATAAAGCCTTTTGTGGCTCCAGAGTTATCAGTGCTAACAGTGTTTACCTGAGGGGGAACCGGAGGGTGGGCGCTACGCTTCCTCGACGAAGCAGTAGGTCAGGACGGCATTATCAGCTGTAACCGCTGTATGACAACAGTGCATAGCAGCGGCAATGTCAACAAAGCAAGGAGAAGCTCTGATAACAAAACACAGAGGGACAGAGACTTCATTTTCTGCTCAGGTAGACATTACTTCACTATATATTTACATAGATAACAGCTGTTTGCTGCTTTATTCATGTTCAGAGTGTTAAACACTGCTCATTTAAGGTGCTAAGTGTAATAATGCTTAGACGACGATGATGCCACCAACATACATTTATAACACCAAAGAGGAATCCCAAATATTTTACTAAATTTGGCAGTTTCACATCAATTTAGATTTGTTAGAAACATTTAGAAAAGATAAAAACATGGAAGGATCTGGATCTTGATATATAGGCGAGATGACCCCTGGAGTCATCTGGGTTTCCCTGTTACTGGATATCAAGATGTAGGAGGAACATGATTATAAAGATGTAGATATGAATAAAGCCTGATCGACAGAGATACTGAGTTTCAGTGCTGGTGAGTTAAAGGTCAATAAGGAGGAAGCTGCATGTGCTGTCCGAGGTGGCGTAGCTAGGGGTCCTGCTTCCTGTGATAGCTGCCATATGGAACCTGCTGTCCTCTATCCATATCAGACACGCACACACACACACACACGCACACACACACACACACACAAATCACAATCATCCTCTAACTTGACACACTGTTCAAAGCAACATTTCTTCACTTTTTCTGTTTTCTCCCTTTTGTATTTGTTCCCCCCCCCCCCCCACACACACACACACACACACACACTCACGATGCTCCTAGTTAAAGAATACATTTAAAGAAAGATGCACGTCAGCTATCTACTGTGGCCCCCTGCGTTGTCCCCTGTGGTGGAGCTTTATCACGCTTTGACCCCCTTAGAAGAACCCTAGAGGCTTCAATTACAGCGGAAACCTACCAGTGAGCCCAGAAATCTCCTCAATGGCTCTGCTCGGTTCTGGGTGAATGTCTTTCCATCTGTTCAAATAAATTGCAGCATTAAATTTAGATGGCATTTGCCCTTTTTCTCTCTAAAAATGCCTCCTACTGAGGAATGTCTTCAGATTGGTTTCAAGGGACTGTTTTGACAGCCTCTTGGTCTATTGTAGGAGGCGACAGCGGCATCTTTCAAAAGGGGAAAAAAGTGTTTCTCTTTCATGTTGGAAGTAAATTGGCTTCCTCTGAAAACTAACCTTTCGACTTACTCTCGTCTATGGCGCACTTCTTGCCTTTAAAGGTGACATGGCAACAATCAACAGACAAAGACTAGAAAGAAGGAAATCCCTAAGTTTGCGTGTGAAGAAAGAAATATAAATTGGGATTAATTTCTGCAAACATATTTATTTAAATAAATGGTGCAACATTATTGATGGATTCACTCATAAATGCAATTAAGAAAATGAATAAAACCATTCAAATGTGGGAAAGAAAAACAACCCATCTCTCCTTTGGTCAACTAATGAAAAAGAAGGATCTTGTATAATAACAAATAATTTCCACAGAATTATACACAGATACTTTCTATTTTATTTTAAAAGGACTTGGGAAAAGCAAAAAAAACAACTCTCAGGGATAAATAGCTCATCTCCAGCCATATCAATAGAGTCACGAAATGAGTCTAATCAGAGAAAATGAATAACTCAATTGAAGGTAAATGGAGTGATCAGTTCTGATAGCATGGTAATTGTAAATGCACTTAACGCCTATTTTGTCCAATCAGTGGAAGAACTGGCAGCTAACTTTAAACAGATAGAGCTGTCAGAAGCCTAATGACACTAAACTACGTGTTCTGATACTCTATCTAAACCTCGGTCACATTTCCACCGTTTTCTTCCAGCAACAAGTCACATGACACAATAACAAACAAACCGATTCACACAAAAGAGGAGTAGGGTCCTTTCCACCACGTTGTCAGACAGTTAGAATGACAATCTGAACCTATCAGTGGAAAAACAAGCACTTTTATTGGATGTACATGGATGGTATGATTACATTGCAGCCCGTTTAGCAGCCGGCGGTTGAAGCGTCCTTCTTTAATAATGGACCAATTTCTAAAATTGTTGTCCCTCTTCGTCACACACAAAAACATGGGAAAATAGGGTTGATAATACCTTAGTAACCCTTAAAAGGCTGACAAATTTGGAATAACACTGCCATTAGAAATAAAAACATGAACAGATTTTAGAGCTTTTAGTGCAAAGGAAAACCAATGACTTAAAAAAGGCAAAGATGTGAACACTGAGATATATGGGTTTATAGTGTATCCAGTACATATTTAGACATTTTAATCGTTGTTTCAGTCACTGTTGTTTTTATTACTGTCTGTACTGGTTGTTTGAGGCAGTTTGTCTGTTCTATTGTTAGTTTCTATGCTTGTATTAGATGTTGTAATATATGATTATATTTCTTAAAGCATCACAAGGAACAAAGTCTTCCAATTGGCTACCACTACGTATATACACTGCATGGGTTGCAAGTTATGTAAAAGCAGCAATGTCTACATAAAAACAAAAGTTTAAACTTTACACACATGAATGCACAAATAACAGACTTAACAAAAACACAAAAAGTTAAAAAAAAACTTTATAAACATGTCACGTAAAAGTCAGCTTGTATACATATGGCTTTAAAAAGAAAAAAATACCATTCGTACGCTGTCAAATGAATAAAAATATAAAGGGAAGAAAATGAATAGGAGACAGATGATGTGAGAGAAAAGGTGAGCAAGAATGAAGGTGTTGCAGGAAATATCTGAAAGATGTGTGAAGATGCTGCTGTGATGGAGGGACGGTTTAAAGTGAGAGATTTTGTTCAAGCAGCCTAATGTGCACCCCACATTACATCTTAACACACCACTGGGTGAATGCTTTTATCCAAAGTGCTTTACAAGTTGCATGAGTGCTTACATTTTATGTGAGAGAGGCCCATAGGAGATGTAGTCCTTAACCTTAATGCCGTGTCATCTGTACCAACTTAGCTGCATACAATATGAACCCATGTTTATGATTCTTTAAAAAAAAATCTTCTTCAGCTTCTTAGCTGTTTATTTTACATCTTTTGTCACACACACACACACACACACACACACACACACACAAAAACAAGAAAGAAGTCAAGGCTTGGATTGAAAAACAGGGCTCTTGTGCCTGCACGAAGGCAAAAAGGAAAAATGGAAAATTTCTCTCAATGGGAACAGTAACCCTAGGTCATACAATGAGCGCTTATGGCAGGTTGTTACTTTAACAGTCGACTCCTCATTCTGCCTCAGGATTAGAATGAACTCCGTATAAGATACACTGTTTTCCATGTGCTCGTCTCTGTTCTAGCGCGTAAAGGCCTAAAGGTGTGGAGGACATATTCATTAATTTATGAATTTATTGTGTGTGATAAATCTTTCTGTCTGCATTAAACCGTAACAGTGAGGCTTCATACAAAGGGTGAACTGAACTCAAACTTCCAAGGTATCAAAGGCAGACTCCCTCGCTGGTTGTAGAGAGGAGCTCTCACAAAGAGTCAAGGTGGAAAATTGATGTCTTCTCCATCTGACATGTGAGGCTGCCTGGAAACAGCCTCCAGAAAGACAACGGAAGAGGGAGACTTCCTCCCAGAGGGAGGGAACACTAGGATCACGGTTAATTATTTAAAGAATGCAAGTGTGAAGGAAATGTTTTAGGGGTTTATTATTGCCGTTAATTCTGCTACATTAATATATCTTGATATAACAACTGAAACTTCCTTGTGAAGGCAATTTGTTGTGTTTATTTGCACATGAATATCAAACAAATGTCAAAAAACAATGACTTTATTACCTAAATGATGAACATGAAATAAAAAACATTAAAGGCCTTTTAGAATATGTTCAGTAGTCTGTTCTGGTCAATGTATGCTTGATACACGCATAGTGCCTTTTCAAAATAAACCATCTTCACAGGAAGTTAGGTTTAGGAAAAGATTGTTGTTAAGGTTAACCTGACTGACTAGTGAGCGACTAAAGACATGAATGACTAACATGACAAAATAAGTCAACGTTGACTTCGGAAGTTTATGTTTGTTTGTCTCATCTGTGCCTCCATGTTTGGAAGATTTCCCAGTTTGAGAAGCACTTTTTTGGGAAACATTAATATAATATTGTAAGATGTTAAGTTTCCATCGGGACGATAACCAGATGAGGATGTAAATTAGATATCTGACAACTCAAGGGACTCCATCGCATTGATGCAGAAGACTATAAACTCCATATTGTTATCAAGCAGTCCTTATAATGCCTTTGCAACATTACCCACAATGGCCCCATAAAGAGATAAAAAGGCGAATTAACCTCAGTATAAATGGCATAGAGAAATCATCTCACAGCATATATTGTCATATCACCTAATCCTATTTAGATGCTTCATTGGCAACTCTTTTGAAATATGAAATAATACATTTGCGCTGCATCTAGCCATACATTGCATTGGAATTTTATGAAAGGCTATAAGGGGCAATGGCCCCCGTGGGAGCGATCCCAAATCCACCACTGAGTATAGGAATAGTGTTCAGTCCCTACTCCACTCCTATGTTGCTCAGTTTTATTTGATATTGGCTGTTTAACTTTTGTTGACCTGCTATTTCGTTCGTTCGAAACATTCAACAGCAGCTTTTTCCACTGGTTCAGGCGGGGAGCTTCCTCACTTTTTGCAATAATAAGAAAAACTCTCCTTTTATTCCTACAGAACACAGTGGAAAGATTAACCCAATTACCACGAACCACCTACAATGGCCCACAGGGGACAGTACAGTAGCTATAAATAATAATGACATTTTAACTATTCAGTTATGAGAGCACAGACTTTTTGCCCATTCATCCTTATTTTCATACCCTATTTTGTGACGGTTCAAGGTTATGGTTTCCCACCAGCCAAATGTCCATATATGTGTGTTTGTGTGTGTGCAAAAAGAGAGGAGTGTTTGTCCATATACGTATACATATGCAACAGGCAGAGCCTGACAGAGGCCTTTTGACCTGGAACACTCAGAGGTGACCAGGTAATTAAGTGGATTTGACCTCTTAAACACGAGGTGGGAGGAGAAGAGATGCAGTATATAAGAGAGGGAGAGAGGGGGAGAGAGCTATATGTGTATATGGTACGATAGAGCAAGCAGGTGAAGAGAGATAAGGGTGAGTTGAGCTAAGACGAGGACAGAGTCCATCACCTCTTTGGCCTGGCATATTGGAGACAGCAGCGCTGTGATCTGTGCTCACAGAGGTCACTCCTCCAATTATACATTCACAGGCATCGCACAAGTGCACGCTGGCATGCATACACACACCGTAACACCTACTTTAATCCCTCTCCTCCTCTCCTTTCTTGATGAAACGTGCATGCAAATCAGCTACGCTCTGCTGGCTAAGAATTACTAAAGGTGAAATTAAGGAAGAATACTCCCTTCTTCTTCTTCTTCTTCACTGTCACACAATGTCTGGCTGAGTGGTGCATAGGTGTCTATCCGTAGTGAGGACAGAGATGAGTCATAGATAATGCACAATACTGCAGCAGTAAATAAAACATGCACCAGGCTCGCTGAGAACGGGTCAGCTTGCAGCGTTTCTGCGCTGCTCATATCTCTTACAGCGGCAGTGGAGACTTACTGGGGTTGGGAGGAAACAGCGTGCAGCTCTTGCAGTGGATGATCTCCTTGACAACGGGCGCCTCCCGGGGGAGGGGCGGGGACGCCAGGCTCAGGCCGGGCATCATGGGATTTATGGGGGTAATGCCAGTCATCAGCCCAAGACTGGGGTCAAAATCTGGAGTCGGGAGAGAAACATGGATGAGAATACAGAGCAAGTGACGCAGCGAGCTGCAGGGGAAGCAGCGGCACTCAGTGCACACACTTTAAGAAATAAGCTTTTGTCTCCTAACTGCTATTCAGTCACAGCTAACCTTTACTGTGAAATCATTAGAGCACACGTTGGCTGCTTCATGTTGCATTTTACATTGTGTACTTCCTCCGTGAGCGCGGGAGCAACACTTCTGTCAACAGCGGTGACACACAAGAACTTTATAAATAACTGAATATATCAGCCACTCATGAATAAATCATCTGACGAAAAACATGAATATTTAAACAATTTTTACTTATTGTCTTGTCTATTTCCCGTTCTTCCCATCTCTCTCTCTCTCTCTCTCTCTCTCTCTCTTCTGGTGTCTGTCTTCCTATCTTGAAATCTCTTTCTCTCACTTGTAAACTACTCTATTAGACACTCTCTCACTTGCCCTATATCTCCCCCTCTTTAGTCTTTGAATGATGACCTGTAACATCACAAAGAACCTTCAGAAAGAAAACAGACACCATATTCACAGATACTGATTTAGAGTGCACCTGGGCACACAAACGCACATCCGTACACTCTCGCACACATTCCCTGCCTTTTCTGATGTGGAAATACATTGCCCTCTCCCATGAGTCCCCACTGCACATGCAGCAAATGGGGAGGAAAAAGGATGTCATTGTGTGCATGTGTGTGTACATGTAATGCCTTGCAAGCCAAGTCTCTATTCCCATGAGTGACAAAAACCTGACAAGACACAAAACTGAAATGAAAGCACAACAAAACACTGAGGCAATGTTCGCTCGGAGGTTTTCTTTTTCTGGAGGAATCTAGTTTGATTATGCAGTGGAGTAGAGTGAAGAGATGAAAAAAGAAAGTTATCAGTGACACAATGCTGCGGAACTAAACACCATGAAGATGAAGAGCTGCGATACTGCGCTGGTTCTTCTGGCTGTGTCTGTCTCCTGCCGATGACCCCGGCATCCGTCTTTAGCCGGGTGACAGACGGAGAGGAGGCAGGTGATAATGAAAACACTGCTCGGATGGCAGAGCGATGAATGACTTCTTCTGGTGAGGTGGAGGAGAGGAAGATGGATAACACGGAGGGAGAGAGATAAGTGAAGCAGTAAAAGAGAAACAGAGCAATAAAATCTGATCCAATTCTTACCACGGCACGCCGGGATGTTTTCCATTTAAACTGTATCTCTACCCTGTATCTGTCTGGGGTGGTTCGCAGACGTCGCTAATCGTGATCATAACGGTATTTGTTGTGGAAAAACAATAGCTGGCTGCTGTATAGCAACCCTGTTACGTAATCTATCCTTTTCACAACATCCATGTTTTGTCTTGTGGGTTTGATTTAGTTTGGCAGCCGCCTCTCATACTTGAGTATCAGAGTGTCTAATCAGCACAAGGACTCACCATAAATAAGACTTTTCAAGAGGCTGCGCTTTCAATGGCATTCCGCCGCAACAGTGAGGTAACTCAGGAAGAAAGAAGACGTGATATATTCACTGCACTTCACTCTACTCTAATAGATCAATCATGTTGAAAAGAAAAGAAACTAAACTCTGCAGGGTTGGAAAATGTTCAGCAGTGATGAATAACAATATTAAGGCTGTAAGCCAATCAAACTCTTCTCAGTCACCTGTTGAGGTTTACGTCTACGTGACGCCCTGTGAGTCGCCAGTTTTGGCCGAATCCGTTTTTTTCATAAATGTGTGGGATTCTAAAAGTTTAGAGCATTATGTGGTTGACAATTTTTACGATTGACTTGCAAGGCAACCCTAACGAATACTGTACAATGAACAACATATTTTAATTCAGAAGTATCCTGATTGTCTAGATTTGTATCTCGGGCTACGGTCACACTGCAGTTGAAATTGTTGCAAAACTAATATTTCTTTCCTCTCAGTATGAGTTATTAATGTTTTCTAATCAGTAAAACAAAAAGGCAAATCAATTTCTATTGTGTTGCTTTCTTATTAAAGTACTACTGCACACTTAGATCTGACTTAATACTTACAAATGACTAATTGTTGGCTGTTGCAGCTTGGCAGGGCCGGGTGTTAGCACTGAAGACACAACACCCGACAACAATAGAAAAAAACAGTTAAAGAAAAGCCTCAATTCAGTCAAAACTCAAAGGCACCTTCCTTCTCAGATATGTGTTGAAACCATGTGGGAGAACAGTGGGTAAGGAAATGGACGTGGACATTGTTGTTACTCTGTACACGCATGACTTTTCACCGCCACCGACAGTTCACACTGGTGGGGGACACGTGTTACATCCTGAATGGATATGACCAGTCGTCTGAAAACGTGAGCATTTATAAACCGAGCATGAAGACCTGTTGACCCGTGTGCCGTGTCTATGTATGTATTTCACTCATTTTTCTGTCAAACTGTGGTCTTGTGTGTGCCTGGATTTTTCTTACTTTTCGTACTTTCTGCACAAAGGATTAAATAAGGCTCTTTGTGACCCAGCAAAACATCGAGATCAGACATAAAGTCTTCTCCAGGGTTACATGCCGGCTTCAACTTCGATCTGAACTCAGGTCAGTACTTTCAACAGACATGATCTGACTGCTCCAGGGCTGAGTAACTGTGTGTTTGTGTGCTTCCTTCTCCGCCTGCACATTTATTTTTTGTTACTTTGTTTATCTGTTTTGCTCCAATTGCTTGGCCGTGATAATCCGATCAGACTCTGATCTGATATTCCTTTACACGAGCAAAAAAAAAATGTGCAGAAAATGCGGTTTATTTGTTCTGTTGTATTCACAATTTAAATGTTAATTGAGGGCAAATCACGAGTAAGAACTAATCTGATTAGGAGCATGGCCGACTCACCTCAAATTAAGCCCTTGTGTGATTGTGTTCAATATTTCTTCTGGCACATCTCCTAAAAAATAACACTTTCTTATTTTTTAACCCCTTAATCCAGTGAAATAAATACAAAAGTTCACTGAAGTGTCAATATTATAATTATAAACAAGGCTAATATAAGACGCGGTACAAATGTTATCAGTAAAATCAGTTAAATTTAGTGCGGTGGTGAAGCCGATTGGATTTCTGGGCATATTTCGGTGGTTGGTGTTGTTTTTTGTAACTTCTTGTTGCACATCTCACACACATGTTGAGCAGAGCAGCTGTGGAGTTCAGCAGAAAGAAAAAAAGAACCAGCAATGTGAACCATCAAGAAAACTTTTAGTCCGAAGTCCATCAGAATCAAAGAGGGAAACGAAGAACAGCCAGCTATCACATTGTCAGATCAGACGACCAAAGTACAGAATAGAAGACAAAGAAATGCATTTCTTCATGCACAGTAGTCTCAGTTGAATCCAACAGCTCTGAGACATTTTAGGCTTGGCTCTCATTTTCTCACAAATAGAAAATGTCACTTTCCCGAGGAAACTTCATACTGTGTGATTTGGGGGATCTTTGGTCAACCAAGGACGGGGCTGCGTCAAATTTCGGACAGTTTTCAAGCCCAAAATCTTGAGACCGCTGCTACAACCCAACCGATTGTAAAATGACATGAAATGATGCAAAAATAAACTGTCAAGCTGAAACACACAAATAACTTGGACCCACGTTGTAAAATCAACATTTCATGTTTCCTTCTTTTCCCCGTCAGCAAACAGCTTCACAATCTCCTCCTCCTCCTCCTCCTTTCAGTTTCTTGATTCATAGGAGTCCCAAAGTGGCCAAAGTTTGTTTATTGTTTTGCTACATTTTCAATAAATTAGAGTGGCACTTGTTATTTCTAGCTATCCTAGCGGCATTGCTGTAAATAATGGACTGTAAACGGACTGTATTTGTAGAATGCTTTTCTAGTCTTCTGACCACTCAAAGCGCTTTAACACTTCATGTCATCATTCACACCCATTCATACACTGATGGCAGGGGCTACCATGCAAGGTGCCATCTGCCCATCAGGACATGCAACATTCACACACAGCAGGCACAGCTTACAGGAGCAATTTGGGGTTAAGTGTCTTGCCCAAGGACACATCGACATGGACTAGCGGAGCCGGGGATCGAACCGCCGATCCTCTGATTGAAGGACGACTCTGCCACATGTCGCAGTACGTCAATATTGGCCGGTCAGTCCGTACACCAACTTTGGTCCAGACTGTAATCTCTCAACAACGGTTTGAGAGATTGACATATACATTTGATGAAGACATTCATGGTACCTAGAGGATGAAGCCTAATGCCGTTGAATATCGCCTCACTTTCCATCGAGCTCCATCATTTGGTATAAAGTTTAATCTGTCTAAAGTGACAAAACACTTTTCAATAAGTGCTCACTCCTTAATGCTGTGAGCATTTCTATTTGACCTGAAACAACAATACTATTTTTCCACATGCACCAACCTACACACCTCAGCCATCCTGTCAGAGCATGTGCAGAGAGCAGCAGCAGCAGAGACGTGTGTGTGTGTGTGTGTGTGTGTGTGTGTGTGAGATGAGATATTATTTACTCTCTCTACTTCCAGGGGATTTCTTAGTCGCTCCGGGTCTCTCGCTATGGCAACAATGGCGCTTCAGCCCGGAAGCCATGTTTTATGTTTCATCACCAACGATGATCTAGTGCTTGAGTGGTTTCAGTGCAAAAGGGGCCTGTAGTGAGAAACTCCTCCGAGACCCAGAGATCATGAAAGTGCCCTTAAACAAAAGCATCAAGACAAACCTTCGAGTTCTCCGACCGCCCACACAAGGCCGCCAGTCTCTACGTCTGTATATCTCTGATCTCTTTTTCTCCCGCTCACCTAGTTTAAAAAAAACAACATTTCTCTGTGCGCTCCTTCGTTACTGTGCATGGCGCTGCTCTAAAGCATTTACACATACGGTGCATCCTCATCCTGGTGCTTTATTTCTGATGTAAAAATCTTTCCTGGAGGTTAAATGTAAATGCATTTTATCAAGCTGGCCTGTGTGTGAGAAGCAGAGACATGAAATTAAAATGAAAAAGCATAAATTTGACGACACTGAGCTCTCGGCTATCACCCTTTTCTGCCTTGACACAACATGCCCTCCCCTCTCTCCCTCCTCAAACTGTGATTTCCACAGTAAATGTTCCCTCTCAGCAGAGTCAGCGATGGGTGGCGGTCAGAGGGACACGGACAGCCGCTGTGAGGCATGTTGGGTAATATGGGTAATATCTTCTGATGAACAGACAGGCCTAAGCCTCCTGGAACTTGGCCTTTTACTCACCTTGCCAACTGTCTCCCCCTCCTCATCTCCTCCAGATGTCTCTCGAAAACCCATCAATCTCAATTAACCATAAAGAATTCTTCATTTGATTTTCTGTATTGTGATGGACGTAACTTTATCACATTTGTTCTGCATAGATTGCACCTGTTAAACTCTGTGAAATTTGTATGAACCACAATTTCCATCATTCATTTTGACACTATTCATTTCCCCCTGACTTTACCGTACGGGATATTAGCCTCAGTGAGTCTCTCGCTGATGGCTGCCGTAGATCGAATCACAGAGTATGAGCATATGTGTGTGTGTGACAAAATTGTATTTCTATGTGTGAGGGCAGTGTGTGTGTGTGTGTGTGTGTGTGTGTGTGTGTGTGCGCAACAGGGAGAAAGAGAGAGTAAATTCATTCACATATCTTATGAGCAGCTGCCTTGTGGCCTCCCACCCAATAACACTGATTGGCTGGTCCAAACCAGCCAATCAATGCCATTATTGCTTGTGATATAAACATCTATCTCCATGAGGAGAGCCGATCATAATTGCCCTTGTGGTCCTGGAGTGCTGCAAGTTAACAGAATTGCCATTTCTGCCAGGATCTGCCTGCATGAAAAACACGTAATCCCCTCTAGCAGACTCTGACCTCTGGCCTGCCAAGGAGGTAGGGCAAGTGAATATGTATTTAGAGCTTTCTGCAGACCTACTGTATGTGAACAGCTCATTCTACAGGAAAAGGAGTACGCGGAGGCTCCTCATAGTGGTTCATGTTGCCAGATCACGCATAGTGCCAGTCAACTGTTTGTGTGTTCTGGTGCTCTGACATGTAAGGCACATCTAAGACATCTGACGTTCAATGTTATGTGTGGCTTGGATGAGTCAGTAAACAGCATTATAGAGGCTTTAACCAGCCAGGAAGAGCTGCTCTCTGCACTCATCCAGGCTCAGAAATCACTGGCGAGATATCTTAGATATGCATGTATTTTGTTTTTTACCGAATGATTTTCTTCTGGCTTTATCTTGTATGTCTTATTTTATTTATTTGTATTTCTGTGGGCCCTTTTGTGGGTCTGGAATGAAGGTGGAATTGAATTTCACACCTGGAGACGAATACTTCCTCTACTTTTTGTATTCAGGGACATTGCTTTGTCCCACAAGTTAGCAGGGATATTCTGAACAGCATAACACAATATAAAAGTGTATCTACACACTTCAGAAAGCAACATTTAAAACATTTCAAGGCCTATTTGATGTTTTTTATTTTATTTAATTTAAGCGAAAAGACTAAACAAGGCTGGAAAACAGGCCCATTACTGATAGAGCATAGCTAACTACAGTGGCTGCATAAGAAAACAAAAGGCACCAAGAAAATGTTGTGTCTCATGAAGCATGAAATCAAATTGGGTTTGGGTTTAAAGCTGGCAGCAAGCATATTGTTTAACATACCCCTTTTATTTCATATATAAATGTACATCCAGGGTAAATAATCGCTAATTAGGTCACAGTTTAATTCATTCACACTACACAGTTCTCCCACCAGCAGTTAGTGTCAGTTTAACATTCTGTTCCTGCGAGCAACCCCTGCTGGCAATGTTCCAGTTCCAGCAGTTGGGAGGAAGGGGATGAAATATTCAAAGTGCTCCTCTCTAACTCCACCGAATGTTCTGGACGGCGTTTTAACCATCGCAGAATTACAGCACGCGGTCAGTAATAGACACGGACATTCTGCAGGACGAGATAGAGACTAAATACTCATTCTCATCGTTGTATAAATGTAATGTTAATTATGTATAAATGTAATTACATTGTAATACAATGATGACATTACATTACAATGTAATGTCATCATTGTATAAATGTAATGTTAAGTATTTATGTATGATAAAATGTTACATAATATATACATTGTATAGCTATCTATCAAATGATAATAATGACACTACCTTTGTAATATTATATCACTTTGATATTGTTGTTCCATCATATATTTATTGTCACTGTATCATTAACTGTCTTTTTCTTTCTCAGCCACACGTCCAATAGCTCCTCCTGACTCTACATACAAGGATTACTTAACTCGCATACATATTAATGCCTCATCCAAACATGCACACATCTCGTTGACACATATCCTACTTAATCTAATCTAATCTATCCTCTGGGTTTCTTATCCTATCATCACATACATCATCGTAACTGCCTTATTTACTGTTCATTACATCTTCTGTGTACACAGGTTACCTCGTTTTTCACGTCATTTTACCAATGTAGGATGTTGGCTATAAAGGTTGGGCAATATGTCTCATTGTCAGAAGGTGTTTACGTGCAAACTCTTACATGTAGGCTATGTGATGTTTTATGATTTTATCTTCTGTGGAACTGCAGGATGGAGTCCAGAACAGATTTTCCTACGGGGACATTACAAAGTATTCACAACCTAATGTTATCTCGCCAAAAGTCTAGCTGTAGCTGACATCACAAACATCCCATTGGATGAGCTTTTACGGGGTCTTGCTCTCCTGATGGCTTTATTTCCCCCCCCCCCCGCGTTGTATAGGCGCCCTCATGTTGGTGTTAACATGTTTCCGAGCATGTGCTGCTGAGAACAGAGAGATGATTCAGCTGATACGGGGTCATCCGTGGCAACTACCATCCTGAGCTGACCGTCTGTTGCAGGTAGACAGGCAGATTAGGCATCAAACCCACCTGCTCTGTGCCTGTGGGTCTTGCCACTATGGAGTCCGGCTATCAACAGTAAGACTGAGGCAGTCACGAGACATTGAGCAATGCCAGAGCTCCATCTACTCAAATTACTCCCTGAGGTGGAGAATCGTTTCGTACTGGTGTTTGGGCATGAATGTTGACCCAGTAGACTGCTCCGTGCCTCTTTTCTTCCGCTTCCTGCAGTCTCAGTTTGACCAAGTACAAATAGCGTTTATGACTCAGCCATTTCGGCCTTTCATGGAGGGGGGGGGGACCAATGGCCTCACAGTGGGTCTGCATCTTTCAGTGTCAGTTTTGGTAGGGAGCCCGACTTGAAAGCTCCGTCTTTCAAGCTTTTGTTCCGTCTCTGCTAGACGAGTTGGAGAGCTGTGAGCTCTGTCTGGTAGTGGTGATTGTTTAACATGGAGGGCGGACGGCCCAGGTGTGTCACTTTGCCAAAAGTGCTTAATCCTCAGTCTATGAATCAGGTACTACAGGCAGAGCAGGAGGAGATGCCCAACCTGTGCCCAGTTAGGGCATTGCAAGCCTATGTAACGCACACTCAGCCTCTAAGGAAGTCTCTTTCACAGCTTTTATTCTGCTATGGAAGGCAAAGGGCAATACCCACCCCAGCCACAGCCTGTTCACCCTGCTGACATTTGGCAAGCGATACAGAAGTATCAGCTGCCATATCACCAGACTTCGGAGCAGCTTCTTTCTTCGGGCTGTGAGACTAAATCCATCCTCCACCATATAATACAGTTTTGCTTTTTATGTGCTTTTCTTATGTAGCATACGGGACTACAAACTGCATTTGGTTGGGCAACCCTGTGTTGTACAATGACAATAAATGAATCATGTCACCTTGCAAGACTGGGGTTTCTTAGCAGCATTTGTCACATTGGTTGGTTGATGTAATTTTCAATGCTTCCGCGGAACAGGGGTTTTCAGTTCCTGCAGGGCTGCGAGCCCACTCAACCAGAAGTGTAGCTACTTCATGGTCTGCACTGAAGGGACTTCCTTTGGGAGACTTTGTGCTGCAGCATCATGGTCTACACACCATGCACATTTGCTAAATTTTAATGAGTTGTTGTGACCTGTTCAACACCAGTAAGCACTGCTGTTCTGATGTCTGTTGCCCGGCGAGTTTCAGACAATTCAATTCCTCTGTTATAGCGACCCTTCCTATCACGATTGTGACAGTCACGCTTTTGTCTCACAGATCCATAGTTACATGGGAGAGTCTGAAGACAAAGATATTTCACTGCTGATGTTCAACATCAGTATACTGTGGCCCGTTTGTGGCATTATTGACGGGTTAAGATTATAAATTGTTGGCGAGGTTGACCAGAGGACAGAGGAATGCATGGATGTAATCAGTACAAAAACATTGAAAAACCTGCTTTAATCTTTCTTCAGAGGACAATGTGAGTTATGAGTCCTAAAGTCTCTTGAAAACTCTTGAAAAAAAGCTAAATTACATCCATGAGATAAAATGTCTTAGACATTGCTGCCCGAGTGAATAAATCCTGTCAGATTTAGAGATGAGAGTGTCTGTGATAATAAGTGGTAGCTTGTGGGGTTATAAGGTCAGAGACACAGACAGACTGTGAGACAAAGAGAGACAGACAGAGACAGAGAGAGAGAGAGAGAGAGAGAGAGAGAGAGAGAGAGAGAGAGAGA
>NW_022280057.1:679956-700804 GCF_004355925.1 Anarrhichthys ocellatus
GAGAGAGAGAGAGAGAGAGAGAGAGAGAGAGAGAGAGAGAGAGAGAGCAAAACAGCGAGATAGATGTAATTACATTCGCCAGAGAGGGGAGAGATGGAGGAGAACTCTGCCATCATCATAGTTTTGGTGCATGACTCAGTGAAAAAACAAACTCAACAAACATTCAATTTCCCAACAATAACACAAAATACACAACCCTGACCATTAAGATATCTAGAGATCAAAACACTTCTCATCTTTATGGTCAACACAACTCAAACTGAATAAAAGTTTACCTGACTGAATTCAACAACATTCAGTGCTGACAAAATAGTAACTCTGTATACTCTGGCCACAAGGAGTCCATTTGCTCACACAACCTCTGACTTCAAAGTGATAATAGGTAATCAATCAAGTGGGAGGTAGGGTCATTATTTCATAGACTTCTATGCAATCTGACTTCTTTTTGCCACATTTACATGTTTCTGTTAAACAGTATACATAAATCTACACATCGTTTTACGTGCTGATGTGACAGGCCTACAGTGTTTAAACATGGCGATACAAAATATGATTCAGCCCCTTTCTGCACCAATAGGTGACACATATAATGGTTTGTTTTGACCGTTACTTGTTACACCACTGACAAGCTTCATCAAATTCAGATGACTGGTGTTATGAACAGGCATGTAAACAACCTGATTCAGACTGTTCCCAAGTCTGTCTGCTGCTACCACATTGACAAGAAAACTGTTTAATTCTAAAAATAAGATGGATATGTTACAGATTGACAAATGACTAATGCAAAATGTCAGATAACAAAGAATTAAATTAAAACAAGACATTTTTTTTTCATGCTGACAAAGTGATGACACTTTTGCAGGACCACCTCTTTATTCAATCTGTCATATTATCTGTCCTAACCAGTGATACTTTAATAACAATAATCGTCTTTATTTATATAGCACTTATCTTAAAGTAGAATTGACAAAGTGCTTCACAATCTATTGGTGCAGCTGTCTGGTCAGCCTCGATTAAATCATAGCGGATGAAATGCAGGGACTCTGAAATCAAAGGATAACTGATGACATTTTGGGAAATACACTTGTTTGTTTTCGTACCAGCAGATTATATTGATTTCATGTCTGTTCGCTTGATAAAAAGTCCAATATCTTTTAGCCTGGCCAAGAATCAGGCTTTCAACAACCCCAAAGCTTTCATATGTACACATGTACACAGTGTATTTTACATGTTTAGGAATAGAACAATGTCACACTGTGGTATAATGAGCAGTTACCTGCCGTACAGTATTGGAGGTATTTACTTCACCCACTTGATTCATGCAGCTTTTTAAAAGTCCCGTCAATGTTGCTGGGTTTAAAGGCCCTGCACAGCCATGGTCCACCAACACAGGTGTCAATTATTGTGCCCGATTAGAGGTTTTCTCAGGACTGTGTGGGCGTGTACAGACTTTGCTTGATTGACACCTCCCTCGCTCTCATAAGCTTTGAAGCAACTGCCAGAGCGGGACAAATTACATTATGCAGTCGGGTGACTGCACATAGTTCCAGCATAACTCTTCCCACCTTCAGTCTGAGAGGTCTAATCAGCCATCAACCAGACTAAGTGAAAATACCTGTGTGAGTGTGCAGGGCCTTTAAAAAATCTTTGATAACTCACAACCATAACCCATACTATATTTTAAGGCTGCTACCGATATCAATTTTGGAGAGTTTAAAATAACAATATATCAGCCGATGGGGAAGACATGCATGTGTGTGCGCCGAGTATGTTCAGAGCAGACCGCTTAGAAAAGTCTACTGACCCTATGGATTATGGATGGAGTGCAGCAGAGGTCAGGTTTGCTGCTTGGAGGCCTCCTTTCAGCTGCTTGTTTGAGTGCAGGCAGAACAGGGACAAGTGGACGCACTGCACTTAGCAGTCAACTTTGATTGACCTGAGACTTCAGCTTCATAAATGGTTAAAGGAGAGACAGACAGAGACGGTAGGAGTGGAGTAAAAGAAAAAGAACCGGTCGGATTACCTCAAAGAGAATGAATTCATCCTGTCTGACAAAGTGTCCGTTCGTCTGTCTGCAGATGGATAACACCGAGCGCCGCTGAGAAAAAATACCTCACTGATTTCATGACGTGCATGGAGATTATTTGACAGGGTTCTGTTCCGAACGGAAAATATGTAACATCTAAAATAAATAACCGATGCTCTCACAAAACGAGTGATAGCTCAAACGATTATAGTGCAGTGCAAACGGAATGAACTAAAGGTGTTTAAAGAAGTTTAAATCATGAGGATGAAGAGCGCAGTACTATAGTTGTATTCTGTTCCTTCCTTCAGTTTATATGCATTCAGTTTGCCAGTTTATCTCATGTGCTGCTTGAGTTTTGCAGAGCGTATGAGTGAAGGCGAAAAAACTGTGAAGAGCTCAGGTCCCTAACAACCGAATGAGCAGCGCGTGCTCTAATGTGGCTGTGGGTTACAGCGGCTGACTCAGCTGTAATGAGACATTAATGAAGATGTCGGGTAGGAGAAGGAGAGGGAGGGAAATAGGGTGAACAGGGAAGGAGAGAGGAGGAAGGAAGAGGCAAAGGTAGGGAAGCACCAGCTGCTATTCCAGATGATCCATGAGGGGAGCCACAGCTGTCCTCTTCACCCGACCCTCCTCCCTCTCCATCTCTGTCTCCTCCCGTCTGTCCTCTATACACCACCCTTCAGACACTGCTTCAGCAAAACGACTTTAATGAAGATGTATCACCGCAGCTCCGGCCTTATCCATTGTTTGCCACACAGATCAAATCCCTGCGAACACCTCTGCCTCTCGACGCGTGGGCAAGAGTGTTTCCCTCCATCTCCATCACAGACAGCTCCCCACTCTGTCGGTAATGTTTATGATACTCTTGAAAGGAGAGTTGGCAGAGGCTGTTTTTAGAGTGAGAGCAGTAAAAAACACAAATATAATTCACTAGGAGAACCATGGTAGTAGTAGGGTGGCAACTTTCATAACCATTTATCTTAAATATGGATACTACTGACAATCAAATGCATGGATGCAAACACATGCATGAAAAGCATACGCTAAGTACCACAAATAAGGCTGAAAAATAACCCCCACAAAACAGAGGAGCATAACTTTATGTTAAGGGATATTAGTAAGCCTGAATGTAATGCACTCAATGCCGACTACTTAACAATGAAGTGCTCTCTGAGGCTGTAATGGCATTGGAAAATAATAAACAGATGGGCACAAGCACCAATGCTTCATTAATCTCAAAGCGCTCCGCTTTAAAATATTTAGCCAGCGTTGTGGATAACACTGTTAATGAAGTGGTATAACACAATTCATTTGAATGAGCTGTTGTGTGCCTTTCAGGGACATATTAATGACACAGCTCTGTGATTGGTGTTCATTATGATCATGAGTAGTTTCCATGTTGAATCCGTGAGTTTCAACCTCGTTGAATGGCCTTTTTTTCATAACCTTTAACCTCATTGCAACGTGAGAAAAACCGAGATGGCGGAAGAATCTGTCTAACTGTGACAGGATGCTGTCACAATTAATCAGTCAACTATAATGTCAGCTGTTGTGTGAATGTGTTTGTGTGTGCATGTGAGTGTTGCTTACACAGTCATGGAGTCATAACTCAATCTCCCGGAGTCAGCTCAGTGTATCTGTTTTTATTGGATCAATCTCAATTGCCAACATAAACTAACATCGGACCTGGCCAGGGATAAAGGTTCTATCATCAAATCAATATATAGGCCTAATACCAACCACAGCAATCTCATTCTTCATCTATTACGCACAAAGAAAATACAATGAATTTAATACACTGCTGTGAAAGGGACAGATTTAAGTTCTTGATGAGATTCTTCTCATCTTCTTCTTCTACCTTCTTTGCCACCTGGGCAAAAGAGGTGAAACTAAAATGACTGCCTTGCGGTTTTATGCCTCCGCCAACCGCTCAAGTTGAAGTTTAAATCCATGTCTGTCCAGACTCATACAGTTTAAGTAGTAAAGACTTTAAGGAATTAAAATAAAAGGTATTAGATATACATTTTTGGCGAAATTGAAGTTTGAAGTCATTTTATTGACATGTATGATTCCAGTGAAACCAAAGAGCTTCTGGTGGTTTACTACCAGAAGGGAAGTGAAGTGGGAAGTGGATTCATAAGGACCTTGGCTTTCAAATTAATGATAAAACTGGACTGGACTAACAGCACTGAATATCTATTCAGAAAGGGACAGAGCGCTGTTGTTCCAGAGGAGCCTCAGATCCTTCAGGCTCCTGCAGATCTTTTAACAGTCTTTATTAGCCAGTGCTCTGCATCAAGGCTAGGAGGTCAGCGGTCTCAACAAGCCGTTAAGAAAAGCCAGCTGGGTGATCAGGTTGGAACTGGACATTGTGGAGGCCGGGGCGGAGAGGGAGATGAGGCACAACATCAAAGCCATCTTGGATAACCCTTTGTATCTGACCAAATGTGACATATAGTCGCAGTCCTCCATTCTGTTCCCAGAGTTATGGCATTAGAATAATCAGGGGGTAACATCAACACGCACTTCCACACAAGAAGGAGCTGGGGCCCTTGCGTAATTTGCAGTGCCCCGCCCAAGTTGCATAGTGAGCCTAAAGGGCTACTCGGCTCTGTTTGCAGCTCTCCTGTAGGACATTTCAAGCGTTCCTTGCGGGCCCTCTGGTTGCCCTAATGCAGGCAATTAGTTCACTTACTGTATGAGTCAGGTCGGCTGTGAATACTGCTACTATTGCCCTGTGGGAATAATTGAGTCCTTGTACATAACATATTGATAAATTTAATACAGTTTAATAATTGGACCTTGTGATTTGAGCTTTTAATTAATTCAGAGTGTCTTTTTATTCATATTTAATGATTTTCTTTTTTAACGATTACTTTTAAATATGGGTCAGAATGAATGCAACTCTCCTTGTGATACTTTGCAAATGAATGTAGATGAGTTAAAAGTCTATTTCTGAAAGCAATTTGAGAGAGATCATTTTTCTCACTCAAAAAACTATTCCTGACAGACAGAAAACACAAGCTCCTGTGAATTAAATGCTGCAAAAGTGCCTGAAAAGGGGAATTTAGCATTTTTTTTAAGTGTAGTTCACCAACCAACACCCAGTTCAGTTGTGATGTTTTGCCAATTGTTAGTCTGAAACCCCATGTAAAACACAAACTATTTTCGAGATGACACTTTCATTGTTAAATTGTAAACAACATTAACCGGAGAACTGTATTCTTGGTTCAACAAAGGGAGCTGCCTCTTCTTGGTGAGAAAAACTTAAACCACCATCTTGTGTCCTGAAGTTTATGTTTTTTGCTAAAATAGCTTTTGCTATTGATTGTTTTTGTGTTATTGTGCTGTAACTGTGCATTTGTGTTTGCAGGGCATATATGTATCCACTGACTGAGTCACACTCTTCAACAACAGAAGTCTGCTCATGTCTCAGTTGAGGTTGTGAACCGTAGTTTAAGAAACCAGGCCTTGGAGGGATTATAGGGATGTTGACGTGTTTATATATCTTGGCTTTAAGCGAGCTAGGTTTTACAGAAGGGATCAGCGAGCACAAACATTATATTCTTGGCACATTTGATATGGCAACACACACACACTACATGCTGGCACATTGTCAGCTGCTGACCCAATGTGACCTGACCAAAGCAGGCACTAGTTAAACATCATAACTCTATTTCTAAGCACACAGGCTGAACCCTCTGATACATGTTGGGGATGAACCATAATTCTAAGAAAGTTAGATAAGAAGATCAATATCACCATCATCTCGGTTAAAAATTAAGCTCCAGCCAGCAGCCGGATTGCTTAGCTCAGCAGAAAGACCGGTAACAGGGGGACACAGCTAGCCTCCAAAACTAGCCAAGCAACATGTTATTATTCCTTTGTTGAATCCGTACAAAAAATACATTATTTGAGTTTCACAGGGTCTTCTTTGGTGGAGTCAGTGAGTCTCATTGTTTCAAAATCACTGCACCTGGCCAAGAAATAGTCCCGCAGTGAGTTTTGGAAATGCTGGTAGTTGGATTTTGTTACCTCTGGACAGAGCCAGGCTAGCTGTTGCCCCCTGCTCTCAGTCTTTATGCTAAGCTAAGCTAATCGACTGCTGGCTGTAGGTTCATTTATATACAGACATGAGAGAGGTGTCGCTCTGCAGTGTTTAGTCTAAATGACTATCTCCCTGTGGCACTCACCCCCATTCTGATGAAGTGCTTGGAGAAACTGGTTCTCCAGCACATTCAAAACCAACATCCCAGCCAGCCTGGACCCTCACCAGTTTGCATACAGAGCCAACAGATCCACAGAGGATGCCGTCTCCACTGCTCTCCACTCAGCCATCACTCATCTGGAAAATAACAACACCTACATCAGAATGCTGTTTGTTGATTTCAGCTCAGCCTTCAACACAATCTCCCCCATGAAACTTGAACACATGAACCGAGCACTCTGGGCTTGAGAAAACCTCACTCTGCAACTGGTTATTAGACTTCCTCACAAACAGACCCCAGGCTGTTCGGATTGGCAGCCAAACCTCCTCCACTCTAGTGTTGAACACCGGAGGCCCCCAGGGCTGTGTGCTCAGCCCCCTCCTGTTCACGCTGTACACCCACGACTGCTACCCCAAACTTGAAGAGAACTCTGTTGAGAAGTTTGCAGATGACACTACCTTCATCGGCCAGATTACAAACAACAATGAGACTTCATATAAAGAGGAAATCAACAACCTTGCAGAGAGGTGATCAGAGAACAACCTACTGCTCAATGTCAGTAAAACCAAGGAGCTGATTGTTGATTTTAGAAAGAAGGAGGCGAAGACGCACAATAGTGCAGAGCTGGAGCAAGTTAGCAGTTTTAAGTTCCTGGGAATCAGCATCACAAAAAACCCGACATGGTCATCACACATCTCCATACTAGTGAAGAAAGCTCGTAAACGGCTCTATTTCTTAAGGAAACTTAAGAAGGTAAAATTCCCGTGCCAACTTCTTGTCAACTTTTACAGAAGTGCAATAGAAGGAATCCTGACTGCAAACATTTAAAAAACTGGCATGGGTCAGGAGAGCTCTACAGCGGGTGATTAAAACCGCCCAGATCATCATTGGTACCCATCTACTGAGCATCGGTGATAATGGTGGGAAGAGGAGCCTGTGAAGAGCTAAAGGGAATTTAAAAGACAAAACCCACCACCGCCACAACCTGTTCACCCTGCTGCCGTCTGGAATGAGATACAGAAGTATGAGCTGCCGAACCACCAGACTTCAAAACAGCCTTTTTTCTCTAGCTGTGAGACTCCTTAATTCATTCTCCACTATCCATATATAGTATAGTTTTTTTTTTCTTTCCTATGTAGCAAATTGGGACAACAATCTACATTTTTTTTGTGCAACCCTGTCGTACAATGACATTTAAAATCCTTTTCAACCTTGTGACCTGGTCTCATCCATCTCTGGGCAAGAAATAAAACAATTTCCAAAAAATGCACAAACCTTTCACCTACACTACAGTGTGCCTGCATGTGCTCAGCCAATCAGAATGAACCTAGCCAAGCCCTTGGGGGCGGGATAGGATTACTAACTCTGAGTGTGCAACTAGTGGAACAGCGAGGACACTCCTTGAAGGGGTTACCACACATACTCTAAACACCCTGAGCTCCAGCTGGACTCTGTACAGTCAGACAAGGTTGACTTACCGCCCTCACAGTTATAAAAACACACACACATGTCATCGTCCTCTGGACACATTCGTCATTTTCAAAGCAGGAAAGTGAGCTAACAGCACATCCTTAATTATAACTGCCTGGGGGAGTGGATGCAGAGGAGGGGAAGCTCCAGACATTCAAACATTGACGCATCGGGAGCTGCCCATGTGCGATGAGTACAGCTTCTCCAGTGCTGATGCTCACCTACTTGCTCAAGGGTACTTTGAGGGCAGCGGAGGGGGAGGAAACACTGTTACTCATATATCCTCCTACACATATTTCTTTCCCAGTCAGTCAGTGGATTCAAGGCAACAACCAAAAAAGGTTCTGTAACCTTAAGGTGTCTGTTTCTGCCACCTCTAAAAGCACGTAGGCAGCTATACCTTACAGCATATCTTCGAACCACAAAGTCGACTTAAATCTTGGAAAAAAATACAATGAGCTGTGGGATATAAATTCCCACATCAATATATATATATACACTGTACAATACAGCGCACTTTTGTTTGTGTGCCATTGTGTGACCTGTTTGGCAGCATGTATGTTTTCTGTGGTACCTGGCATGAGCTGCTGTCCAGTCATGCTTAGTGGAGGCATCCCCAGGTTGCTCATGGCTGTTGCCCAGGGGCTGTGGTCTGACATGGGCATTGTCATGGAGGTAGAAGCCATGGTCAGGTTACAGTTCCCATCTAGAGAGAGAGCGAGAGAGAGACAAATGAAAGGAAGTGAGATTTAAAATATAAAATTTCCTTTGTGGATCATTATTGAAGTACTCCAAAAAGATGTGCACCGATTTAGATGGGTTAAGGGAAAGTCCAGGGTCAAAACCAGAACTACATTTAAGGTGTCAAATCCCTGGCTTTCTTTTATGATAAAATCTTATACCTTTTTGACACGAGTGCTTGGTGATCTCCAACCTACTTTCAATTCTGTCACAGGAGCGAGGAGACGTGAGGCCACTGTGACCCTGCTTTCAGTTTGACACTGTCATTTATATTCCTCTTCATAAAGTTGTTTGTTCAACTACCGCACGGAGGTTCAGTCTGGCCTCTTGGTACCTCCTGTCTCAGTGACCCGGTGACTTACGACCTCTGCTCAAAAGTTTGCAGCTGCTCTGACTGACAATGCTGACACACACACACACACACACACGCACACACACACATGCACGCGTACAGACACAACGACAAGCACACAGACACTCTCTACTCTTCGCATTGAGGTTTGTTCAGAACATCCGGTTGAAGAACACTGCAACTCAAAAAAGACAGCTATAACTGCTAAAAGTTAAATTTGGGATTTAATAGAATAGAATAGAAACCCTTTTTATTGTATGTAAGTTAACGTCATGTTATCCCTATTTTGTATTTAAATACAATAGATTGTTGGTATTTCTCATGTTAATTGTTACTGGAGATATTAAGGATGATGCGCAATTAAAATGAAGTATAACAAAAAATTTAAATGACATGTTTTTGCAGATATTTTAAAAAAAAATGGAGCAGATGCAGAGTAAACCTGCATCTATGACTGGCTATCCCTGATCGGATCATACATGTGATTAATCGTGTGATGGAGCTTTTGAAGTTCACTCCCACACTTCACTTTGAGTACAAGTAAGTTGCTTGATAAATGTGTTTTATTCCTCACTCTCAACTCAACTTTTTTACGCCTCAGTTGATCCTTTTGCGGTAGAGCGATTCTTAGAAGTTTGACAAATACAAGACCTGACCAAAGTTCAACTTGACGTACAACACACAAGGGCATAAAGCAGTACACATATAACATTGCCTCAAGTAAAAATGCAGATGTTATTTCTGAGGCATAAAATCACTGAAAATTCTCCAACCGACGACTACAAACACACATACTGTATGAGCTGCCACACAAAACCTCAGGCTCATGGTTCTCTGCCAAGTCCTAAGTCTTTCATAGAAAAGCAAACATATTCAGATCCCCACAGATAAAAAACCCTGCAGTTAAGTCAACAGTAACACATCGCACATCCACCTGGCGGCTGATTCTCTCGATCTGGAGTTCATTTCATAGCTCCGAGTGCTCGTATAACTCTTGCTGGTTGAGCTCTCGCTGGCAGACCTGTAAATTAGCGAGCGGCGGCCGCTGCTGGCTGAGCCACAAGCCTGTCTTTCTCTTCCATGACACTTAGTTGTGTTAATACAAACCAGCACTAAACAGCACTGGGATCTTACACCTCAAAAAAGTTTTTTCCCCCACAATGCGCGCGCGTGTGTGTGTGTGTGTGTGTGTGTGTGTGTCCCTGGCCTGTTCCTGTCTGCGGTTGTTTTTATAGCACCACATTCAGATAAGAAATACCACCATCGAGCTGACAGAACAGCTTATTGTGCTTCTTCTCTAAAAAAATATGCTGGTGAGATGTTTACAAACAAAACACCGAGATGTTTTCCATATTGCTGTAGATATAATATAGTGTAATTATGAAATTTCAAAATGTATTTATTTATGTATTAATAATTAAGGCTGTGTTTTGCCAAAGAGGCTTTGACAAAGGGGAACTCATCAGCACCAGCGTGCTTGTCTATTAGCAACAGGACTGTTCTACATTGCCTTTCATTCTGCTAATTAATATTCTTCTAAATTCCACTAACACAACAGCAGCATCACTGCTCAGACCCGCTCATTAAAAGTTGTCTCTATGTTGTCATGGCGAGGCCCGATAACGCATTCGTCGTTGTGGTGTTGCTGTGTTCCCGACAGGAGCTTCACAGGCCTGTTAACTGCTTACAACCCAATTAGCTGCGCTGCTGACTGGATGGTAGTACACCCGGGGAAGAGATAATACAGTGGGGGGAACATAAAGGTTTACTACACGTCCATGACCATTTGAACGCAGGTTTACAACACAAGGAGTGATAACGGACTGTGTGGGGTTTAACAACAGACTGCCCACTATCCTGTTGGTTGTAAAATGCTGATTTGAAAAAAGATTTGTAAAAGATGTCAGAAATAGATTCCCGACTACTACAACATTTCTCACCCTGTCATGCTGTTATCTTTCCTCTGCTATCGGCCCACTCGCCACTTTCTTACGTCTTTTTAACAAACGAGATCGCGTGCCAGCTCAGAGTAAGTGAGAGAGTGGTGTGGTGCGTTTGTGTGGGTTGCTACTTTGGAGGACAAAGCATCAGTTACACATGAGATGAAATGATGAATCAATCTCCACAAGGTTTGGACCATTTGTCAGCAATAAGGTACTCTTGAGTTGCTGCATACACAAGCCAACAAACGTTGCCAGTAACACCTGCAGCAAGCCTGAGTAATTGTAGAGTGACTCTTTGACAATTTTTGAACTCTTTATGCCTTATTTAATTATTTTATACAAACCACAGTATTATTTGTATGAAGTGCACACCAGGACACCACTTACAAGCTTTTTCTGGAGCTTTAAACTCCCATCTCCCACATGAGACCATCCATTATCACATGGCCAACGTTTCATACTTGGTGTGACACTAAATGACATATTGATGAAACCTCATTACAACTGCAGCATCTCCATGACAAAGCAGACAACTCAATTTGCGTCTGCAATTTTGAGATATGGTTAACAGTTAAAAAAGCCAATAAGCGGACCTACAGTTAAGATTACTTGTCACCCTTGTCCTCGGTCTTCGATGGGTTTGTCAACCAGTGTGATGTCGATCTTCTCTGTGCCCCACTTACAAGAATTAATTAAATTTGCCTTCCAGCCTATTAAATTAACACATGTCAATCAAAGTTGTATGAGTGCCCTCAGAAAACATATAAGAGGTTAAAACCCTTCCTCGCATGGAAACATTATAATTTGATTTTAAGGGGATCCACTTGTCTAGCTGTCAATTACTACATAAGAGAGATCTTTGCTGATTTGCTAACTATTGATGGAAAACTGCAGCCCTTTTGTACCTATAGAAAGAACAAAGCAGGTCAAATTGCACAAAGTGCACCAAAGGCATGTGCAGCTCAATAAAACAAAGGCAGACGGAGACAACACACAGGCATCCAAACTGTACTATCCTACAAACAGTTTAATAATACACCAGCACAGTAAATTTGAAAAAAGTTGATCTGAATCTATTTGATGTTATTTCCTTCGTCAGATATTTGCTTTTAATGTTATCATGCTCACATCATCCGTTGGAAACAATAGAACGCAGCAGTAATGTGCAAAACCAACTCACCTAAAGAGCTCCCTTCACTCTATCAAGCAGTGTGTCTCATTAACAGAGTCACAGTTGAAAGCCCTTTACTTTTAAGCAGGTGGTTCAAGAGGAGATTAAAGTAACAGAGTCATGGACAAAGTTTGAAAGCTGCTGCTGCTGAATCCGAAATTCATTATTGAGAGTCATCTCAATACAACATGTGGTACCATGCTGTTCCACACAATTATTTCTGAGAGTTGTGGATAATTTGATTTAGTACTAAGTTGCGACTCGGATTGGTAACATTTAGAGTTGCTGGTGGGGGAATTTTTCTCCCATGTTCCCACTCTCTTATGCTAAGCTAGGCTAATCATCTGCAGTCACCTAATCAACTGAGAGTGGTATTGATCTTCTGGTCTAATTCAAAGAGGAAGATAAATGTTAGAAAGTATTCAAGTAACAAGCACTCTGTTCATCGTTTCTGCTCGAGGCCAACACACCTGAATCTCCGATTCAACTGTTGGCGGTTGAGTTGCATTGTGGGTAATGTAAGGACCCCCCCCCCGATGAAGACAATGTCATGTCAAAGCAGCCAAACCTTTTAACCAATATGCCCGACTAAATGAAAGCTTTTAATATAACTTTTCCTCCTTCCTCTTTCCTCTGCCAAAGAACGCCTGAAGAGCATTTTAATTTCGGTGACTCAAGAATTGAACATGAATATAGACATGCAGTTATATTGCAAATCTAATTCGGCAAAGACAAATTCTTCAGTGCTTGTCAATTTCTTAGACTTACACTTCCTGCTGTGTCGGATATTGTAAAATGTAAACTCATGAGCTGAGTCTACTTGCTTGTATTCGCTGATCTTGTGAGCAGAGTCAGCAGTATTTTTGGCCAACTATCAAAGTTATGTATTGTTTTGCTAATGAAATAAGTCCACTGAGAAAGACAAATTATTCTCTTCACACTGGTTTCTGGGGTCTAATAAGTCAATTTGTGGTTTGCCTGCAGTGGTAAATGAATTTCTGACAGAATATTACATTTGATTTCTCTGCTGCCTCTGATCATGAAATTTCATTTCCATTCCAGCGCGTACCCTTGGCCATACAGTACTTTCTGTCAATTTGGTCTGAACCCCACAGCCAATTGCTGTCCATCCACTGACAATTTCGTTGCACTGTGGTAGCCAGCAGCCAGCGGAGATGCATTCATTATTTCACACGCAGTTTAAGCAACAGGTAGGAACCTTCTGAAACAGTATTCCTTTTTCATTAATCTTACGTCTTCATGCTCACAGCTGAGTGTTTGAACTTAAAGTGTTCTTAAATGAAGCTGCAGCTCAAGATTCAACATTTGAAAATCCTCCTTTCGTCCGTTTGCTTCCCTTGGGTTTGGCACATTTAATACGGCAAATGAATAATTGCTTTTAACAAGGTGTCCCCAATATTTAGCACATGTTGTCTATTATGTCTTGTATCTTTTTCTTTTCTTTTATAATTGATAATGACAGGCTTGAGGTCTTTCTGAAGGGACTCCGTCTGGTTAAAATGAATTTGTCGATGGGAAGTTGATTCCCCCTGTGCCCCCGAGTCATGAGCTCGTGAACTCTGAGGATTGATTTCAGACCGAGGCTTTACTGATCTCCTGGACTCTCCTGATTGGCCTTTAGCTCCACTAAATGCTCCCTCGGGGGGGTGGGGCTGATGGGAAATGAAGCCATTTTAAAGGCCTATTGGCTGTAAAACTCCCAACCGAGAGAGAAGCTTGGGACCATTTTAGACCACAATGAGCAAGCTTTCAATAGCAAACCACTATCGTAAAGAGAGAGGTGGAAAAGAGGGACAAGTTCCACCGAGGTGGGGAGAGAGAAAGAAAGAAGGAAGGAAGCCGATGAAAGAAATATAATATATACAAAATAACAATATCTGTCTTGGCTATCTCTTTTAATTTACTGCATCACTCTGAATAACCTAATTTTATATATAAAATACAAATGCATAAACACTCCATTACCGGCCCAATTTTCCAAAAGGAGGAAATAACACAGTTTGTCACATAATTCATCACATACTTATTGTAAATGAAAATGTGTGTCAGGGAATGCTCACCGGCATCAAGCGAATCCTTAATCATGAAAACACACAGCAGGCACAATAAAATGCACGGATTGCAAAACTGCCTTCTAGTAGTGGATGGCTTTTTGACCTCACTGAGAGGGAGTGCGTGTGTGTGTGTGTGCCTTTATATACCCTCCTCACCTATAGTCAACATCAGCACAACCAGGCAAGAGAAACTACATCAGCATAAAACCTGGATCATCCCAACAAAGTGCAATCTATCATACATTTGACTATAGCCAGAGTGGAGTGTACCAACGTGAAAGTAATTGTAATGAAAGAGTGAACACTTAGTGTTTCTCTCACAAAGACTTTACTTGGGCGGCCGCCCAGGTATATTAATGGCCTCTAAAGGCACTTTTGGCGCCCTTTTAGCATGTTTTATATATTTTTTATCCATCCGAGAGAGCGACGCCATCCGTGATCGATGAACTAGTGGACAATCTCCCCTCGCTCTGCCCTCCCACACCTGTTTGTTCGGATATCTACCGACAATCGCACATGCTCTGCAGAGAAACGCAGAGAGAGAGAAAACTGATGCATTCAAGTTAACTGTGAGAATTTAGTCTGAACCTTGCTTTTCAACACAACGCTGCCAATCTTAGAGACCAAGCTCTTTAAATAAGTTACTGGCAAGCATGTAGGAAGCCTAGCTTCAGGATAACTAGTTAACTTTAGGATATAGCCGGGATGTCGAGATTAGTATGCAATACATAGCTAGTGGGCCAGGATGTTTTTCTATAAGAAAAATAAACTGAAAAACGATAATGAACATCAATAAGTTTCCCACAAATGTAATACACCATTGCTGAAAAGGTTCATAAGGACACAGTGAGATGTTGAGCCTATTGCTGCACACACACAGCTGCTCTCACACGTCATTCTAAATCTCCTTGTCAATCAAACACTCAACCCTCTTCCCTGGTGCACACACATGCACAACTACAGACACAACATTGTTAATATTTTATATCTTCACTTTCTCCACTGCTTTGATCTGTTACTTACAGCGCATACAAACCAGTAGGGGGTCAAATAATTAGAGCGGCGTTGTGTAAGACCTCCAATTTATCTTTATATATAGAGCTCAGCTCACGAGAAACTAGAACACTAGCAAAAGAAGAAGCAGCAGAGCATGAAGACAGTGATAAACCCCCTTTAGATGTTTCGTTGCAATATGACCTTAAGATTAAGACCGTCTGTGTCGTATGTGGAGTGCAGGTATCACTGCAACCACCAGACTTTATGAAACAGCGATTCATTGCATTTGCTGGCACGACATGTGCAACAGTCGTGTGACGCATTGGACAACCGTAATCCGCAGATTCAAAACGTCGACAGGGAGAAAACTAGTCAGTCAAGAAAATTGGTATCTGTGTAAGATATCTGGATCTGTGTTGACCACCGACATATTTCTGTGCGAACAAAAGAATAATCTTCTAAAAGGCACAGTTTTTTACTGGTAAATTATCTTCTGCAGCGTCTTCTCTTTTTTAGATGACAGAAATACATTATGCAAGTTCTGGTTCTTGTTCCATATTATTACAATGAACGTCTCTTTCTTCATGACAGTTAAAAAGGCAGACATATGAGGTAAAAGTGGATGTTTGTGTGTGTGTGAGAGAGAAAGAGAGAGAGAGAGTAATAGAGAGATAATAGAGATCGGGAAAGAAAAGCTTGAGTTCTCTTCAATCAATATAAATCTCCTCCAGCTCATTATGAGGTTTGAGTTGGACACGATTGATTGATCCATTCTCCCTCTACCCTTGAGGTCTCTACTGCCAGCAAATGTGTCTTCATCACCTACAATTAATCTAATAAGCCTTATAAAAGCATTCAATATGGAGGCAGTGTCATCGACAGGCAGAGGCAGAATGTTTACTGATGAATAATCAAACACGGGAAATACTGATTGGCCTGCTGATCCTAACAACCTCCAAAGCTGCCACATCACATGTATTCTGACAGTGAGCTACTCCTTATCAGTTCTCTGTCAATCAAACCGGGTGCTCAGACTGTAAACCAGTGAGTTTTATCTTAATCATCCACAGGCAGCCAATGGTTTGCAAAAGTACTCATAAGTAGGCAGAAATACCAGCATGCAGCTCTATCCTCAGCATGGAGTGCATCCATACACACATATTAATATCTAGTTGAGGAGCAATTTTAAATCACTTTCTAACACCAACCGTCCAACAAAAACTTATGAAAAACATAAACTCCAGAGAATGATGGCCGACACTGTTTTGAAAGAAAAGAATTGCCATGGCTTAGGGGGTTTACTTTCACTTTGCTTCCTCACCGTTATGGATAAGCCCAAACAACTTCAGGCATTGTGAACATTGGGGAACAGGTAATTCTGCTGTATTCCATCTCTATTTTGCCTGCGGTGAGTTTATACCGCTCAGGCAAGTACAGTAGCATACCTTCAGGAATTCAGCAAGAAAAATGAGAGTCTGGAGACACCACCTACGACCGCATTAAATGGTGAATATGCTGCAGACACAAATGTCTTTTGTTTAAACAAACAAACTAAATAGGAAGAAAACTTCTGAATAATTCAGGGACCTGTAAGCAGTTGTGTTGTGAGACTATCTTCAGGTTTTTTGACATTTCATTTTCCATATATTTTACGGCCAGAAATAATTTGTTGTCTCCCTGTGGCCCAGACTCCGCTCTGACAACAGAACCTGCTAAGCCCGCTCTATAACCACCGGATATAAAGGGGACTGCATGTGGACAGTAGTGCAGTGAGGGCAGATAACGTGCTGGATCCACATAAAACATTTCTGGGGCAGCAGGAGACTAGAGTTTACAGAACTGGACTTGTGACTGAAAGCCACTTCTTCGAATTTCTAGGTCGACGGGGGAAAATGTGGGAGAAGAGACCAAACGACCAACACTCTCACCTCCCTCAAATATCATCGATTAGGCCGAGATGAAGGAACTTTATCACCGGCTGCTGCAGTGGAGCTGCTTCAGGCCCAAAAGCGGGACACTCTGTGAACGTGAAGTAACAAAGTGTGGGCACATCTCAGCAAACTTTCCTGGTTGAATTAAATAATTTAAGTAAGTAAAGATTAACCACTATTATCTTCTGATTATCTATTAGCCAACTTGTACTATATATTTTCCTGTACACTTACAACCCACAAGCTAACATTACATGATTACGGATTTAGAAAAACTAAATCCTGCAAAAATCAATGACGACAAAACATTGATATTATAAAGCAGTGAATGATTTCCAACCTGGAGTAATACTCATACCTCAGAGGGTACTTCTGCTGTGTGCTGGTGCCAATGGGCTACGTGGAAAGATAGTAGAGGAGCACAACTAATTTGAAAAAAAATATTTGATTAAAATAATATATCCACAAATTAAGTCACCTGTTCAGACACCTGAACATTACATGTTTCAGTTATGTTACTGTGTGCGAGAACTAGTTTGCAAGCGAGCACAGAATTTCAAATAGATAGCTAGAAGTAATAAATAAATGCTAGAATTAAATAGCTAAGTACTGACGAAACAGTTGAAATGTATAATGGATGAAATACTTCTACTAAAGTAATAGATAAACAGGAAAACTGAGGTTCAGTCAAGTAGTAGTAGTGGTAAGATTACTCACCAAACCAATCTAAATATTAACATTTCAACTGCATGAAAGATTTAGCAATACCCACCCGAAAAGATTGGGAACCACTGGCATGAAGAGTACCTGCAGACAGTGCTCCAAAAATGCCATTTGCAGAGTAGATAAAAGACATTTTGTGAGTATTTCACTTGTTCACGAGAGTGACAAAAAGGTGCACGTAACATCATCAGTTATGGACCTGCGTCGCAACGGAATGTTTAACTGACACCAACTGTTGGTGAAACAGCAACAGCCCCTGAGTGAATTATGAGCTACCAAGTGTATATTTCCATTCCAGTGGTTCTTTAAGCTGAGTGGACAAACACTTGAGCTCAGTGCTCTCTCATTATTTGAAACCAGCTGAGGTGAAAGCTGCGTGAACCCTTCATGATTTCACAAGCTAACTCTTTTTGAATCATGAAGAAGAGATGAAGGTGAGGGTGTTAAGAGAGGTGCTTAGCCATCTTTACAATCAAGACACAAGTTGAGCTCAACAGGGTGACATTTAATTGCAGATGGAGTGCTTGTAATTTAGATTATTTCATGCACTGATAAGGCAGACCAACTTACTCTGCACACCTGTCCATCAGCTAAGTATTTCTTAGCTGTCCTCATTGGCTGAATCACAGTTGACCAGTGAAAACTTGAAATACTCATTATCGCCCGCTGAGTGCGGGTGCAGGAGGCGTCTGCACACAGTGGCGCATTTACAAACTTGTACTTGATCATCGGGTCACAAAGGTGTTTGGTAATTAAGTGGAGGAGCTTCAAGGTCCCGGAGCTGGTCAGCATCCATCCTGACAGAAGTATGACACCCAGCAGCGGCAGCAGGAACAGGAAGAGCAGGCCGGTTAGCAAACACCGCTTCCTGCTCCCGTCACTCAAAGCTCATTTCCCCTTCTGTCCCCCAGACAAACTGGGATTATGTGCTGTTCCTGCATAGCCATGGTGGCTCTGTCAGTCTCCGGCAGTGATTGCATGTTTGCACAAGTGTGTGTGTGTGTGTGTTTTCTCTGAACAACACACACTGGAAACAAACAGGTGTCACTGGCTACACATCACCTGAATATAGTACGCCTTATTGTCTCCATAGAGTCATCAATCATTGAATGAGCCATCCATAGGGACACAAACACACACGTCCTTATTTCACACCTGATTTAGTTTGTTTGACTTGATGCCCTCAGGTGGGCTCCTCCCTTTGTTTTTCTTTCATTCTGCTGATATAAAAATGACGGACAAGTGAAAATGGATTTATTTACAGTCAATAAAAGACTCCTTCAACTCATTTCTCAAGATTGGACTCCAAGCATATGGTAGGCTGCATCACATACTAATCTAATCCTGCAAGAGAGCAATAAAATTGGCTTTACTATACCTATTAAATATGTCACAGCTCAGTATGAGAAGTTATTGAATGAACAATGATAGGCACACTGGTAATTACTATAGTAAGGACTACATAGGCCTCCCTTAGAAAAAGTAATTGGAAAAAGCTCCTGTTGTGTTTTCATAATCGGGGTGAAATATTCAGAACAACAGCAGGAAGCATGGCTTATATTTCAGATTAATAAAACAAAACACACATTAAATTATGTGATTTCAACTATATGTGATCCAAATCTCAAACTGTGCCATGTGAAGTGGATTTTAAGTTCCGTAATTATAAGTTAATTAAAGACGCCGTCTTAAAGGTTCCCTCGTGTGATTCATCTGGCTCATTTATTATACAGCGAGTCAGAATATGACTCGAGGATTCATCAGAGCGGAGTGATGTGTGCTGGACGATGCAATCAATGACATTCAGCCCTCCTGCTCAGCAGCCAGTCAGTCAGAAAGACAAAGAAGACCCCTTATGGCAGAAAAAAAACAGAAGCCTGAAAGGGACAAAACAAACTTTTATCAGGCACAATAAAGATGAAGTCAAAAGAATAACGTCTGTCAAAAAAATAAAAATCTGCCATAGCGGGCTGTCAGTCAAAACAATCCCTCAGAGACGTGCAACAGAGAATATGCTCTGCCTCCGTCTTGTCACTCATTCAAATACAACTCAAAAAAGACAAAAAGCCTGAATAAGCTGTTGATTCTGGGCTACGTGGGAGACATAACACAACGGTAGAACAGGTAGGAAGAATGGTCAAAGCTCCACTTGTAACACACTCTTAGTTTTACAACGAAACAAAAACAGAGAAGTTAAAAGATGAACATATTTTTCTCTGAGGACGACTCTCACTTATGTTTCAGTGCTTCCGTTTCTGAACATCTTCAAACCATCCTCAAGAAACAGGAATTGAAAGGAGGGTATTCCCAAACTTTTCAAGACTCCAGTGCTGCGTCTTCTTAGACCTAAATACAAAAAGCATTTAATGAGTCATGGGAATACTCTATATGTGAGATATGAACAGAGAAACATTACCCTCAGTCAGATTAATGGATTTCCATGTTATAAAGAAGGAGACAAAGGCATTTGTTCCGAATGTCTATTCAGCCTAGTGAAGGACTATTTAATGGAAGAAAGAGTGAATTGGGATACTCTACCTGCTTTTACACCTCATTCCAAAATATGTTTGAACTTTCATGTGACACACAATGGCCTAAATTAATCACAATGCTCCACATTGACCAGTAAAGGTCCTCTCCTCCTCCTTGCTGAGATGTGGGCATATGCATCTATACCCTCTCTCTTTGTTTCCCTCGTCCCTCTCTCACACACTCTCTAGCTTTCCTTTTGAAGACTTCTCTTCAAACACATATGCCATTTGATTAAAGAAAAGGCCAGTGCTTTTAAAGTCAGGCAATTATGGCTTCCTTACTTTTGTCTGAAAATAAACAGCAGCAAGTCACTAAGAGGAGCAAATAAACATGCATGCGAGTACATGATGGGTGTGTTACATACATGTTCTGCATGCAGGTCTTCATCTGTGGACTTGAGGCTAACTATAGTTGTTTTTTAAGACAAACCTACACCACACTGCTGCAGAGGAAGCCAAATGTGCTATAAGATCAGGGCCGAGTTTGACATTAATGCTCTTTTCTCCATCCATCTCCCTATCAGTGAGACTACTCCATCACTACATACCAACTCCCAGTTGTCATTAAGATGGATGACTGTTAATGGTTCATTCCAGAACAAATGGCGATACAGTGGCTGAGCATCATTTACTCTCTCTCTCTCTCTCTCTCTCTCTCTCTCTCTCTCTCTCTCTCTC
>NW_022280057.1:700814-716310 GCF_004355925.1 Anarrhichthys ocellatus
ACCTTTAATAAAACAAAACAGCTTTACCAGCAGATGATAATTACTTAACTGAGAACGCAAACTTAATTTGTAGAGCACTTTTCAAAACAAAATTAAGAAATTGCACAAAGGTGGAACAAGAGATAATGACAATAATGAGGAGAGATGTCAGAATTCGTTACAGGACAACGCCCCGAGCAGTTAGGGGTTTGGTACATTGCTCAAGGGCACCGCTGCAGTGCCCAGGAGGTGAACTGGCAACTCTCCAGCTACCAGTACAAACTTAACACCTGGTACGCCCTGGGCTTGAAATCAAAAACTGTTACTTTTTTTGTTAAAAGCCTCGCTGCAGAGCTCTGGACCGGTTGGAGTCGAGATAGAGAAGATTTGCTCAGGCAAACCGAGGAAAGGCCTCTGTTGATCCATCTTCTTGAAATACATTCTCATAACTTTCCAGACAGCTGTCAGCCTTACAATCTTGCCAAATTGAACTCAGTCGTAGTGGTGCAGTTAAGATGCAAGACAGATTTTGTGACTGTGATGCAAGATGCAGTCACAAAACGTTAAGGATGTAAAATCATGGTCGAGTTCGTAGGGGGGCAGGAAGGGGGGGATGGGGCCATTGGCCTACTTTACGTCCCTTGTCCAATTTACCGTCACGTCACAACCATGCAAGATGCAGTCCTGAAAATTTAAATGAAGGCAGAATTTGAAGATGGCTGGTGTGATCGCTAGATATTGCATTGGGATTTTGTAAAGCAAATACTGGAAAAAAACTGTTAGTCTGAAGGTCGATGGGCAGACTATTTGGACAGCATTGAACCTGACCCCACATGTAATTCTCTATATAGTACATATTGTAATTGGGCAAAGCAGGACCTATGACTCAGCAGGAGTTTCAAATCCTACCAAAAAATGCACCCAAATATGTTCAGACGCACAAAAAGATCCAACATTTAAAGGTTTTAACAATCAATATTCACAGCGTTGTCAGAGTAAAGTTAGGCTTTGAAAATTCAAATTTGTAATCATGTCACAAGTGAGTTGCATGATCAATTTAGGGTATCATTAAATGGGGACCTGTTCTTTATCATTAATGTTAAGGTATTATTTCCATGTGAAAGGCTTTCAGGGAGTTTTGCCTTGCAAAAGAAAGGGAGCCTGTTTCATCAGAATCATTCAACAGTTCAATCAAACATGAGACCGAGCGAATAATAGGGTCGTTATTGTACCCGGTGCGGTTGAATTCACTGAGTAAGCAGACATAAGAAATGTAGAATCAATTGTCAAGATAAAAATGATAATTTCTGTGACAGAGGTGTGCAGAGAGACTAAGGCCGTGCATTGTCTTGTAATTGTACACGGCCAACTGTGGCTGTAAGAATTCATGCCCCAGATTAAAGCAACGGCTTGTCTTCATATGAAATATGATGCGTGAATAGATACGTGTAAAACAAAGAACACAGACATTACAATACAAAACATTACAGACTAACTAAAATATTGAAAATTCATGTCACTCACTATTAATATAAGTTATTTCCATTTGATATGCCAAAATAATGGTTATCTTATCTGTGGCCATAGTAGTGGAAGAAGTACAAGATATATATAGAGATATATATAGAGATAGAGATAGAGATATATATAGATAGATAGATAGATAGATAGATAGATAGATAGATATACACACATACACACATACGCATTTCTATAAACTGATCATATGTTGAGTACCCAAAAAATGTACTTAATTACAGTACTTGACAAGATGTAGTTAATTACTTTCCATCACTGGTCATAGCTACTTCATTGCTACATGGTGATGCAGTTAAACATGAGTTCTCTTCGGGGTTGGTGTGTTCAGGTGCAGCTTGTAAGCTCTGACACCTAAGACAACAGTCTTTTGAATGTACTAAGATTCAAGATTAAGCAACAGCAGTCAAGCTTTTTTGTTTTTGTCTTCCAGGTTATATTTTTGATGTCATACATGCAATGGCCTTTGGCCGCTGAATCAATTCATGGATGCTAGACAAGCATCAAGCAAACAACTGAGACACAGTAATAATACCATGGTAACTATAATGTTTTGAACCACTTTAAATGTGATGAAAGACATATCTGAGTTTCAAGTCTCTGCGATTATATTTTGATGTGGAACTACAACTAATGGTTGCAAAAGAAATCCATCCATCAATGTAAAACACTGCGGCTTGGAAAATGGTCAACATAATGGAAAGTACACTGCAGTCAAAATATATATAAGGAGAGTGGTTATTTTTTTGTTGAGTTGGCTCGATACTCCAGGGCATTGGATTGGATATGAAACAATGGCTATAAAGTTTCAGCTTGACCATTTGACAGATGAGTTGGTTGGCTTGTATTGACTTAGATCCGTTCTTTTTGTTGCTCTAAACCTTTGTGTTTCCATCACTCTGGTACCAGCTGATCTGTCTCATCTGTCAGTAACACTTTGATCCAGCCCTCTACAGGCTGCAGTAAAAGGTTATGCTGGACTAGTCCTCTTCTGATAGAAGTCTCCGCCATCCTGGTGAGTTGACAGTTGTAAAGGAGGTTTTCATCACTATCCCAACTCTCTTAACATTGTACTAAACAGCTGACTTTTAGGCACCTAATGTTTTAGCCATGCAGGATTTATTCTTGCTTCGACATTACTTTACTCTTTATGTCTAGAGTCAAGAAGCTGTAAATGTCACACCTAAAATCAATCTAGACCTTTTGCTAAGTTCATTTTGCACGAAGCATAAAGCCGACACACCTGTCCGAGAAATATTTGAGCAGCCAATCATGCCATGACCGTTGGTACCCTAAAATTTAAGTGGATGTGCTTATCAGCTACCTTGAAATTGAAGCAGAGAGTTGTCACTATATTTTAAAATCCGAAGTGACAGAGTATAGTATATGCAATTTCTGGTACATTGGGTGCAACATGGATACAATAGTCTTTTGACAAAGAAATGTAGCTTTTCAGACTAAACGTGGAACTAATATATTAACAGTTTAAAAAAGAACAAAGCACAAACAAACAGGTCATATTTGGTAGGATCTCTACTACAGGTTTTTGAATGTACGGAAGATGCAAATAATTATAGCCGCTTGGAAAAAAGAAAACAATCAGTCCACTTAATAAATCCACAGAATGCTTGAAATCCGCTCTACTGCAGCACATACCCATAAGGTTTTGTCACCTCACTAATTGTCTGAATTTCAAACCGTTCTCCATCACTTCCTTCTTTGCACATATGCTTTGCATTAAGGCATCTTACCTGCAGCGTCTGCAGAGTTATGTATGGCAATAGAGTGTCAGCATACAAACAAAGTCCACAAACATGACAACACACAGATAACATCAGCAAACAAGTAATACACATCCAGATGTTACAATGCTTAGTTACCACCATGACAAAAGGCCAGAAACCTTTCCTTCAAGGGTGAGAAACCTGTTGTGAATGTGCATGTACATTTATGCTTCAGTGGTTGCTGAAATGCTCTTGCAAGAGTCTTACTGTGGAGAGGAAGACCTCTCTCTTATTTCTCCTGTAGACAAACTCAAAGAACAGACTGAGCTGACATTAAGGCAGGCTAGAAAATAAGTTCAGACATGTTTCTTGTAACTCTAACCTTTTGTCAGCAGGGTGGCTTAGCGAGTGGAAACATGGAGGAACAAGGTTCAAGACACCGCGTCAGTAAGTAGCAACTCTGCTTCAGTGTCTGTGAGAAAAACTGTAAATCTACCACCTATACGGAGCTAGAAAAGTCAACAAAATATGTTCACATTGAGCTCATGATGTATAACATGATCAAGGCCAGAACAGGGCTGTATTGCTGACTGGCTTAACATTTTTGGGGGAATTCAGTTTGGGGCATCACGCATTAACTGTCAGCACAAAACATCATTTTCATTAGAGTTGGGTTCTCCACAAAGTCAGACTCTGCATAGTGAAAGTCAATCAATTCCTTGTGAAAAGCCTCAATCAATTTGGTGGGCTATTGCTTCATCAAAGGTGAGAGCAATATAAATCACCTTTTATCAGTTGTCAGTGGAGAAAGGCAAGATCCCTCGAGAAGTGAAGCCAGCTGGAGTATTCCCCGTCTTTTAATGTCAAACTTGAAGGTAACAATACTGATTGATGTCGAACGCAAGACCTTGGGATAAGTTACTTTGACTTTGGTGATCATCGTGTTTCACGGTGCAACTTTACAAGGAAACACGGCCACACTACAGACTGAAAGTCTATTTGATCCCTTCACCACAGATGTTTTGTCTATATCCAGGTTATCCAGCTCCCAGGAGTTTGCCGATAAGAGAGAATGGCTCCTGACTAAGATATTGATTCACTACAACATTAGCATCCACTGGACCCCGCTTCGAAGAGCTTGCATATTAAGAGCTCCCGCATATGTGTTAATACAAGATGGGTGGGGGCTCGATGAGTAGTCATCGAACTGCGTCCCTCCCTGGTCACATAAAGCATGTAAAAGACAGATCTATGCATTTTACAGACACCACCATCAGTTAGGAACTGTGGACCGCAGAAGGTGTTGCCTTAAAATGGATCTCTCCCACCTAATGGCTCCTCCACGATCCATTTACCAATAAAAGAAATTCTTGCTCTTTCACAAGACCAATTAACTCATCCGGTCCCCTTCTGCAACCAATGACATTTCACAAAGTAAGCCTTGGTGCAATGTTTCTTTCTGGGTAGCAAAAGAGATTACAGCGAGACAGATATTAGAGACATAAACTGTTACTGTGAAGGAAACAAAAATCCTCTTTCCTAAGGGTTTAGTCTAAACACACATTTAGAGCTATTTTAGTCAGTGAAAATCTCTTTTAAATCTATCAATACAACAATGAAACACTGTAGAATTGTGAGTGACCATTTCCAAGGAAGAAACGCTGTGGTTTGGGCAAGCAGCCGGATGGAGAAACTCAAAATGGGTCACAGTAAAGGGATGATTCCCTGGAAAATAGCCCAGTGCCCCAAGGGCCACAATATACCATAATATAATGACACGGAGGCCAAGAATTTAAGCCCACATGTGGGCAGAAGTAAAGGTCTCTTGCTATTATGAGGATTTTTCATAACTTGAACTCCCAACAGCTAAAGTGGACCAAGCAGAGCTCTATGATGAGATGTTGTGACTGAGGCGCGTTGGAGGTGCAGGCTGCCTTCAAAAATCTCTGCAGCAATAAACCCTGAACAAAAGCTGTGCTCACCATCTAAATTTGATAGTTAGCAGCCGCTCTGTCTATAATTATTTGTGTGAAAGAGAAATAGAGACAAAAAGAAAGAGACTGGATATCCATGCTATTTAACAGCACAGTTCCTCACCTTTTAACAATGTTCCAGGGAGTTGTGAAGAAAACTTCCGCCAAGGATTTTCCAAAAGTGAAAAATGTGTGTATCTGCCCCGTGATTAAGCCCAGCAGCTTTTCTGTAATCTTGCTGACAAACAAACCGACAAACTGATGTAATTATCTGAGGATATTGGTTTGAAGTCCAACTGAAATTAAATTGCATTTATTGTTGTCAGCCACAGCAGTCACTCTCAATGACTGGTACCGATTTGCACGGTGTTGATGTTATCTGACAAGAACCCTTTCATCGTCCATCTCTCTCTCGCCTGATGCCGTTATGGTTCGGACGCATTCGTCACATCAGGTGAGTCACAAAAACACTGAGCTAACAAAGGAATTGACTTAAGTTTGATGTAGAATTATTGAAGGGACCTTTTAATATACTTAATCAATTCATTTTTTTGATTTTTACTACTTCTCCTGATTGAATGCAAGTCCCTTTCCATTAAAAAAATGTTTTTCATCTTATTAATTCTTTGGATCACTGAGCTTCATTGAGCCGAATGATGAATGTGCAGTTTGTTTTCACATTGATCTGCTGAAGTTTCGCTGTGCTCACTTTCAGTTTCTGCAACTCACAAAAGAGTGATGTGGAAACTTCAAGCCTCCAGTGCACGTATCCTAAGCATGGACTTTTCAGTGAAGTTCAGTGCACAATTTGCATATTAATTCATTAATTCTGGATCATTGAGTGATGCAGAAAAATGTGGAAACATATCTGATAGAAAACGTTCAAAGCAGACTATTTTAAAGTTTTAAAACGTCTCTGGAGAGGATCATTTAAAGTGTCAGTACAGTCACAGACTTTAAATAATTACCCACATTAGCTTTCCTGCTAGGAAACTTGAACATGTCTCGCCCTGCTCCTCAGTTTGTAGGCTAGATATAGCTGCTCAGCTGCATCACATTAAAAAGCATGTAAACATACCTGCAAATATCACTCCGGTCCAGTTAGATGCTTGTGAGGTCCTTACTCTTTAATTTCGCTGATTACAACACACCGTCTGTCCATGGCTCATAAGCTGCAGCGCAAGTTTGTTTACTTTGTCTCATGTTCCCCCGCAGCCAAGTACCGGAGCTCAGCCTGCCCGCTGCTGTCAATCAGACGCCGACATGACCCTCCCTCTGGTTGAGACTTAATGAAGCATTTCCGATATTTTCCAAAAATATTTTTTACTTTTTAATAATAAAAAAATATTTTAACATTATTTTGCACAGCAAAAAAGGTAAATGTGATTTTGGTTGGACTTTTAGTGTTTTTCCTGGTAGCTTACAAGAATTTCAAAAAACAAAAACTTCAGTGCTGTCCCCTGGGTCACCCCCCTTTCAAAACAGACATACAGGTACAAGACCAACACCCTTTAATTCCCAGTGGTGCTGCCATTTAATTCAGAACTCCCATTGCAGCCATGCCCAGCTCGTGAATCATTACTTCTGAGATATTGCATATATTACATAGTTTTATTTCTACTATATAAAAGAAGAGGATTGCTAATTGGAAGTGTTCACTTTAAAGCACAAAGATGATTTTAAAGCAGCTGCCAAAAGGTGTTCATCTCTCTTGCACGCTACATTGACAAACCAAGGTTGGACAGCAAGTGTAAGTGGCACTTTATGGTCCCTGAAGGCACGAGCAGCACACATGGTCACACACAAGTGTTCATCAGCAGAGACAGGCTTGTCATGGACTGTCACGTGTCATCAAACATGATGGAGAAACTCGACAGCCTGACCTGAACACAGAAGCTTCTACTTGATGGGGGAAAAAAAACCATACAATATGTGCTTAACCTCCAGTCGACCCATCAGAAAATCCGTCTCACCAGTCCATTGTTATAAGTCAACACAGAGTGATACACCTGGATGGTCCATGAGCAGAAGAGCCATTTGCTGACGGTAAGCATATTGTCACTTCCTGTTGCCAGCGTATCTGTTATCCGATAGCGTACTTTTGCAGCTCCAGCTAAATTCAGTTAATGTGTGATATTCTTCATTACAAGCGGCTAGTTACCTGCTGTACATTTAAACTTCTACTAGTTTTGCTTAAACACTCATAGCTCTCTCCCTCTTTTAGCGACTTCTCGCTTAGTCTAACGGTTGTTTACACATTGTACAGTTCTGCTAACGTTAGCTACCGTACTTTAGCTTAGCAGCTAGCAATGGCTTCCCTCTCTACCTCTCTATACACTGAGCTCCTCTCTCCTCTTCTCCATCTCCTTCTGTATGAATTCATGTCCCATTAATGCACTGAATTGAATGAGGTGTGCAGCTCGAGTCAGATGCTTTATCCATTAAACCCATCAGAATCAAGGGCGTTGTTTTAGCGGTTGACCTTCTTCTGGTGGGTTGACTGGCTCTGGCTGAAAGCGGTGCGGCGGAGACAAGAGCAGGGCGACATTGATGGAGAGATGAGAAGAGCACAGAGATAAGAGCATCACAAGAGGAAGACTTGCATGTAAAGCAGACGTGGGCAAACAGCATTTTGAAGTACGGTGGAGAGCAATAGCTTGTAAAGATATGCAAGGGCAATAACCACCAAAGATTGTGAATGCAACCTAAACAAGTTGACCTTCTAGATTTGTGCTTACTAGCAAGTGCCCCAGCCACTAGATGCTGACAACTACGTTATCTGTGGTCATGTGCAGAATGTCAAATAACATAACATATAGACTGAGTTTTGAGTTTACTGAGTTTTAAAATGGGAGCTACAAACAGAAGCATTTTGAACAGTCCAGTGGCAGTCAATACATTTAAAAGCTTGCAGCCATAGACGCTGCAGGTGTTTCGGTTTAATGAGTGACCGTGTTAGGAGGTGACTCTCAGCCAAATTTGCCGTGGGTGAGTGAGAGTGTGCACCTCTGTGTTTTCCTTGGTTAACGAAGACGGAGCTGAGATGCGAGCCTGCACAGATCCGCTGCAGACAACTGCATTATAAATGAGAGCGTATCTGTTGTGCGAGACGTGCGAATGAAAAACACGTCTGATACACTTGCGGACTAGATGGGGAGGGGGTTAGCCACTTGTGGGTTGTATTCAAGCAATCACACAATACGGCAGTGGTCTTTGCCGACACAACTGGCGGAGATTTGCACTCTACTGTGTGCACCTTTTTAGTTATTCAGACGTTGTGACGCCCCTATAACTGAGTGAACAGCCAATCTGGAGGTAATGTGGGCTTAAACTGTACATTGTTTTCAACACTGTCCTCACAACCCGTTTCCTAGATATAATGTTTATACATTCTGAGAGTCATATCTGCCAATATTTTGTTCAGTGGGAATGCTTTTTTGCTATGTTGTTGTATTCTCCAGGAGTCGAAAGGGAGGTCCGAACAAAAAGAACTGTGATACCGGAGACCAGGGTTCACATCGGAGTGAGATGGTTTGGACAACAAAAAGAAAGATCATGGTTTCAACAAGGAGTATATAAATAAACATTTTGTCATTATGTTGAATGTATTTCCTATTGCAATATTACTAGTCTATAACTTGAAAGTCTAGTCGATTGGGTTGGTCATCAATGCCACCATATGTTCACCTCAATTCATGTACTTTACCTAAAATACATAGTTGTCTGCTTTTTTGATGATAGTCCTTCAAACCCCAGTTAATACTGTTCCAGTGCACCAGCCCCAAAGAGTTAACCATCTAATCTGTTGCTGTAGTGACAACAGATTAAATGAACAACCCTTCCTTATTATACAAAGACCTGGGGGGGAAAGGAAACCCATAAGCTGCAGCAGGGGAATGTTAAAAGGCTGTTAACAAAGTGTCTGCTGTGTTGATACAAACATCACAACGCTACCCTGCGGCCCTCATAATATATATGAACTGACACTTCAAAGAGACAAGACTTGTTGTCACTGGCAAATTGCCCGAGAGATTAGCTTAGCCGGGAAGACGACTGTACACTTTGACCATTTTCTATCTGTTGTATGCAGGACAATGTACATTACTTGACTTTAATTAGTACACTTGTTGTTGAGGGTTTTAACTCAGCCAGGCCAGGGAACCAGGCCGTATAGAAAATCTCTTGTAGGTGCTAAATGAAACATTACTGGCTCATAAATAACAATTTATACCAATATAATATGATGCAAAAACGTTTATCTGTTAAACATTTAAACTGGAGACCTGTGTGAAAAAAGTGCGTTACTAAGCGAATATACGTTTGTGTACATTACGTCCAGTATTGGCACAAGATGAGGAAGCCTTTAAAAAGAAGTATACATGTCGTCACTCCCGTGGCAAAAGATCGGAGAGCAAGACGGCGTGAAAGGGAGGAGATGCTGCATTTTTTGTATCGAGGATATTTAATTCTGTCACATTGAGAAGTTCATCATTACATTACATTTTATCTGCTCAGTGGAAGTCTGTTGTTGTCACGGTTTAAGGAGGGATAGTGACACAAACAGCCAAAATAACTTTGACTTCAATCCACCAGACTTCTAAAAAACTGCCTTTCAAAGGAGTTGCAATCTGGTTTGGTGAAAGTCATTTAAGACAATAAATATTAAATGAATTTAGTGTATTCAACAATATGTTTTATCTTTACGAATAACCTTCAGACCTCTTTCATCACAATATCAGAAACAATTCAGGCTGTGAGGTTGAGTGTGGTTTTACAGACAGCAACAAAAAAAAAAAAAAAACAGAGTAAAGAGGATATGCAAATTTGTTGGATTATTCCCGACAGAGAGCGGCTCACAGTAATAATGAGAGGGGCGGAGAGACACAAGTAGAGCCATGGGCCAAGAGCCGGCTGCCAAACAACAATAAAAAGCACTTGTGTATGATAGATCAAGCTGCGAGAGGAAAATGAAGGGCACGCCGGGGTCAGTTAGATAGAAATCCTCTGTGATCGCCCCCTTATTTCACAAACACCGTCTGTGGCGTTACAGGAGACACAGAGGGGAGACAGATGGCCAAGAGGGAGGATAGTATATAGAGAGAAAAAAAGAAGGATACAAAGACAGAAACTGAGAAAGAAACAATGGAAGAAGGAACTAGACATGGCCGGTTTTATGAGACAGTGGCCCCTGGTCATAGACATGTAAAAGACAACCAAAGCTCCTGCACACAAACATATTACAACCGATGCAGCTGCTCGTCTCTTTGATGCAATTACGTGTCTCTTTGTGATTGTTTTGCATCTCTTTGAAATCTCACTGGACATTTGCCTCCTTTGGTTTCTCTTTTGGAGTCATTTTGCGTCTCTTTATGGTCGTGTTTTGTCTCTTTGTAGCCATTCGGTGTCTCTTTGTGGTTGTTAAGAGTCTCTTTGTAGTCACGTTGTGTTTCTATTTAGTATAGTTGTGTGTCTTTGTGTTCATTTTTAGTCTCTTTGTTGTTGTTTATAGTGTCTTTGTAGTCTTGTGTTTCTTTGTAAGCGAGTTGTGTCTCTTTGTGGTTGTGTTGCGACTCCTTGTATTCAGTTTGTTATTTTTTGTAATTGGGTTGTGACTTTTTAGTCGTCTTCTCTTTGTGGTTGTTTTGCATCTTCGTAATTATGCATGTTTGTCATTGTTTTGTGTCTTCTTGGTAGTATTTTTGTGTCTCTTTGTAGTCCCTTCAAACTGAGCCCCCCCCCCTTATCCATAGAACTAGAGGGTCTTACGGGACATCTGGGAGATGGCTAGCTGACCTCTGGAGCTTCTGTGCTGCATGGCTGGCTGAACATATTGGATCCCACTGCTAAAGCATTTGAGAGAGGGGCTGAAGGTGGTTGGAAGGTGTGAGATGGGGAGGCTCTGTGGTTTAGGTGTGAACGGGGCCTTTCTCACATTAATCATGGTCAGGTGGAACACTGAATGAGCAGCCGCCCCTCCCTGCTCTTTACTGCAGCTTTAAGATGATGGAAGGCCAGAAACCACAGGGGCTTTCTAAGAGAGCACTGTAGGACGATATAGATTACTCGAGAATACACAAGGGAATGTATTTCAGACTAACACACCAACACTTTGAACTGTTTAACTTATCTGCTGAAGCCCGCTGGCTTTTGCCTCCTCCTAAAAATCTATTAAAGAACAAATTTGCCAAACCTTATAGGAGTGTGACGACTGATGAGTATTTAAAAATCTCTCTGCCTCTATGTGTGTCTCCTCGGCTATGGATCAATAACTCTTTTATACTGTCTATAATTGAAATGCACGGAGCCTGAGGTGATTTAGCTGGCTTTAATTTCCTTGTTTGTTATGAATACAAATGTAAGCCAGAGGACATCAGATCTCCAGTCATCTATAGACACACAAACACATGCACTCCTTCCTGCCCTTACTTACTGAAATATACCTCAGTTGACCTTTCCATACACAAAGCATGCCCATAACTGCTGCAACTGATTACTTACCTTGACAATTAATCTGCTGATCGTTATCTCAATTTGAGTAATTTTAAAACTACAAAATATAATTTACAATTTCCCAGAATGTAAGTCGTCAAAGTCAAATGTCCAGAAAAGTTTAAAAAAGGTCCAAAACCTGAAAGATTAAATTCACTTTCACAGAAATAATTTTTGCTTGAAAAATGACAAAAATTATTAATTTGTTATCAATGTTGTTGCAGATAAATGATCCGCCAATCAACTAGTCCAAATACACACACGTTTTTATATTTGAGAGACTTACTGCTGAAGTACGTATATCATTTTCATCTAATAAATGCTTGTACGTCAAGCCAATTACAATTTAGAAAAATCTGTCTTTACTCAGGCCGAAAGGTGGCTGAGAAATGTGCAGGCTCCTTTTTAATGAAAGGCAAAAGGCACTAACCACATCTCTACCCCTACTTTGGTTCGGCCCTGTACACCCTCAGAGAAAGGTGAGATTACAGGGGGGAAAAAGGGAAAGTGGCATCAGCATGGTAGAATGAACGAGGAAAGAGCAAAAGGAGTGCAGGACCTTGTTAACGGTGACAGCCAAGAAAAGGCTTCAGCTCCGAGTCATTAAATGTGGCTGAAGTTGGGGTGAGTGACTCAAAAAAAAAAAAAGGACAGAAAGAGAGGGTTTCAGAGTGCTACAAATTGAGGCGAGGAGCGCTCAAATTGTAGCTCGCTAAGGTAAAAGCATAGAAGCGATGAAAATGAGACAGAAAAGCAAAAACGTCTATTATAACCACAACTTTGACTGAAAAATCAAACCCTTAGCCTGGTTTCTGAACACTGAACGGTGACACTGTTATCAATTACATACAAATAAAAAAGTGAGGCTGGACATACATAATTACGTGGGAATTCCTCAAGCCTTTGAGTGCAAATGGTATCAAAAAATCCTAAAAAGCCTTTAGTTTTCTATACCTCCAGGGGAGTTGAACAAGTGCTGCCATCAAAGACAGCAACATCCACATTACTGTATGCACATAGCACACAAGAGTTTCTGCTGAAGCAAGATGTTTTACAATTTAACTGTAAATGGTGGAGACATTTGGCTTTCTAAGGTTCCACAACCAGCAAACTCAGAGTTTTGGACTTCTGAAACATCAAAAATATTTTTCCCTCGTTGGGTCTTGAATCATTCAATCCTTGTCGAATTTTCTGTCACGGATACCGAGTCCGGCAAATAGCACAAATGAATAATTCAGCAGTTGAAGCAACCTATCAGAGCAACCAACTCCTCTGGTGTTTGGAGGATCTGAGATAGTGGTATAAATCCCAACAGTCGCCACGCGCTTAATGAATACGAGCGTAGATAAAATAGCACAACAGCCTTTACATTTGGAAATAAGCTTTCTGACCCTGTAGATCTCCGGGCTTTCTATTTTGGTTTCAGTATGTCACCTAACGATTGTCAAACAACTTCTCATCTGCTCCTGCCCCACAGCAATTCATTCCTGCTCATGACTTCACAAAGCTTCCTCCATCCTGCCAAATCTCCATACGAGACTATACGTCAAAGAAGAAGATGACAAAGATCTGGGTGAAGAGATGTAGTGTTACAGTTGAAGATTTGAAACATTTCAAGTGAGATGTTTGACTTGCAACTCAGGTTTGGTGTTTCTGCTTTACCAGGCTACATTAAAAAGGTGAAGTAGTATCTCCGCTCCCTCTTTTTGATGCTAAAAGCACTGCTTTTAACGAGAGCAGTGGAAAAATAACCTGCTTTTAATCCACAAACACCTTGACAAAGATGGAGCTGTCCTTGTGAGCTTTTGAGCGTTTCAAAGTCATCTTATCAGGGAGGAAAATCTAAAGATGAGTGTCTGGGGAACAACACTGGAGGGAGAGGACTCTCATTTAGCTTCAGTTCTCTATGGCAGCCGTGTTCCCCGGGCTGATGGATGAAGGGAGAAACTCATCTCATGACTAATTATATATCTCCCCTCCAGAACTATTGTGTCTGGGGGTTGGAAATAACACAACCCTCTGCTCTGACCAAGTAGTAAACAAACCCGACTGATGGAGGTGAGTGGGTCTCCTCTTTCTCCCTCACAACACTGTGGAGCATGGCTGCCAAACATACAGCCCACAGACAGAATCTGGCAGCTTATACTACTACCATCCCGTGGTTGAGTGTGTATTACCTCAATAAGTGCCGTTAGATCACGAGTGATGTTGTGACGATGTTGATTATGTGAGGTCCATTGTTTTGGGATTGAAAAACATCATTGTTGCCGTCACTCAAAAATTTAAGTTTGAATGAACAAGAACTGACAAATAATATGTTGAAATGCACAATATTTCCATATTTGCTGTTGAAATGCTTCGGCACACAACAGCGCTATTGCTACTGTAATAGTCAAACACATTTTTAAGTAAACTAGTATTATCAGAACAACAAATAGAAAGAATAATGAATTTCTGTAAGGGCCAGTCAAGTTCTTTCACAGCAAACTGAGAAAACTATTTCTTTATGGAATTCACTTGGAAAGGCTTAGCCCTTTACAACTATTTCAATTACTGAAAAAAAGTAACTTTCTAAAGCAAAGATGTGAAACTTCCTCTGGGTTCAGCGTCTCAAATGTGAGAATTTGACACATTAATAAATGGAACACTTTGGGCTTTGGACTGTTTCGAACTAGAAATTAGAAATACAAAACTTGCCATGTGTAAATTTTTAAAGAGTTATTGATTGCTGTAATCATTCCTCTTGGCATATTGGCCGTGTAGCAAAACCTTTGAACACTGAGAAATGGTAGACAAAATCTACAGTCTCTTTTTTTGTGCAAAAATGCATTTTGTATTTTAATGAAAAAGAACACAAAGTTCCAGCAACCTGAGTCAGCCGAATCAAGTTGATAGCTTTCAAACTTACAGAAGTTTTTGTACAAAATGTCTTGCCCTTGGGGACCTGTGGCGGAGGGATATGTCAAGCAGTCACATGTTGATATGTTGCCGTAACAAAACACTGGAAATGAATAGACATGCAACTGCCAGGATGTAGATACCAACAGGGTGGAGCCGACTGCTAAATCTTTATATTAAAAGAACTTCTGCATTTTGGACAGGACTTGGATTCTATTGCAGTGTAGTCGCTCTACAAAGTTCTTATTATATCATATATATTAATGTTATGTTTTATCGATGATGGTGATGTTATCTAATGACACAGTTCAGCCTGTAGTTCACCACAGCTGTCTCTTGGGCTCTATGATGTGCTGTAGAGACCAGGCTTCACTGTCGAATCACACTCAGTTTAAACCTGAGCAGACACCTAGCAGGAGGCACTCAATTCTAATAGAGGGAGGTCTGCGTCCTCTTGCACTTTGAGCTCCTCCAATCTCTTATTCATGTATTCAAGGTGAGAGGAGAGGAGCAGCTACAAGTGAGAGCCGAACGGGTCGGAAGAACAGAGATGAAGAGGGAGAGAAAGCTCTGGTTAAAAGAAAGAAGAGGTGAAGAGAGAGAGAGAACAAAAAAATGGGAGGAGAAAAGCCTCGACTCCCTCTTATCCTTCCATGAAGGAGTTGATCCCGCGGAGGAGAAGAAAGGCTCGGGTCCTGGAGCTCCACACAGACCAGGATCAAAAGGAATCCCCATCTGATCCAAATGTTGTTTGAATGTTTTATGGTGGACAAGACATCGAGTTGAGGCTTAGATAAGACGTGGCTCAAGAGAGCTCTGATCAGAGGACATTTTCAGATTGGGGAGCTTTCTTTTTCTGACCACATAAACTGTATGCATACATTATTCAAAACACTT
>NW_022280057.1:716710-730663 GCF_004355925.1 Anarrhichthys ocellatus
TGAGGATAGTTTTCTTTGTTCCATTTGTCTGGCTGTGTTCAATAAACCCGTGTCGATTCCCTGTGGGCACAACTTCTGTCTTGACTGCATCACAGCCTACTGGGACACTACGGATACTGTAATGCAGTGTCCACTGTGTAAAGAGAATTTCTTCAGCAGGCCAATGCTTCGGGTTAACACGTTCATTGTTGAGATGTTGCCCAAATCTGAAAGACCTTGTGTTACCCCTGGAAAAGCAGGAAGTGGAAACGTGCTCTGTGATCGGTGCAAGCTCCCAGCCATCAAGTCCTGCTTGGTGTGTTTCCTGTCATTCTGTGAGACACATCTGATGCCTCATCAGAAAATTCCAGCCATGAAAAAACACAAGCTGATCCACCCGGTTGACAACCTGGAGGACAGGATGTGCAAGACACATTACGAGCCTTTGGAACTGTTTTGCAGGGTCGATCGCATGTTTGTTTGCCAGTCCTGTAAAGACAGTGACCATAAAACCCATAACATAGTGAATCTGGAGGATGAGGCTCAAACAGCAAAGACCCTGCTGGGAGTAAAGAAAGAAAGCACGGATGAGATGATCCAGGCGCGTCATCAGAAAATTCGCGAGATCCAACAGTCAGTGGATGCTAGTAGAAAAAAGGCAGCGAAGGCCCTGTCATACAGCGCGCATGCGATGACTGCTATGGTGGACTACATCAGGAGAAGCCATGCAGAGCTGGCTGAGGTAATTGAGACAAAGCAGAAAAAAATTGAAACGGAGAGAAATGGCTTGATTAAAGAACTGGAGGGAGAAATTATACAACTGAAGCGAAAAAAATCACAGCTTAATCAGGTCCAATTTACCGACGACGCCTTGTTGTTCCTTGAGAATTTCCTGTCTCTTACCTTCACCGAGCCTCAGGTTAAGAACTGGTCTGATGTGACTCTTAACAGTGGTGAGTTTACCGAGCAGGGAGCCATGGCCATGTTGGAGACGACAGTGACGAAAGAGATAAGGATGCTGTGTGATCCAGACTGGAAAGAAGTGCAGCGGCATGCTGTGGATGTGACTCTGGATCCGGACACAGCCAACCATCTTCTCGTTGTTTCTCCGGATGGGAAGCAGGTCACACATGGAGACAGGAAGAGGAATGTGCCAAAGAAACCAGAGATGTTCGAACATGTCCTTAATGTCCTCGCAAAGGAGGGTTTCTCCTCAGGACAATCCTACTACGAGGTCCAGGTGAAAGACAAAACAGACTGGCATTTAGGAGTTGCAAACCAGTCCATCAACAGGAAGGGCGACATAAGATTGAGCCCCAAGAACGGATACTGGACTATTTACCTAAGAAAAGGAAATGAGTTGACAGCCAACGTCAGCCCTGCCATCAGCCTCAACGTGAGGGAGATGCCTCATAAGGTGGGCGTGTTTGTGGATTACGAGCTGGGTCAAGTCTCCTTTTACGACGCGGACTCCAGGGCTTGCATCTTCTCCTTCACCGGATGGAACTTCACCGAGAAGCTCTTCCCGTTCTTCAGCCCCTGCGCCAATGACGGCGGAAAAAATCCCGCCCCCTTGATCATCACTCCTGTCAAACGCAACAGCTGAGTTTCTTGTTTTGTTTTCCGGCTTTGGGAAACAAAAAAGAGACGGGGCAAAGGGGACTTGGAGAGAGATCACAGTAGAGCGCTGAAAGGTTTTTTATCTGTGAAGCTCCGGTGTGTCAGAGCGGTGTGTCACTACGTGTCGCCTATCATACAGACAGCTGTGGATCTCCAAGGGAATGCACATGCAGCCATCAGGACATCTGGGACACACACACACACACACACACACACACACACACACAATGTGACATTACAGTCATACATCTCCCTGGGTTACAAAAAGAGATCTTTATGGGCGGGCCATTAATTTTGATACTTTAAAGCTACTCTTGCCTGCCAACATAGCATTTACAAATATTTTATAGCACTTGTTTTGTGCTCTTTGGGGTGCCACATATCAGGAGTGTTTAGTTTTGACATGATGCATGGGATTGATACCGAGAGCCGGTTTAAATAACTATTCCTGGGTTCACGAAATACTGTTTGACCTACATGGGATTCACCCCGGGGACAGCATATCCCAAAGTGATCCCCATTACACAACGAGCGATGGAAAATAAATCAACACAGAAAATATTCAAACAAATATTAGGACTCTTTTTAAGTCAGTTCTTATAATGCGAGTCTGTATGAGAACTATTTTCTCCAACAAAAGGGTTGTTATTGAATGAATCAGTCGCAACGCAGGGGCCCGACTGGCATGACGTTGTGTCCTCTAATTAAAATCAGCCAAACCTGCTTTCCAAGTTCAAACACAGCAAATCTATTTGGTTAGGAGAGTCTTAAGCAACTTTATTGAGCAGAGCCAATTAAAGTGTGTTTGTTTGTTTGTCGGTGGGTAACATTTAATTCTGTTTCTCTTTCTTTGAGTCGTGTATACGTTGCTGTTTTTTTTTTTTTTTGGGAGACTGTTTTCCCAAGTAGAACGGATTCAAGTGACACGGCTCTCTAGAGGCCGTAGTTATTATGAAAGAATATGTCAACGCCGACTTTTTGAAAAAGCACGACCACTGTCGTCCCCGAACCATAACCATGTGATTATTATTGTAACCAAGACAACAACGGTCTGCTAACCTTCACAAAGTCCTTATTTTAACCCAAAACATGATCTTCCCCAAAAAACGAACCGAAGTCATTGTTTGTGCTGAACCAAACTAAATGATAGTGTTGTCACATCATAAAGCTGATTCAACAGTGATGTGTGACAGTTTCGGAAGTCACAGATGTGGTCCTGCTGATAGAGGACACAAACAAACAATGCATTGTGTCCTTTCATTCTCCAGGACTTGATTTGTTTTTTTGTGTTTTATTCGTCATGATGCTGCTCGTCTCTTAAATGAGGTTGTTATAATCTCATCTGGACATAAAGTAGCTGAAGAGCTTCACGGGAGTCGGTCAGATTGGCCCACTGAATCGTTGTATCATTAAGAGCTGAGAGACCACACACTGGGCTAATGAGTGTGTGGAGCTGTTGGATAAAAACCTTCTACAGTATCTCCATAATGTCTGTTAATCGAACTCGCCCGTTTTCTTTCGGTGATCATGGTTTTTGGGCTTTTTTAAGTGAGGAAGATGAATAATGTCAAATCAAAGAGGACCACGCTATGAATTGGGTGAATTGTCTGTATTCATGCAGAAATTATTAGTGAAGTGATTGTTGCCATTCTCTCTAAAATGTATTTGACGGAACAAATCCTTTATCATTTTGATGCTACTTTGGAGTCTGAGAAATTGTGATGACCATTCTGTGTTTCATTTTGTTTTAAATGATTCATGTTTTAACACTTTGTTTGATAATGAAAACGCAGCCCTGGTACTGTATGTATGTTGGATATACTGACGAGGGAAAAAATAATAATAAAGGTGATTTAGGAAATTGCAGAACAGTAATCTCCTTGATTTTGTTTTATCTGGACAACACACTTGATAAACGCTCACAACAATCTAAGAAATCCTGCCAACAGATAAACACACTGAATGCTGAATTACTTCCATAACCAATTAAAGTGCATCTGTCACTTTGAGGAATATAAACATAAATTAGAGACTCTCCTGACAGCCTGAGATTCCCACAACATACACTTAGCAATTTTGTAGCCACCAATCGCAAAATAATCCACCGCTTTTCTCTCAGTGCATTTTGAAAAATAATGACAATTCTGACTTTCACAAAACACAGGAATGAGCATTTAATGGTTTGACACAGATAATTGCATGCTATGTCTCAAGTGAAAACATGCTATCTGCAAAATGGGAATAGAAATGTGCAGGTGCTGTATGAAGAGACACCTTGGGTAAACGTTACGCAAAATGTGCTTCGTTTTACTGCTAATGGTCAGTGCTGGAAAACGTACATGTACTGACATGTAAAAAAAAGCTGGTGAAGGAGGTCAGCCTTACAAAGGCTAATATACTTGAGACTGCATTATGACAATATTTTAATTTTTCAACATATTTACAATGCTGAAAGTAGAATGTTTTGGTTAATCATCTCAGGCTGAATAAACTGCGGTAATAGCCTCAATTGTGGTTTAAATATAGCAGCTCTTCTCTGTTTGAAATGTGCTCCAGTGTAATACTATCATGGAAACAGACATGGTGAAACTGTCTTTGTTGACAAGCCCCCTTTATAATGAGCCTAAGTTTTCTCTCAAGTAGCATTTTCAAATTAAAAGCACAGTCCTGGAGTGTGTACTCCTTCTGGTGCAGTAAAACAGCTGCTGATTTGTGAAGCTAACCCAGAGCACATCACATGTAACTTCTATTCATCCAGTCAACGAGTTTTATCACAACAGAACTGCAAAGAGAGGATGATCCTGGACTGCTGTGAAATGCTGATACCCATGAAAAAAACAAGTCAACTCCAGCAGTTTGCACTCTTTGGGGTGCCACATATCAGGAGGCCCCGAGGCAGTCTTTGCTACGCATTGTTTGAAAAGAGTTGCTGGTGAGGTAAAGAGCAAGAGTGAGTAATGAAAAGTGTGAAACTTCTATCTAAATGAACCACAAAGTGTGTGCAACTGAAAAGCTTTTCTATTAAAATGCACAGGACACTTCATTCGTCACTTTCCAGCTAATACATATTCATAATTCAAAATATTGTCTGACTCACACTGAAATATAATAATAATAATTGGTGTTGTGTGTTTGGGATGTATTGGTGTCCACCTACAGAGCTTTGAACAACTTTGTCTCCATTGAGCTACATATGATCTCATTAGTCAACACCTACTGGTGTTAAGCCCTGCCATCATTAATACTACACCAATACTTTGGTTTATGAAAAAATACCTGCAAAACTAATGCCTTTCCCATCATCTTCAATGTTACTGTTTTTTTTGCTAATTAGCTAATATTATCATGCTTACATAATGAGATAAGAAGGTAAATATGATGAACACAGTAAACATACTACCTGCTAAAAATCAGCATGTCATTTGGAGCATTAGCATCTTGGCGTTAGCATTTAGCTCAAATGATAACCGAACCCCCTCCCTGTCATGCTAGATAAGGTATAAACTACACGTCTGCATTACTTTTTCCTAACAGGACGTCCTGATGTTTGTCTCACTGTGTTAGATCATAAATAGAGTCTCGGAGTACATTGGTCTGGGTTATTACACAGGCTTAATGAATGGCAGTTTGTGAAAAATACAAGTGCATCATGTGGTGTGTGTGTGTGTTGCGTCCATGTTTCCACAGGACCACATGTCTTTGCCCCACAGTATGTGTGTCTAATGAAGTGCCAAATGTAATGAGATACATCTATCCATGTGGGTCCCTTAACGCGACTAAATCCACATGGCTGCTAATGAGTCGGTGCTCCATCAGTCGTCCCTCGGAGGACCGGAGGACCTGACTGGAGCCGGAGACGACCCGGAGGCAGACAGAATCACACCCTCTAAGCCAGTAAATCCAAAGCTCCAGCTGTTGCAGACCTCCATCATTTAGCTACCGGTACTTCAGGGAGGGACTTCCAAGTTAGCAAGCAGCTACAACTGCTCGACAGTGGAGTCATAGCCGGCGCAGGGAAACACTAATCATCTGTAATCATTGATCTGCTATTACTGGGCCATACTCGTTAGCTTGATGGAACAATGCTCTTGAGGATTTGTTACAAGGCTATTATTAGCTTTCCTGCTACTTCTGTGTTAAACATGTGCACTCTACACAGCTGCTACATGCTGTGCAACAACATGCGGCTAATGGAACAGCATATACGGCTGAAACATTTACTCAAGAAACTGGAGTTATTCAAACAATAAAAATCCTCAATTTATATTATTTGTTCCAAAGCCTTGTTTTCATCCGTGGAAGTATGATATACAGCAAAGATATACCTTTATCACTGTCACACAAAGAACTGATGCTATGTATTGAACCTCCAAATTGAAAATCAAGCAAAAGGAAAAAGAGAAATGCAGAATCAGGCAGTAAAAACACCATAAACTATTACATTTTTGGGAATTTAAAAGCTGCTTTAGTGACAAGGTAGCCATAAGAAAGCCCTAGTAAAAGGATACTCTATGATAAGATAAAACAAGCCCTGCTGCAAGCTTGCCTACAAGAACGAACTACATTAAACGAACATGCAATCTATTTCTTTGACAATGTTGGAAATGTCTTTCCTTGAAGGTTTCCTGTTGGTTTCCCTGGAAGCTGTGAGGAAATGCAGAGGAACTGCAGCGAGAGGTGTCATCATGATCGTAGTGCACTTATCCTGCTTTAATGGCACCTTTATTGTACGAGTGTTAAAAAAAACTCAGACTGACAGAGAGAAAAATAATGGATGAGTGACTTTGTTCTCTACTGTATCTCTAAGATGGACGTGAAAAGAAATGGGTGGCTTTTCCAGTGGAAGATCAGATTTGAGCTTCACAAAGGCTTTGATCGTAAGGCTTTCTGACAGGCTTTAATCCGAGCAGACCACACACACACACACACACACACACACACACACACACACACACACACTCACACACTCACACACTCTTCCATCTTTTCATTGACTTTATACAAAATTAAGTTCATTTATTTCCAGCTGTCGGTTTGTGGTTTAGAGAAACGTCAGTACAGCGAAAGTGCTTCAGTGAACTCTTTCAAAGGACTCTGTGGTTGACAAATAAATAAAAAATAGTGTCTATAAAAAGTAAATGAGAAATTGTGAAAACCATGCTAAGCTCATCTGTTTTCCTTTATACACAAATGGTGGTGAGTCATACTGTACTGCAACTCTGGGGCTCTTGTCACAGAGGTCGCTTTTAAAAAATGCACCTGCTGCACCTTTTCTTTTCTTCTGTTATTTTCAATGGATCTGTGGCACCAGGTGTCCCCTCCAAATTCATATTTCTAAACAATGCAGGGACAGAATGTGGGAAAGAGAGGACATTTAAATCACTAAACAAAAATGGTAAAAACTAAGAAGAAGCAGAGTTTACTCATCTGAAGGCACCCGTGGTTGTTTTATCAGAGTATGACAAATAGAAAATAGCAGCACCTGGAAGGAAGGAAACTGCCGCTAATTGGAGAGACAACCGATCGAAGTCCTACAGGATAGAATGGTAAAAGACAGAGGAGCTGCAGACTTGCCGGGCAAAGCCTCATTTCTATATATTTCACTCATAGCGAGGTCATATATATGTGTGTGGATAAAATGTACTTGATTTGACATGTTAGGTAGGACATTTGCTGGATTAGCCTAATAGACATTCTTCTTTGGATGTATTAGACAATTCCTCATCAATTTATTATTATATTACTTGTATCAACATACAGTGTGATAATACAGAGGATATATTCACAATACCTAACCCTAATTAGTAACGTGAAAAGTCCCTTAATTCATCCGTTCATCTTTGATTCAAAAGAGATTACTACTAGTGGGTCCAAGAGGGCTTCTGCAAATCCCAGCATGCAATAAGCCTGGGGCACGGTACACCCTTGACAGTGTTGCAATACATAATGAATATTATATTCATTAGCTCTTTATCGTCATTATGGAGAAACAAGATATATTTTCGAATTAAAAAGCAATCTCAGCAGCTTGAAATAGTTGGGCTTTGTTTGTTCAAGATTTAAGGAGATAGTACCTGCAAGGTCAACACTGCTGTTGACTGGGGGAGAAGCATTATCTTCCTTACATAATTGGTAACACTAGCCAGTGGTGAGACTGAAAGAAAGATGGGTCATGTGCAGATTCTCCCCACCTTATCTCTACCTCTGGGGATTGTATCTATAATAGCACAAAGGACGCAAATCTTTGATGGAATTGTTGCCGACTGTCTTTGGCAGGAGAAAAATAAGGCATTTAGCCAGCTAGTGTGAGGTTCCACAGGCCATGTTTGACTATGAGCACCACCAGTGAGTAAGCTGTGCCCTGCAAGTACTGATATTAGTTCATTTGGAGCCCCTGTGCATCTCTGCCAGATTTTAAATCCAGACCAATTAGCGTCACCCCGACGGATGAAAACATGGAGAAACACCTCTACGTCTTAAGGGCCCTCTTCTTTCTACCGCTCATAATGCAATTAATTAGAAAGCCCTTCGTTAATTAGACAGCACACTGGCCCTGATGAAAATTAGGCTCATTGGGTGAAACACGCGCACACAGGCAGAAACTACAGTGCATGTATTTGCACACAAGGACATCGCCACAGTATTTGGTGTCTAACGGGTCAGAGAGCTGAAGGCTTGGGAGCTTTTGATTGGCGGGTCTGTTGGCATGGTGAGAGGCAGGCGGATGAGAGATCTCCATAGTGCCGCCTCCTGGTTTTAGCCGTGTGACCTCCAAACAGTCCAGACGAGCAGAGCCGAGGGCTACAGCAAGCTAATCAAAAACAGCAAAGACCAAACAAGGCTACCTCTTTCAGACCGTCTCAAAATAACAGGATTAGAGTTTATCTCTCACCAGCAGTTATTTGATGCTGGTAGCATTTAAATTACATTCCATCAGGAAACATCCAACCAGACATAGTGAGCCACTGTAATTCAAGGCAGTGGCTGTGCAGCACAACACATAATAGTATTGGGGCTTTACCGAGAAACCAGAGAGGACGGGGTTTCTATATTCTTTTGTGTCACGCCGTTACTGTAGTGAGGTAGTATCGTCAGTACCTGGAGGCAGACTGGTTCTTTTCCTCTTCTTGCAGTTGTTTCCAGCAGTGTTTTCCACCGAGGCACACTCTGTCACCAGCGGCCCGTTGGAGCTGTTGAAGTGGAGAGCGTCATTGCTGGCCGTTGGGTCAAAGGGCAGAGCGCTGAGCCCTAAAACATGACAACAAGTACCACGTTACAAAACAGCGGGGTACAATCATGTGTGGTCACACACAGCAATATGCATCTTACAAGAAATACTTCATCCACAAAATGACCATTTGTTTATTGATTACTCACCCCGTGTTACTTTGTATTCGTATCGAAGAAAACTGTTTTTCTTGCAGTTCTCCACGGAGAATAATAATGAACTAATGGTCTTGATGAATTGAGGTAAATGGGGGCCGCGTTTGGGAAGTAGTGAGCATACGACTGAATAAATAACATCCAAATAAGACTTGGATTATACTGCACGAGCTGTGTGAGAGTTTGTAAACGGATGGTTTGATATAGATTTGTAGTTGCCAAACATTCTTCCCATTTACCCCAATTCATCAAGACCTTTCTCAGCTTTTCTAATTCTTCCTTCACCGTAGGAACAAGGTAACACGGGGTGAGCAACTGATAAACAAATGGTCATTTTGTGGGAGAAGTATTCCTTTAAAGTTGTGTTAACGGGATACAGATTTTGAAGACACTTTGAAGAAATTAGTTTGAGGTGTTTCTGAGATATCGCTTTCATGAGAATGGGATGCACAGACAGCTAGAAAACATAATGCCTGCAAGCATAAAGACTCATAACTGAGCCAAAAGAATTGTCAAGTAGATGTCTGCATTACACATATAACAAAACATATTTCACAATGACCTTTGCTCCCTATTATCTTTCAAGATGTTAAAAAATTTAAAAACAGAGACTGATAACGTCTGAAATGCTGTGAACATATCTTATTAAAAGACATTAGACAGAGTTGATCTTCCCCTCCCAGTAATGTCCGAAACAAGTAAAAACATCACCGGCAGCCGGAGGATGAGATATAATAAACTACAAACCCGATAAAATATTTCTATCCTGAGATGCTGCCATGAATTTCCAGATCTTACCTCAAATATCTTATTAATGTGGGCAGACTGTCTGCACGCACACACACTAAAACACACACACACACACACACCCACACACACACACAGAGTCTGGACTTTAATGCAAATCAACCAACCTCTATATTCTGTACTATAAATACTTCATTTTCATTAACATCACTTTCATGTTATTCTGTTCCTTTAATAGACTCAATAGTCAGACACGTAGAGCAATAAATAAAGTCACATCCTTGAGTAATGGTCAAAACACTGATTTATTTACAAACCCTGAGGAATGAATAACAAATACGGGCTAAAACATCAGCTATTATCTGCTTGCTATTCTGAGGAGAACTTGTAAGACACCAGTTTCATACTAATGTGAAATGCGTAACTCTTAATTAACACCTGTTTCTGCATGTCTCAGTTTTTTCCAATGGAATGATCTGGATGATGACAAGTGAATCCTTCTCTCTCTCAGACCCAGTCAGCTTCATTGATCACTCACAGGGGGGTTGAAACGCAGGTTCTCAATATTATTTGGATTTCACTGAGCACTTGTGTGAGAGAGTAACTGATATTATTTTTGTTGCTCATAAAAAAAAAAAATAAGAGTTGCATAATTGATTGCAATGAAAGGTAAAAATAATGAATTAAAAAGGAACCTCTCAGCTTTCCCATCACATCACCATCTTTCTCTGAGGAGCCTTATTTCAATATCCAGTAACACAATAATCCAGAAAATCCTGCTTTTTAAAGTACCATTTTGGAGCATTAATGTTTAATTGAGCCATTTTTTTTTTTTTTTTTTTGAAGTTATGTACTTAGAGACACTGTCAAATGATCAGGAGCTCATTTGTGTTTTCATCCAAATCCACTTCTACCTGTATTTAAACAAAGGGACATTTGGAGCTTTAGCTAAAAGTATGAGTATCATCCAGCAACTGGAAACTTAGAGGCTACTGGACACAAAATCCAAATGAAAATTGGGGACAAAAACAATATTTTTTGGGTAAAAATCTGCATAGAGAAATAGTTATAATCCTGATACAAGATACATAACCTATCTGACACAGCTTAGTTTTAACTACGTCTTTGCTGCAGATGTTGTAACATTTTACTTTAAATCCAGATTAAAATTCATCCGAATAATGCATGCATTTTGCCGGTATTGGTCCAATCATGAACAAAAATGCATGCTTAATGCCACGGAACTCTGTTTTTCTTTTGTTCTGACAGTTGGCCTCAAGCCATACATTTTTGTCTTTGTAGTTAATATATTTACTTGTCCCATCCTCTCCATCCCTTTTTTTCTTCTTCCATGTAACTACTCTACATCAGGATGCACAGAAAGGTGCCAGCAGACGCTGACATGAGATTGGCTTCATGCATTTACGGATGCGGCTCAGCCTCTAAATCACCGTTATGTCTCATTCTATATATTGGACAAGACCGGGCCAATAATGTGTTTACAAGAGATTTTAATAGCGGCCTTCATTCAGCTGAGCCTCCTCCCCCATTCACTATGCAACGGGGACAGATGGAGCCTTTCTCTGCACAGTCCTTCAACCATGTTTTTGTTTCACTGTGCTTGATATTTTCATTTTATATCTCTATGCATATATGCGGCATGTTTTGATGCAAGTACACATAGCTACACATCAATTCTTGGAAGAAAAAAACAATGAAACACCTTGCAGGTATTTCCATTTTAACCACAAGCTGAGAGCAGCGGTGCTGTAATCTAAAGTCTGTGACATAAAAAAACATGTTTACCTTTAGTCCCCCTGTAAACCCAGCTCTTCAAATTAACTCGGTTGCTTCCCTGTTTTTGGATAACAGAATCCTTATCAAAACCGTCCTCTGACCCCACGTGTGAATACCAATGCAACTGTTCACACATGCTTAAGCATGCCCCTGTATTTCTCCCCAAAAAGTCCTCCACCTTTTCTGCTGTCTGTGTAGAACGCAGCTGTCAGGGGTTACATCAAACACATCCATTCACCCGAGATGTCTGCAGCCCATCAACATCTGTCTGTCTGGGACTTCTCTCTCTCGCTGGAGCCGCGTGAAAGACTGAACAAAGTGTCAGTTAATATTCCGATTTGATTTTACTGCTGTCAGTCGACAAGTCGCTCTTCTTTTCTTTCTTTTTTTTTCAAACGTTTTATCTAAAAAGCATAAAATAAAGGAAACGTAAGGGCCAAAAGATCAGAGTTTGTGAAAGACAGGTATGTACACAGGGGTGCTGCTAGGAATTCCCGGCATCAAAAAATGTAGCGATGTGTGCCCCACCCTGATGTGTCTTACATGAAAAACAAACCCCATGTCACTCTGAACAACATCTTGAAAGTTGTTGTTTTTATAGCTGTAGTCTGGTATGTTTTTAGTGCAACGTGTGGATGTGTTTTTACTGAGCTCCTCTCTGTATCTCTTCTCTCCATCTGTGTCCAGGCATCTGGATATATATTTTTGAATTGCCTGGCAGTTAGGGGATGCTAATTCTGAATTTATTTGCCTGACCGATAGCCGATCCTCGTTAACCAATCACAACTGACTAGATTAGTACCTTTCATGCAGGGCTGCTGTGGTTGAAGAGCCTAACAAGCCGCCAAGCTTCAATGATAACCGATGCACAACCCTAACCCTGGCAGGTTAAATCCATGATTTACCACCAGCTTCAGCAGGCTACCGAGTCCCCAGTTTAACCGTCATGGAGAGTTAGCAGCCACGACATTGTGGATACATGCAGCCATTTTCCCAGTCATGTCAAGGTTTCCACCAGTGTACTGCAAGTCCATTGTGTGTGTGTATAGCGATGATATAAGTGAAGGGTGTAAGGGTGTACGAAGTAAGCCACAACTTGGTCCCAGGCTCACTTAAGGTGGGCTGACCGTTAAGGTGGAGCAGCGATTCTCATTCTGGTGCCAAGCCACTCCTCAGTTTTGCTCAAAAAAATGCTTAAAAATCCTTTAAATATTATTTTGAACTATTTAACTGATCCAAATTATTATTGTCAGTTAACTGCTAATTATTAACATGCCTATTACTGTAGCAGCAGACATACTATGTTCTAGAAGGAAGCGCAAACACTTTAAAAAGGAGCAAGATGAGGTTATGTTGGTGTACAGACCTAACATACACATTTGTGCATTAGTATAATCAGCTATTAGTCATTTTTAGAAGCAGTGGTTCCATCCAAGCTATTTTTTACAGTATGATGCATGAAATTATATTGCAGATTGTAAATGTTAATTCCCTCACAAACATTTTGGAGTTCCTTGAGGCAGGAGAGATTTTGTGTTGAAAATTGTAAAAGAGCACATATGATGAAATATTAATGCAGCAACGTAAAGGCTCATTCCATTTTCGTTAATGTGCTCTCTGATATAGCTGTCATACATTTTACAGTCAGAAAAGCCTCCACATCCACAAATGGAAACATAACTCATTCACATCTTAGTTGTGCGTGTCAAAAGTTCCCTAAAAGCTGCTCTAATAAATACTTCTGTATTAATAATGGAAACGTAGTATAATTTGAGGGTTTGTTAGCAGTGACGAACCCACAGAGTATTTTTAATCAACAACAATCGAGTGTTTTTGCATCTTTAAGCTCATTGTTATAGAATTATAAATATTAAATAAGTGTGAACATTTGATAATACTGAATGAAACCTGAAAATCTTACAAGACTGAATGGAATATATTCCGCAAGAAATCACATTCTGGAGTACATATCAGCTTTGCACTTGACACCGACGACATTTCCTCTTTGTTCTTTTTTTTTTTTTGCAAAATGGCTCCAACTCTTTCAGCACTATCGTCCTTCACGCAAGCAGACGAGCATTTTCTCAATGCACAGAGAGATGAGCAGTAAAGAAGAAAACACTTGAACAGCCTACCATTACACTCCATGTACAGTAAATGTTATGGATCTGACCTCCCTAATGGGTAGGAGAGATCCATGGACAACATAGGATGTCTGCTGAATATGATACCCCCCCCTCCCTTTTATCAGTAAGATGAGTCAATGCTGACTACAAGCACCAACACACGTTTTTATAAAATCATTTAAAACATATGGAGTACACTTGCAGCCCTCGTCTATATTTGTCAGTTGTGAAAGATGTCGGGATAAACAGGGCAGAGTCTACAGCCATGCTAGCAGCTCAGAGAATCTAATATACACATATA
>NW_022280057.1:730673-730916 GCF_004355925.1 Anarrhichthys ocellatus
ATATATACGTATATACTGTATATACACACACATATATACGTATATACACACATATATACGTATATACTGTATATACACACACATATATACGTATATACACACACATATATACGTATATACTGTATATACACACACATATATACGTATATACACACACATATATACGTATATACACACACATATATACGTATATACTGTATATACACACACATATATACACACACATATACACACACACATATA
>NW_022280057.1:736072-742352 GCF_004355925.1 Anarrhichthys ocellatus
ACATATATACACACACACAGACATATATACACACACACAGACATATACACACACACACACATATATATATATATATACACACACACACACACACATATATATATATACACACACACACATATATATACACACACAAACACACACACACACACACACATATATACACACACAAACACATATATATACACAAATATATATATACACACACACACACACACACACACACTTTATGTATGTATATATACTATACATATATATACACACACTACAAAATTTGAATGGCAATCCAGCTCATAGTTATCGATATATTTCAGGAGGACCAATGAGGTGGATCGACTGACCGACCGCCATCCCGACAGCTACGACGCTCGGGTGGCTTAAAAAAGCAACATGGAGGTAGAGCAAAATAAATGTATGCAGAGGCAGAGACAACAAGCAGCAATATGTTTGACCAACAATGATTCTGATCGGATATTGTTCCGATATTGCTCAGAACATTGACCAAACACAACGCATGCTAAAATCTGCCGCTTCATTCTTTCTACCTTTCTGAGTTTCTTATCAAAGTCTCCGGAGGTGAGCCCAGCCACCCTGGGAAGGAAACTCATTTTGACCGCCTGTATATCTGTATATCTGTAAAGCAGATCAACCTGTAAATCGAGATTCGTCAGCTTCCGGCTCAGCCCCCTGTACACCAAGACGGTCCCGTACAGTCCGAACCGCTCCGGCACGATCTACACAACATCTTACCCTCACTCATGAACAAGACCCCGAGATACTCGAGTTAGACTCTTACTCCCAAACCGGAGTGAGAAGTCCAGGGTTTCCTGGAAGAGTACAATGGCCGCGAGCTTGGAGGTGCTGCCTCTCAAGCCAACTGCTGAACACAACGGCTACACACAAAATGCAAAACATTTGCAGTTATCAGGTTCTACTGTGAGAATTATCCTTTCAGATTTATATCATTGTAAATGGAATATCTTTGGGTATCCTTTGCATTGCTGGCTGGACTAAATGAGCACTCTGCATATGCCCCCTTCGGTCTTGACACAGAAAACGATGAGAAAATAATCGATGTCTCACCCAAAAAAAACTTTAGATCTGATAACCAGGATGCAATCATGAATGACCGCGATGACGTCATACAAAACCAACAAACCACAGTATGAATATTTCATTACTTTGATGACTAATCTGGGACACAATATCCCACTGCAGTCATTTCAGGGTCCAGCGTTTCTGTTGCTTTTCGAAAACTGGGAACTGGATGCTCAGGCACAGCAGCAAATCAAGTCAGCACTGGACAGCAAACGATGAAAGAACCAGTGTCAGGTCATTATAGTATCACACCATGTTCTCTGCATTCCTCTCTCCTTGTTAACATCATCAACATCATTTTTCTGCTTTCTTCTGGAGTGAATTATCTCTGTAAATTCATAGATTGTTGAATCTGGTCATGAAACTACGAGCCAGTTTAAATTGGCACACACTAGCAGGTGAACTCATGCATCGGGAAGTCTGTGTCCAAGAGAGAGTGTGTATGTGTGTGTGTGTGTGTGTGTGTGTGTGTGGTGAGAGGGAGTCTAGCCAGCCATGAAAAACACATGTAGAAGATTACTGTGTGTTCATGCATCTGAAGCAGATAAAGGCCAAATCATTGAGTGATTTTGATTTGTTCTTTTTAACATAACTTCCCCAAAGAAACTCTATGCAGCCGAGCGGATTTGTCTGTTATGACAATAAGAAAATATCAAAAGCAGTGGGGGAATTTGAATTAATGCACAAACTAAGACTTCTATGCATAGGTGCTGGAAAATATGAGAAAGAACATGCATTATGCAGCCGAGTATTCACTTAAACCCAATTCAATAGCTACATACATTTTGATGGTAATGTAGGTCCAAAGATAATTATATGTTTAGCCATACAGGCACATATCAGGAGGGGATGCAGGGAGACTCAAGAGCTGCAAACACACATTTGCTTCAAACCTTCATACAGTATGTGATGAAAATATTGAATAATGCGCACCAGTGGGCCCTTTCTTTCAATAGCTAAATCAACTCAGCATTCTTCAGCTACTTTATATTGTCAAAGGAGTAATTTGTGTATAGAAGTTCATGGCTTGTATTTGGCCTTTATATTCCAGCTAATAAGTCTTTTCAATGGTTTGTAAATTAAATAGAGACACTGTTTTCTTTTCTTATTATCAGCCAGTCTGTATACTTCACCGATGAAAACTGCTATGAAATAAAACCATTATGAACTCTAGTCTATTCATCGAAATGATGGTTCAAGGTTTATTTATTGTCATTCTGCAACACAAGGTTGCACAACAAAGTCCTTCATGCCCTTTATGCTGCACAACCAAAAAAATGTTTTTACGGTTGTTTCTCCACGGACTTGCAGTCGTGGCTGATTATGAACTAAACCTCTTCTTCGCTCTCCGACACATGCCGTGGCGCTGTGTGTGCCAACGTAAAATGTTCATGCGATGGAAAGAATTGGGAATTTGAAACCGATCGGCTGGTTATGGCCAATCAGCTGAAAATCGTCCGGTTTCGATTGGCAGCCGATGGATCGGTACATCTCAAGATACGATAAAGTTGCCAGTACAGATACAGCACATTTTCAGCTTGAATCATCATATAACTTTACAATTATAATTGATAGTGAACTTCTTTGCATATCTTTAGATGCACATTTGAATTTCACAAAGGGACATAATGACAGAATATGAACTTTAGACTCTCCAACACTGGGACAAAACGTTTTATTTCTCTTCTATGTGATAAAAGTGCAGTAAATTAACACCTTTCATGTCATCTTTTAATCAGTACATTTTCTGAAGGCTGCAATAAGTTCCTCTGATGGGTCATAACCTTTAATAGAGAGGCTGAAAGGAAACTCAGCCATCTATGACCTTTCTGTCATCGCTTGAATTAGCTGCATCCTGCCCGCTGAACAAAGACATCCAGGCAGCCGGTGACACTGAGCCAAAGACGGCCTTGCTTTTCACAGAAAATATTTCTGTCATAGAGGTTCATAAGTCACACTCGGCCACAGCTAAGGGTTCAGGGTGCAGTGCAACCGCTCACATTAATCTACTGGCTGATAACCCATTTCCAGGTTGGCTGTCATTGGTCACATTCAAGTGACACATTGCTGGTTGCGTCATGTGTGGTGGTGGTGGCTCCAAATTTGGCCTCCGACCACGACCACCAGCGGCTACATTTCCATATCTGGAGGTTTGCCCATGAAACTGTGGCATGAGACATGTGACAGTCTGCAGGTGAGAAGAGCTGCTGATAGAGAAGTCAACCACCGGAACAAGTCACTGCTCTATTCATAGCCGGGACCGTCCGGCTCAACGACATTAGTGAAGGTCTCGGGTGTAAAACTAGCAGACTACGCTGAGTGACAGATGACCACAACAGATGAATAAACAAGGTGCCTGACTGGTTTGGCACACTGGGCACGCAAAGCATCCTCATCAGGATATTAACCTGGCTTTTCACTTGGTGCCTGAGTATTTTTAGCAGAAGGAACAACAAGGGGTGAAATTTATACGGTGGCAAGAAGTAAACAAATTATCTCGGACCCCTATAGAGATTTGTCCCTCACCTTTAAAAATACAGTAATGACCTGGCAAAAAAAAAAAAAAAAGTGCACTTCCAAAAGAAAGTGTAGTTTTAGGAGAGAACTCATGTTATCACAGACCCTCATGCAGACGAGATGCGCAAAAAAAAACCCCACCTCTAATGAAGCTATCATATTAATTTCAGCTCCAGATGTACAAAAGCAGACGGATGGACAGCCTGCATCCAGTCAATCTCAGCGCGGCAAGCTCCTTACTTCATGCCACGAACAATGACAACATGAACATTCATCACTAGTTTCTCTGTCTGTCGACACAACACCTGCTTCTGGTGTAGATATGAGAGGCACATACATAACCACAGTTACAGCTTCGCAGCTAAGTACAGTGAAAGGAGTAAAAGCTGGAAAAGTACCAATGATAAATCCACCTGTCTTTTTCACTTGTAGTAGAGATTTACACCAGTGACTATGGTAGAGAAAGTAAAGTTTATGATCCGGTGGAATGAGCTGAGATGAGTGCTACAGCTTCTCCAGGCGATTTCTGACCTTCATCATTACTGCTTGTACAGGCTGTGCCCATAACCCAGTGGCACAATGTACTCAATCAATTTAAAACATACAGTTCCTCGTTATTCTCTCAGGGCAACAGCGGAAAAGATTTTATTCTAAAACCTACTCAGTCTACAATTTGTCAAAGTGAAACTCATAGCTGCTACAATCAATATTTTTATATTTACAATGGACAAAACCTATGTGTTTAATGTAGAAGGGTCGATTGTAGTGGCAAACCCTCTTATTTACTGACTTATTTGGTTCACTGTCACTGCTCTCATCAGCATTGGTTCCAGCAGCAGCAGCCAGCTGTTCATAGTAAAAAAATAACTTTACACAACTTGCCTGCTTTAGTCTGTGATTAGATGAACATGGTGGAGCATTTAGTCGCTACAGGTGGAGACAGAGCCTAAAGGAGAGAGAATATTTAACCTAACTGTTATCAGATGGACAGAAAGCCCAAATTAATGCTCATGTTGTCAATAAGGAACCACTAGCATGTTAGCCATATATCCTTGTCAATATTGTGTGAGCTTGTTTATGCTGGCCCCAAGTGGCCAAAAAAATAAATGAATGCAGCTTTAAGTTTTCATGATACCCTTTTGCGAACTATTTTTGTCATGCGAGACTGGGTATAAACATTTTCAGTGTTCGTTATTTACCCTCAGACACTAATATTAGACTTAGAGGTCCGTATTGAGGTGCAGGAATGAGTAGAGAGTAAAATAGGGGAACATTATCATCCTTGACATCCTTTGATATACAGAATAAAACATGTTATGCTTTTCCAAGTAGACGTTAACGTTGCTGAATATGGTACCATGCTTAAAAAATGTGCACAGGGCCATGAAGGCTCGAAGAATTGGGCTATGCAGAGTAGGGTATCCATGGTGACACCGTAACCCGTGGTGACAGGTATCTGTTGGCAATTGTACCAGCTGTTGTTGTTCAGTTTGACTCTTTCCACAGAGATCTCAATGCAGACTGAAGATCTCAGCAACGCCAGCTGTCAGCTCCATGTTGTACACACACACACAGTGAGGCTGCAAGAGACATTACGCACACAGTCGCTCTCGTACACAAAGACGTACACACACACACACACACACACAGACTTGAGCATGCAACCAAGCAAACCACGGCGAGCCACACAAGAGCACACAGGCATACATAAACACAGACGCACGCCTACACGCTCTCTTTGTTGCGTCTGTATCACACTCAGCCACATGCACTTCTGCATGCAACAGCGAAAAACAGCCACGCATCTGCCAGGCCAGCAGTGACGACTTATCAAATCGACACCTCTCTGTGAAAAGAGGCTTAAAAAGAGCCGGTGAAACCACTCGCCCTGCTTTCTATAAACTGCGCTTTGTGCCGACTGTTTGTTAACATTCTTGTACATAAAAAGGCCAGCTGCAGATTTATTGGGTATTGGGCCATGTATTGAGACAGCAGAAGCTGTGCGAATGAGATTGCTGGTGTGAAACCTCCTCATCTGTACAGCTTTAGCAGAAGTAAAGAGAGGAGGGAGATCTGTTTCCATTGACAATATAACATAGAGCCTACTCACTGTTCTGTGGAGATATTGAACACAAACAGGACAGGAAGGAGGCATTATCTTACCAACAGAGGTGTCAAAACGGATATAAACTCTAATGAAGGTGCTGCTTAGAAAAGGGAAACATAGTTTCAGTGTCAGGCAAAATGTAATGTAATAACTTCCTAGCTGAGATTGACATTTAAAAATAAGGCTTCGCTCACAAGACATCAATATGTGTCCTATTTAGAGCATATAATTCTAACTTTCAGTATTACCAAGATAAAACATATTTTTGGGCTACTCACACGAGTGGTACCACATCCCCACTGACATTTTACATTCATAAGGTCACTTTCTGTTTGATATTTTACATTGCATGCAGGTTTTTAAATGTCTCAGTTCATTATTATGCTCTGGACACACTGTGGCTATTTTAACAACCTTTTGTTGTAAATCACAATGAGTCCACCTCCGTAACAGCTCTCTGTGCACAACTCTGTGCCACATGTTCTGCTTCTATCACAGGAAATTACGCATGCACACACACACACACACACACACACACACACACACACACACACACAC
>NW_022280057.1:742362-804736 GCF_004355925.1 Anarrhichthys ocellatus
ACACGTGGGTGATACTGAAACATGCTACATACCATCTTGAATATATAAACTTTCATTTTATACATGTTAAATGTCATATTCATCATTAGGCATCTCCTGTCCATCCACACAGGCTCATGTTTACTTACAGGTTGAACAAGAACAGAGTGCATTCTGGCCAGAATCGTGTCATCAGTATTCATTACATCGGTGACAAGGAGAAAATTCCTCCTCAGCCCCCTTCTGTCACCCCCCCGGGCCTCTGGGAATCCACTGAAGGTTAATTTATTTAAATCCTCCATTCACTCATCTCTATTCCATTAAACTCCACTAATAAATCTTTGGTTTGCCATGTAATCTGTTTCCTGCTGTCAAAGCCCCAACCCTCAACTGCATTTTGCACCATATGCCAGTGGATGTGCATTCAACGGTAACATGGCAGCCGATAAGGTCATGTTAAAATCAGTAGATGTCATGATCTGTATGCGTGTGTGTGCAGCATGTGAGTTTGTAGACGTGTGTAACTGTGCACAGACGTCTGCCCTTTGAATGTGGCCAAAAAGCCTGGTTTAATTAATGGAAGTGCAGCTCATGGTAGGGGGCAATAAAATCAAAGGGCTGAACCCTCTCAGAGCCCCCACGAAGCTCTAGAGTCCCAAAGGTCCCGTCTAAGCCCGGTCTGAAAGTATTTCCCATCTGCCCCCTCTCCCATTTTTAGACTGTAATAAAGAACATGGTCATACCTCTCTGGCCATGATGAAGTCGATTAGTCTAAGGAACAAGGGGACCTTGGCTGTATGGACAAGCGCTGCATCATTATTACTGCATGTCATGTCAGCGTTACACAGATGCTGTTATGATAATGGCTGTTAAAAAGCTCAGCTGTTGGTTTAATAGCGGGTGAAGCCGTTTGCAGTCTGTTGGAAGGGACGTCTCAATGAAGTCAATGTGGTTTTTGTGTTCAAGAGTGTTTGTTAATGAGAGGCTTGGGGAAGCAGAGGAGCTATGTGCAAAAACCTGGCTCCAAAGAGCTAACAGCGCTGACGGAGCTAACAGCGCTGACAGAGCTAACAGCGCTGATAGAGCTGACAGAGCTAACAGGCTGACAGAGCTAACAGCGCTGACAGAGCTAACAGAGCTGACAGAGCTGACAGAGCTAACAGAGCTGACAGAGCTGACAGAGCTAACAGCGCTGACAGAGCTAACAGCGCTAACAGAGCTAACAGCGCTGATAGAGCTGACAGAGCTGACGGAGCTAACAGAGCTGACGGAGCTAACAGAGCTGACAGAGCTGACAGAGCTAACAGCGCTGACAGAGCTAACAGCGCTGATAGAGCTGACAGAGCTAACAGCGCTGATAGAGCTGACAGAGCTGACAGAGCTGACAGAGCTGACAGAGCTGACGGAGCTAACAGAGCTGACGGAGCTAACGGAGCTAACAGCGCTGACAGAGCTGACAGTGCTGACCTGGGGGAGGAACCGGAGGGTGGGCGTTGAGCACCGTGCAGATAGACAACATACAGAGGGGCAGTGACTTCATTCTCTACTCAAGACTATGTACTGCTCTGAATATCATATTATTAAAAACTTTTAAGACATTAAAAAAGCTGCCAAGACACGGCCACATTACAATTTTCTAAATTTTGTATTTTTCTTGGTTTAACTTTAATGTGAGTTGAAGTAAAGTTAAATAAGTTTCAATATTATATTTTCATACTCTGTTCCGTAACACTTCAATTCTCTGTCTCAAAGTGGTTTCTTCTTCCTCGAATTTTTCATATGAAATAAATTTTCCTCTCAATAATTCTACTCAAGGGAAGGACGTCCACTCTCTTTTAATACGACTGTAAAATTCAGCATGTTTGAATACATATGTATTAAAGCACCGCCGGTGATTGGTGCACATTTTGTGCGAGTGTGATCATCGACAATAATGGGGTGAATTTGTAATTCTGAGAAATAGTAGTATTAAAGTTAGAATATCCACAGTGTATTTCTCCTCAGATGTCTCTTCATTGGCCGCTCTCGAAGGGGAAATACTGCTGCTGGAATAATGCTTCTTCATTGTTTGCTTTAGAACAATTGTTTCAGTCTCTTACTTATAACAACGGAGTGAGCAGAGAACAGATGGAGACAGAAGTCATGACCACTTTATGATGGAAAGCTGCCAGATCCCTACTGACACAAGCTTAGTTGGACAACAGGTGTCCCGGCAATTTATCATAGAACAGTAAAAATCAATTTCTAAGTGGAACATAGAGTGTATCCCTTCTGCTTTAAAGACTGTGCTTTTAAAATACGCTCCAAGCTTTTTAAAATGTTGGCTTCATTTAAAATAGTCTCCAATTCAGCATACAGTAAAGCAAAAAGGTCGCCCACAGATGTCAAATATCCACTAAGCCAGCACAAAATACTAGCATTACCATAAATCTCTCGCATTACCCACCATACATGTAACCCTACCTCTGGTTTCTCTTTTTTCTCTCATTCTCTCTGTATTGCTGTGTCAACTGTTTTCCGTTGCATCAGTTTCTGTCACATCAGACACATGGCATCTATGACATTTTAAACATCGAAAAAGACATACATAAGAATAAATATAATGCACATTTTGTTCACTTTAGAAATGGAAAGTTATTTTCAAATAGCATCTAAGATATCCATCATAATAAATACACCAGTGATATGGACAATACCAAACAAATCCCATTATGTAACTGTGAAGCCCCTCAACACTCCCACCCACACACCCACACACACACACACACACACACACACACACACACACACACACACACACACACACACACACACAGACACACACACACACACACACACACACACACACACACACACACACACACACACACACACACACACACACACACACACTGACAGGTCTTTTTGGCTGATTACTCTGCTCAGGGCTGTGTGGGCTGATGATTTCATCTTGCTTGATTGACATCTTTCTTATTCTTCTGTTAGCTTTGTAAAACTTGACTTGCATGTCAATCAAGATCCATACTAAATATCAATACTGTAATAGAGCAATGATTTAGGAAAAGCACTCTGAGCACTACAGCCTGACTGGTGGATATATACAGTAGATACAGTATATACACTGTATAGTATACAGGCTGTAGTGCTTTCCAAAGTCATTGCTCTATTTTATATATATATATATATATATATATATATATATATAAAGTCTTGAACTGCAACTTACGTTTATTTTACAATAAGTTGATGTATTTGACTTTGTTTGTCTTTCAAAAAACAGTAAAAAAATGTTTTTACAAAATAATAATAATAATAACAATAAATCACCCAACATAATTTCCTCAAAAACTGCTTGTTTTGTCCAACCAACAGTCCAAAACCAAAAGATATGAAGTCAAGAAGACTCAAATTCCAATGTTTGCACCATATCTTTGGCAGCTGTGTACTGCAGACATCATTTCTTGATATGTTTGAAGTTGATTGGTTTCACAGCATGTCTTTTGTTTTGTTTTTGACAAAGGTTGTGTGCGTGTGTGTGTGTACGGGAAAAAGTCTTTCTGAGCCAGAAAGCAGAACATTTGCACACAATCAATATTTTCTCAATGTCTCAAATGAATTGTAGTGAGATTAGGTCTGATCTGACCCGGATCAATTATGCTGTCAAATTGTATTTCAATATCTTTGTTTTTATTGTGAAGGGTTTTTATGAAATGTTGAACAACACTCAATACGTGCGACATGTTTGTGTGCTTAGTGGAGTATTTCTCTGTCTTGTTTGAAGCTTTTTTTTCAACAATACAATTTCAACAGCAGCCAAAAAACCGCCACACAGTCCAGTACTATTCCTGTGAGCTTGACTGACCCGGCCTGCAGCATGCCACCTGCACATTGGCTGTTGTTGTTTGTGTTTGCCTTTTACCAAAATAATAATCCCCCTCTTTAGCATCTCTGCCTCTCTGGACCCCTTCATGGCATTTTTTTTCAAATCAGGCAGGAAGTGCAATAAGCTTAAGTCCTTTCTTCCCACACGAGTCTGATGATTACGTATGATGGAATCTGAATGATTTATAACCTCAGAGCGACGACACACGGGAGAGCTTTAGTGCCAAAAGCCGAAGTCAGAAGTCAGAAGAAGAGGCTTTCTCCTTTAAAGTTATTCCAGTATGCGGTTAGCGAGGAAGCTTTGGGAGAAGGATAGCCAGATGGCTGCTTGTCACTCTCTTCGAGTCTATGAGCTTTCCATTCTGCAAACCTAACCGGGATGCCATGGCAAATTCAGAGGGGTTTATTATTTTACACCACCACTTGACTTCCTGTTCTGACTACCTCACTTCACACTGCGAGTTAAAAAGCATGAAGGGTAAACGAATCCACTGTAAGAAGAAGAAGATTGTTGCAAACAATTCACAGCATTTTTGTTTTAGAACTGAAACAATGAGTCAATCAATCCATTTGATAGTATTCTGTTAATTAATAATATTATAGTTATTTCTTTCAAAAATTGGAGGATTTTCTGCTTTTCTCTGTTAATTATGATTGTATGCTCGTGTACCTTTGGATGTTGAACCGTCGGTTGGACAATTAAAGATGTCGGCTCTTGGAGTGATGGATATGTTCCACTTACCAAGTAATGAATTGGTTAATCGAAACAAATAATCGGCAGGTTAATAGATGAATGATAATGCGTTGACCTCAACAGTTACTCGGTAACCAAATAAGCAGTGAGTGCAGCTCAGTCCTCTTGCCTCGTGTGGACAGACTGGGATGCACAAATCATTTATTTGATGAATTCAGATGCCCTGAATCTGTTTTTAGGAATACATGCTGAAGCAAAGCTGTGAGTCATTTCATGACAGCGAGAACAGAAAGCGAGCCGAACCATAATCAAAGTAACTCTGTAACAAAAGAGAAATGAACCAAGCGGCGCGTCGTACAGTGAATCAGAACTGCTGCTGGACAAAGTGCTTCCTCGATGAATAGTCGTCCACTTTGTCCACAGACTTGCTGTTCTCAACTTTTTAAAACACAAAGAACCAGTACGTCAGTTTGACAGTCGCGGCTGCAGTAATGGGGACGAACTACGCATTGCATCAGTCGGTGTCAGAGTGCTCATTCTGACAACAGGCAGAAGTAATCCTCAGTCTGCTTTTTGGGCTTAAATGAGGTCTGAAGACCGACCCAGTCTCCTTGTGTCTCTTAACTGAAGACCTCTCACAAACAAAACTGATGATGCATTTGGATTCTCAGAACCTTTCGGCTTCACCAGTTCCCAATCTTCTCCTCCACAGTGAATTGGATGCTTCCTCTGCTATCCCCGATTTCCTGCTGTTGTCATTTTGACCCGTTAGAGGAATTGTGCTCAAATGCAGTATGGTCGCTCCAAAAAACAACAAAAAAAAAAAAACACCCATGGAGACAACTTAAGCTTGAATTCTCTGCGGTTTGCTGTATTTCTTGCTTTTGGAAAAGAGGATAAAGATGGATAACAAGGGCAAGAGCTTAAAACAGACCTCACCGTGGAAATCTATCACAATTTCACCACAAGCCAGAGAAATGGCATTTGAATTGATGGCCGCACTCACAGGATGGCAAGAAAAGAATCAACCTTTCAAGACAGGAAATGACCCGGTCACAGACACCATTAATGCAGTAAAGGAGAGGGATAATCAGCCTGTCCATAGATTACAATTTAACGGCTGACAAAAAAGCAACCGAGCCATCCAAAGCTAATTTAGCTAACATTACAAAGGACCTTGCAACACTAACATTTTGCACCTTCAATATCCCCAAACTTGATTGTGGGGCTCACACCCTGTGATTGAACTGACTGAAACGATAATGGCTGTCAAGGATAGTCTAACATTTCACACCTGCATAATTAAGAAAAAAACAGGGTGCTTTGAACAAGCCCAAGGATCTAGAGTTGAAAAACAGGGTTGTTTTACTCAAGCTTAATAATTCAGCTGAAGGATATACTGTAGCTCGTACACATTGTAGACAGTGGGCCAAAAACCTTACAAAAATCTATTAAAATCTATTCAATAATGGAGAAAGCAGCCCAATAGCTCCATGTTAAGCAAGGTTGCAAAAGTGTACTCATGCTGTGGAGCTGGGATAATGTACATCAGTGCAGTGTAACTGATATGTGGAGACATTGCAGAGAGATTAGCAAGGGCTGTGTTATGAGGGGGGCTGACCCTGCTGACACCCAGACATGTTCAGCCTTCTAAATACCTCACAGCCCTGCTTGTAACACACCGGTCCCACAGCAGCTGGAAAATAGTGTAGAGGCTATTTCTGTGTGTTGACCCCAAAGAAGACCCTTCACGTTGACCCCCCCCCCCTCCTATATAGTTTATTTGACCTCCAGCCACTGAAACACAAAGGGAGCAACGGTGGAATCACACTGTTGACAATGACAACAGACGTACGTGCTTTACCGACAATCCACCTCTTTAAACTGTAAGTTAAACTGTGTCGTCACTGCCAAGATGGCGTGCTGGAGTTCTCCTTTAACAAGGTCAGTATCCGCACAAATACCAATCCGGCAAATCGGATCGCTGCATCTCTCATGATTAATTCTAACTTCTACAGCACATTACAATTGTTTTCTGGATAAATCCTCCTGATTTACTCGAAGGGATTTTTCAGTGATATCGTCATAAGCAGCCGCAGGAACTTTTACACTGGATTACGGTAAAGGAAAAACCCCCAACAGTCTTCAGTGCAGAAATTCTTTCTAATAAAAAAAAAAATCTGTTAATTTTTCATGAAAACATAATTTACAGTAATATTTTAATGAAAATATTCTGCACTTACCATCTTAAAAGGCGCACTACTTCAACCCAGGAATCTGAGCTGTAGAGTTTTAATTATTCTTTGGATTACTTGAGGCCTATTTCTCATTTTATCCAAACTATAATAACAGAGTGTTGATATAAAAAAAGAGAGCTTAAGCAGCTTAACCTCTTTTCAGTCAGAAAAGATCACGCAGGGACATTTGAATCATGCAAGATGATTATTTGAGAAAGGACTGAAATAACTGTATGAATATGTTGCTAAAAAAACAAAACACCCACAAAAAAAAAGAGAAAAATAATCCGAGTCTCAGGAAAAGCCAGAGTCACAGATTCATATTTGTGGAGAGTTCTTCGGAGAACTTCATCAGGGAATTGATCCTGTGAACTGTAATATAAAGTACCTTCCCGCTCATGCCATGTAGCAAAGCTCTAAAATGGCTCTGTGAGAGTTATGATGGTCAATGCAAATGAATGGAGCAGTGATTCATGGGAAAGCCCTCCACTGGTGCCCTCTGCGTCATTTTATGGCCGTTATAAAGTCTCCATCCACCTTAGAGCTGCATGCCTGATGAGACGGAGCCAGATGTGGACTCGAGAAACACCAAAGAGAACAAAAACATGAGAGGGGACAAGCCAAACAGCCTGGCATTAATCCTCCAATCGTGCGCGCACGCCCATAAGCATTGGCTGTTCTTACGACACCTCTGACATCTGATCCCCTCTTTTCACACCTCCTATGTAGAGAACAACATCATGGTCTCCGTGATGTAAACTATTAATAGTCTCACCCGCTGCCGGGACTATTCAACTGAGCGGTGTTACACTGTATTCTTCTTGCTGGCTCTTCTGGTGCAATGCTAGTATTCCACCATGATAATCCGACGTGGGTGGCATAACAGATTTGTTAACAGTGGAAGAAAAAAACAATTAAAAAAATAAATGAAATGAAGACGCTGAGAGCTAAATGATTCATGGCATGGGCTAATGGACCAGCGGTTCTAACCAGCTTGTCTATTCATTTTCGTGTAGTTAATGTCGTCAAAGTGGAAGGAAATACCGAACACAGGAGCAACGGAGCTCTGCCAACGCATGGCAACGAGCCCATGAGAAACTCTCTCCCTAGTGGCACAGCAAGGGATGTTAGGTTTATTGTACCGTTACTGAATAAAGCCCAAGAAAAAATGTTTCATACGTCTCTAAATGTGTAAAATCTTTAGATGCGTTTGCTTAACTCTGGACTGAGAGGAAAATAGCATCTTGGTTGTTGTTTTTTCAGCTCCTTAGAGGCAGTCACAGCACATTGACCTGGTTTTCTGTGAAACTGTTCATTTGAGTGACTACAGTTGGGGAAAAAAGTGCTTTGGGCCCTTCAGGCTGTCGCGAACGAAGAGCAGCAGTTGGCATCAAACCCCTGCTTCTTTATTTTGTAGTGGCACGGCAGCAGGAAAGCAAGATAATTAACAGTGACAAAAAGGCATGTGAATAGGGAGATGGTATGGGGGCTTGTCGGGTTTCAGCTCACTTGCCTTATAGACTCTTCTTCTCTCCAACCACCACGATCCTGCCTTGATGAGCCGTCAAATCAAGCCAACACCAGAGGCGCCGCAGTGCGAGGTCCTCTGACCAAAGTCTACATAACACATTTAAAACGGGTGAGAAAGAGGCAAATGTCTCAGCCAATTAAAGAGAGGACCGATGAGAAGTTTGCTGCGAGGCACAAGGCTCCGACAAAGCTCGGATAAAGTGTCCGACTCTATATTTGTACCGGACAGCTTAAGATCTGAACGCCACCTGACTTAGCACAGCCCAGAACATCCTGCTGCAGTGACCCAGGGAGCCAATTACTTTGAGATTCTCATCAATTTTGGTTATTAGATTTTCCCTAAGAAATATTTAGTATTTTCAAAAAAGGAGCAGTTTAGGCTGAATTTCATCTTGTTTTTATGTCCCCAAAACACAGAAAGTTATTAGAAGCAGCAGACAAGTTTTGGATGTTAGGTCAATTTTAAATGGTTCAATGTTTACAGAGTCTAAATTTTGTCAAATACACAAAGTACTCACTGAGAAAATTATATTTTAATAACAGTCGATTGAGCTCAAACATAATGCATTCGTTTAATCAGCCAAAGGAGTTGAGTGTTTAGATGAGGTGGTTTGCTGTATCTCAAAATACTGACACCTTGTGAACTATTCATACCAGTGTTTTAATATGTATCACATATAAAATAATATAAAATAATTGACATTCAAAAGCCATCAGTCTTTCAAAATGCACTGAAGACATATATAAGAGAGCTGTATTTGTGAGTATGTGAATTGATGAATCAGAAGAAAATCAAGCCCTGAATGCAAAAAGCAGCTTGTGAGTTTTACATGAACATATTAATGCTTGAAGGCTTCTTTTCCACAAAGCCTGTGGTTCCCACCTATGGTAAGTATAGTTATAGCTATACGGCGTAATGATAGGCTTCCACAACTGGGATTTGCCCGGAGCAATTACTCTCTCCTATTACCGCCCAATGAGCAACTCCACAGGCAACAGAGAGACAGGCAAAGTAAATTTCCTCGAGAATATCTCAGTGGTGACCCCCGAGGGGGGGATTCTTTCTCCACATATATTTTTCCCAGTTGGTTACAGATTTGGACAGAAAACCCACCCCCCTAACATCCAGGTTACCACCCATGTATTATGCTCCGATATAGCTGTAATTCACTTGTAATGTGCATACAGTGGCTTACACGCCACACTTAAGAGTAAGACGATGCCCTCTTTCTCTTCCTCATATTGTTTGGATTCAATGGTCTGTGAAGTCTCCGGTCTTTGTGATGCATGGAAGGGTTAATGTAAGGCAGTCTAGGCGTCTGACAGCTCATCTCTTCAAAGGCTTTTGTCAGCTAGTTGCTCTCTGCGGTGGGATTTGAACAGCAAACTCCCAACAGGAGCAAGTCTGCCCTGGGCACATCTCTGGTCTCAGCACTGGTCTGTCTACCTGCACAATCCCGTGTCCGACTGGAGGAGTCGATGGCAATCTGGAAACAAACTCGTCACTTGTCGATAAAGTTCTGAATGAATAACTATATCAATATGACTGAATAAACCAGTGCCTGTCAGTCATTTTACTTGGACGGCAAACACATCTTTCTGTACTTCTCTAAAACAATACAAATATTTTTAAATGAACTCCACTCAAAATGTTTATTCCTTGATAAATTTTATGTTCGTTTAATTCGAACAAAGCAATTATGAAAATGTAATTATAGTACCGTGTCAAAGCTAATCCTAATGGAGAGTATTTCTGTCATTACACTACAGCTTCTGGCCCACAGAGATGCTTCCTGCATGCCATCATATTTACACCATGATCATTACCCCACTCTAGAGATTTGGGATTGTCTACAAGGAGATTGTGATGGATGCCACAGCCCCAAATGTCTGATAACTACGGTGATGGCTTGCCCTTGCCCACATCCTCATTAAGGCGGTACAGGACAAGGAGTAAGTTGGATAAACAAGCTGAATCCATTCTATTAATGGCTTGAGGGCTCCCCTGCCTCACCACCATTAATTATCTTTTCATACAGAGAGATAAGAGGAGAGAAAACAACAAGCTATGTGCCAGAATATACTGCCTTTTTATCAAATAGGCATTCCCCATGAAGCTGGAACATGACCAAATTTCATTGTCATTTATTAATGCATTTTATTATTATTGTTGTCAAAACGTGTCCAAAATGTACCAATTAAGCAAAAAATAAAATGCAATTAATACAACCAAGATCCAAATGTTTTAGGTTTTGTAAACTCATTTTCACACAAGTGAAGCCAGAGAAAAGTCCTGAAACAGAAAATGTATTCGCCCTAGAAAAGCTGTCTGAACCAAGCGGCAACCTCCGGTTCTGCGAGGTGTCGGGGAAGTGTCTTAAATCTGATTCTCTCTCCTGACCATCAGGGGGCGACTCCGCCACTTGCAAAAAGAAGTCTGATTATATGGAAGTCTATGGGAAAATGACTACTTCTCACTTGATTTATTACCTCAGTAAACATTAGTTTATGGTCTCAATTGCTTCTTCTTCAATAGAGAATTATGTTCATTTAGTAAATTATGGTCCCATTTACAGTAAAATAGACCATAAAGCGGAGTATGCTTTAGGGCGGGCTTACTGTGATTGACAGGTTGCTGCCGCTATTAGAGACATATCCGCTGTCTCTACGTACCTTTTTCGCATTCCAAATATGGTCACTCACGTTCGTTGGCTGCAAAAAACAACATGGCGACGGCCGTAATCCAAGATGGCGACAGCGAAATCGGCGAACTCAAGGTTTCAAAACGGCAGTCCACAAACCAATGGGTGACGTCACGATGACTACGTCCACTTCTTATATACGGTCAGTGGTCTGAGCAGATCTGGAGGTGGGAGAGTCCGCTGTATAGCTGGAGACTTTTGCAAACAACTAATTTGGCGGATCACCCGGAGCCAAGGAAATATTGTAAAAATATGATCAGTGATGATGATGATGATGATCAAGGAGTGTGCAAAAGCACAATGTGAGTACACCATGAAGGTTAGAGTACTGTCTTAAAGGAAGCAGCTGTTCCAACTTCAACAGTCTGGCAATCTTTTTTCTATGGCATTGCTAGGAAAGTAGCGCCACTTGGTTGTACTCAATGTATTGTAATCTTGTATGAACTACTGTCTGTGTGTCTGGGCTTGTGTGGGAGAAAAAATGATTTGTGATGCACCTGCGTTAAACATTCTTGATTATTTTAATAATTCTGTGTTGTGGCTTCCAGAAGATGATGGCTAGTTTCCAAATTGGCATAACTGTGTGGCATTAGTAAATTACTCACGTTCATGTTCCTTTCAAAAGCAAATAACTATTGTTAATAGATATGAACATTAATACAACACTGTAAAGGTGAAAAATAAATCTGCCGCCACGCTACAAAAAGCCTGCAGAAAGAAATAGTCTAGATAGTGCACACAAGTGTAAATGAGAAGGGTTATTGCTGCCTTAAAGGCACATTGCCACTGCATTAAGGCACAGTACGCATTCTTTCTATTGATATGATGGTGTGTCATCACATTGAGGTTGTGAAAAGATCTTCAAAGTCATCTCATCTTTCCTCAGGGTAGCAAGGAAGGTAATACGGCTGCAACACATTGTATTGCATAAATCACTGTCAGAAACTCCATGAAATAATTTCAGCACATTTAATAAGCTAGGGTGAAAATCCTTCATTGTTGATACCGGCGATCAATGTAAGCTACGTGCTATTTGTTAGAAGCCCTCTTTTAGAGCCAAAGTGGGCAAATGACCTGGAAACACGGCAAACAATTTTAATATCGGTGGTGTAATAAATCACTGTGGTTCTGCTGGTCTCTAAACACCGCTATACTCTCGAGGCAGTCCCTCTTATTATGTACTGGTTCAATAGTTTCCCGCTTTGGAGCTCTGTTCCTTTCCGGTTCCACTTCTTCATGGAAAGTTTAGATACAGAGCAGGTTTATGCCATAAAAAGGTTAGGTTAAAGTCTCTCATATTGTCTGAAAATGGTGATGCCCTCTGGCAAGGAGTTGATATATGAACAGGGCGGGTAGGATTTTACGTGTTTAGATGTGGTGGCTTAAACATAAAATGTTGTTTAAAATGAGTTCTACCTCACAAATCACTTTTTCTAACTGCCTGACAATCACCTGCTAAATCATTTAATATCGATTAAAAGTACATCTTTATCATTAAAGTCCTAAAACAATATATGAAAAAATGATATGACCCATGCAACTAACTTTAAAGGTTTAGTTTGACATTTTGGGACACATACTAGTGTGTGCCAGATCTTCTCATCTAACTTTGGACAAAAAAGCAGCTAGACATATTTCCCAAAATGTCAAACTATCCATCCACAGCAAAAGCAAGGACAACCAACAGCTGTCCGGCTGCCAGCAATCGGCCAGATTGCATGGTGGGAGTTTACAAGCCAGTGTGCGACCATACGGCGGAGTACACCACCAAGTACGCTACATCCTTTGCTCGTCCTCCACCAACTCTCTCTCACCTTTTCCTCCTCGTTGCATTTTTGAAGGCTAAAAGATGGAGAGACATGCATTCAGGGGACCAGTACATTTAACTTATCAAAACAATAAAACACGCTCATTCCTACTGTAGGTGATTGATGTGAAGCTGTCACCATCTCAGCAGTACGCTTTCCAGTACAGCCATTACAATAAACACACAAGCATATGGCATGAGGAAGGTCATCTGCAGGACGATGTGTGTGTGTGTGTGTGTGTGTGAGTGTATATCAACACTGAGCTTAATGAATGTAGCTGTATGAATGCTGATGTACCATAGGGAGTAACAGATGCGAGGCTTCAATTCAAAACTACAATATTAAGTTGGGAGTGAAAATGTGTGACAATTAGCGAGCAGAGCTCCATCTTGTCCCACCGACAATTAGACTTGATCGTTCATGTTCTCCCCCTTCCTCTCTTGTACTCTCCTTCTCTCATACAGTAGGGGGCTCTTTGTTTCCACATTATCATCAAACATGTTGAGAAAACTTGCAAAAAAGTCTATCGCAGAAAAACTAGCTATGCAGAACTTGCATTTTAATTGGTAGAGTAGAACTTTACCCATTCACATGTTGGTGCTGCCAACCGTTGCAGTGGTCTATTTTGTATTTTTTTGGAGAAGAGTGGGGGGGGGTCTACTGTACTCACAACCACCTTTATAGAACTACGAGTACAGCTGGATATATTTGCTGTACTTTGTATATGTGGGTGCCCTAAAGATATGCCCATGAAGCAGATGCGGTGCAGAGATAAAAGTAGAGTCTCACTAATGAGTGCTTTGATGTGAATGCAAGGGACAGCGTTACATGATCAAGCTGAACTGAAACAATCTGCAGCCTTAAATATTTTATTGACTGAGCAGAAATGTGCCAGGGACATAGCAGAGTGTCCAAATCATCCAATTATGTTGGTGCTATAGATAAAGTTTATATCCAATTAATTAAATGAATCCTCTCCTCTGACTTTAACATTAAGAACTGAATTACTGTTGGCAAGGATGCATAAATAGACATCACTGGGAAATAGGATTTAGGCCTGTGCTCAATGCTGTTATAGAACTGATAAAGAGACGTAAGTGTGTGGAGATTAGTATGGATGAAGAGATTGTTTGACTCCGTTTATGGAGGCAAAATGATTTTGCTTGGAGTGCAAGTCCCTCCGGAGGGAGCGATCTGGTTGCCGTTCGTATGCCGCTGTATTTGCTTCGGCTTCAACAGTTCATCCAATCAGGCGACCCCCGTGCACACCTACAGTGACATCACCCCCTCCATATCTGCCAGCGGCAATGGCAGATATCATTCTCGACCCCATCAGTAACGAAACTCCTCCACTCACAATCTGTTTAGTCTTTAATAAATCAGCCCGGCAACACCCACATATTCCTGTGGCCTTCAGAAAGGGAATTTATCATTCAGCTGTTGACCAAACCTGGCACACCCGAAGCTGGGCTGGCAACCACCGGGGAGGTTACACACATACTGTTGATTTATTGGCATGATATACTGGACATAGCAAAATAAAATATGTTCCACGGGGCATAAGCAATTTATCTTGGAACCGTCACAAACCAATCTTCACTGCAAGGACAAGCAGAAATTGAAAAAGGGAAAATACAGCAGAAAGTTGACCAAGTAAGCAAAGCAGTGCCCTCAAGGCCTCACTACACTCAAGCATACAGATACCTTGAACAGAGAAAACAAACAAATAGAAAACCTGAATTCATTGAATCAAGTTTCAGACCAAGTCTCTTCAGATGTTCTTGAAGCATCTCGGGGTTGTCTTTCAATAACAGCAACACTGCAATCCTATACTTCATTTCGATGTTTGCAGATTTAATTGCTTGTTCCGCTGGTAGGCGAGCTACTGTGTGCTGCTCTGGAGCTCTTGCAAAACATGCTCAAGCCAGTTTGTCGGCAGAAAAGGAACAGATTTCAACCAGCATATGGAATGGGGAAGCAGGCCGCTGGTATCGCCCTCTGCACCTACAGAAATCAATTAATCCTCATTCACCCCTGCTTTGGTGGCTCTTGTTTGGCCGGGTATCAGCAGCTCAGAGAGACAAAGGATTCGGGGGATATCTGAGAAGATGCAGGCGGACTCTTCAGCTACTTTCTTCTCCCGTGAACCGGGAGATGCAATAACAGTGTTTCTCTGGCAGCAAGAACAGCCCGATCACTATGCCATAATAAAGAGCACAACAGACAGAGATGGAGTGAGAACGGGGTCATCTCATACTGTGCTAGGCCATATGCTCCAACCTCTTCATTCTGCTCAGATGGCCTCCGCTTTTATGAAGTAAAGAAAACCTCTGTGGATGACATTCCTCTTGATGTCTTTCATCCTCCCAGCTCTGTCCTTGTCAGTGACCAAAGCTTGTTGTTGCAGTACAACAAGAAGAGGGGTAAATGATTTCGGAGATCCTGGGGCATATTAGTAATTTGATCGAAACAAATGAGTCAATTAATGTCGTTTTTGAATCCACTTTGATTCAAGAGGATTTGGTAAAAACCCATCGGAAATGACTTTGCCTGGTCAAGTCAAGTGGTCTTCATTTCAGACAATAAGTCAAAGGTTTAATTGCCTTCAAAAGCATGCATCGTTGACTGCAATGATGCATGCTTTTGAAGGCAATGTGCTTAGTTCTTTGGGGCTGAGTGGTATCACAGTGACTCATTGTTCACCAGTGGGTTTCGCTCAGAAAAGGGCTCTACAAAAGCTAAGAAATAAATGCCGATGCTCCCCTGGTGCTCTCTCCTGTGCCCGTTCCTCGGAACCTACAAACTACTTTTGACAAACTGCCCTGAAATATTACCCATGAAGTCCAATGCCGCTATAAACCTGGAGCTGTCGGCTGATTTGTGAATCCAATTAGTTTCCTCTCTGTAATGGGTGTGTTCAGTGCCATAATGTCAGTCAGCTGCATCATTACGCCATCAAAATTATCTATGGGTCATGAGAACAAACGTGTCATTTTAATACGAAAAACTGAAAATACAGAGGCTACAGTCCCTCTAAAGTTTCTCTATCAATGGCCTTTCCCCTGTCCTGACTGGAATAGTGTTGTGTGGCTCGGTCCGATCGACCTCGTTTGTTTCCTGTTTACAGAGCCAGGGCTGTGGAAGAAGACCGGATTGTTTTTTCAGTGCACACACAGAGCGGATAGCTAGCGCATCTTCTCATCTCAGGACGGTTCTCTTCAATTTCAACACATGGGGCCTACATCGAGTGGTCATTAAACACATTCACACCTTTCTGCATTCACAGCCCCTCACACTGAGCTGCACAAATGTATGCACAGGAGTTTGGCATGCGATAATATGCTAAAAACCAGTGGCACAGAAAATGAGCTAAGCGTTTGCTGACAACACTGTGGGAGTGCAAAGTGAAGGTGCACAACAGTTGGCTTCAGTTGACATCTGGGAAAGAGACAGGCTGCTGACAGGGAGATTATCTCCACCGGAGCTGCAGCACAGTGGAAGCTGTCCACTGCAGCTGTGATGCTCCTTAGGGAGCAAGGACTCCCAAGGTCTGCTTGGAGAGACTTTCACAGGCATAGTGAAAATTAAGGAGCAAACTGTATTCTAGTGTTACTGTCACTTAGCATACGCTGTCACACCAAAAGATATAGAGGGGTGGAAAGCACATCCATCAAAAGGGACTGGTGAAATGATAGGAATCCAGCGATAAGGACTCAGATCCTGTGGGGATCTATCACCTGCAGGAGGCCATGGTCAGGCCAGTTTGATGTAAAATGCCCAATGCGGTGAAATAAAAAAAGGACGTAAGTGTAGGAGGGAGAGGAGGAAAAGGACAGAACCCCACTGTGACTGAGTGTGTGTGTCGTTGTTCGTTAGATCTGCCTCTGGAAAACGTTAAATAGATCATTTTTAGCTCTATTTCAGTCTGTTATGATTCATCTAATTAAATGCATGTTCAATACAAAGGAATGGCGTGTTTTTATCATAGTTTGACTTCTTAGCAACAGATGACGTCAGAGCTTTGATGTTGCTGTTTGCACCATCTCACTTCCTGCTGAGCTTGTGAAGGTCTTGCCAAAAGGCCAAGAGCACTGAGGAAGATATTGACAGTTTCTCCACATACAGTAAAAGAGTAATTTTATTTTATCACACTGTTTTTTGTTTTTTTTATTTCCTCAGGATGCAAAAATAATCAGAGGGAGCATCTGAACTGTTTGAGACCTACAGTCTGCAGCCTAAAGAGGGATTCCAATTGGGCTGACCCAGGTAGAGGTCTCCACAGCTCACAGATGAGGCCAAATCAATGACGGGTGCAGCGAAACGCAGACAGCTAAACCCCCCCGGGGAAGGTGTTTGGATGCACGGCCACAGGCGGAGGAGGGATGTGAATGTAGATGAGAATTCACACGGCGAGAATGCTGCAAGGACTCACATAAGCATGAGAGGTGAATAAATGAGGCCTGACAGGAACCAGAGGAGCCGATATCGTTCACTGGATTTCTGTTGCTTCCATCTTTATGTTGTTTTGTAGTGCTGACCACTGAGGCACTCCAAATGACAGGTGTTTTATCCAACGGAGTCTGCATAGAGTGGAAGTAACTTTAAAGGATGCCGCATCATCAGTAGTGACCAATTTCTGTGGTAGAACCCCGTCTGAGTATTACATACTTGCGGCTGAAAGACTGCAACATGTTTACCAAACTGCATGTTGTGCAGTTTGTGTCCCATGTGATAAACCCATGATAAAACACAATCGAAGAAAAATAATGATCATAAACAGAGCTATAGACACTGCGACAAAAGCAAACAACTCCTCATTCTGTGATGATTCACCAAGAGAGCAAGCAAATTAGAGCGTGTCAGGAATAACAGAAAGCGAGGAGACATTTTGCCGTGACAGAGAGAACGCCTGAGTGACGGATGTCTGGGCATACTGCTGACTGAAAAGTGCATTTCACTGGTCAGAAGTAGACAGAGCAATGCATTAACAGCTCAAATGGGTGCCGTTTGCTTCCCTCTTGAAGTGTTACACCGGTGATGTATCACTTCCTTGTAAATGCTGACCACAATCCATTCCACAAGAAGACTTAAAAAAGCACCCAAACTAATTTTGGTCAGTGAGATGTGCTGAACGCACAGAAAATCCACAAAGTTGTCCAAACAGCAGGCGTTCCGACTCTGGCCGAGCTCTGTGCGGTAAACACCCAGGTACAGGGCTCCTTTTGAGCTCACACAGGGAACCCTTCATCACCACTCTATGTGACGATATGACATGAGATAGAGCTTCTTCTGTTTATGAGAGGGTCTGCATAGTAAGGCTCTGTCAAAGTGAGAATGTTTACAGAAAACAGGGCAGAATTCCAATATATAATTCCCAGTAAAGCCCCCTCCGGTAGATGGAAAATTACCACGGTTCCTCCATATTTCAGTATTTAAAAAATGAATCAAATCAAAGAGTAGCTCTGATTCCACAAAACAACCCTTCCATGGTGATTCCAGGAGGAAAATAAAAATCCACTCTCATTCAATGGAGCGTGTCGGGATTATTCATTCAGTGCCAGACTGCCCCGAAGGACAAGAGTCACCCTGCACCCAGAGGGCTGTAGCCACACTATTGATAATGTGTTTGGTTCAGAAGTTTGAATCCTCTCCCTCGGCATTATGGTTTGTTTTTCAATGTTCAAGCCCTTTCTGTGTCATGCAAGTGTTCATGTCCCTGTTCATCCTCGAGCTGCCATCGACGCCCCTCAAGGCATCCCATGTCTATTATCTTGGAGACATGGCTGCTTTTCAGATGAACAATCTCAGAGGAAGCTGCTTCTTCCGGGGCCAAACCATTGAACCACAGCCTCAGTGTTCCACCATCGTCTCCGCAGGGAAAATGTTCCGACATATATCAATGTCTTCAGGAAAAGGCATGTAGTATAAACAACACTGTCTGTAAATCCATCACATAAAATTAGAGAGGAGTAGACCGACTCTTAGTAGCCTTACTAGCCAATAATATTTGAATAGGTATTTAATATATATGGCACCATTAAATTCTGCATCAAACATCCATTCGGTTGTCACAACCGTTTACAACAAACGCTTTGGATAAAAATATAAGAAATATATTCGACAGATACAAAAGAAATATATTTTAAATACAAAGCTATAATTAAGAAGAAGCAGGAGATGAGAGATGAGAGAAGCAGGAGATGAGAGACCTTGTACCATTACATAAACTGGGGAATTCTGGGAGTTCATGTAAAAAAAAGAAAGAAAAAAAACACTGTGCAAAATATTGCTGTCGTTTCTAATCTCTAAAATATCTATGCCATATCAACCCCAATCCAGTATTGGTTACGCTTTGCTAGTAAATTTGACTAATTTGCATTTACAGTTTAAAGCAGCTGCTAGTGCCCATATGGTCCCACTCATACAGTAGAATTCATCCACTGCACAGCAGCAGCGGGCTCAGGCACAATCTGACGTAGTGTACTTCATCCTTACGGTAATCCATCATCGCCTTTGTTGTGCTCTTTCCAATTGTTTATCCTGGCATTTGGCGGAAAGAGAAAAATGCCAGAATCGCAGCAAAATCTCAGCATCGCTTTGTCCCCTGAAAGAGGCCGCTGTGAAGTGAACGTGACCGTTCACTTCACAGCGACACAGAACAGTTTCCCTTTGCACCTCCTCTATTTAAAAAGGCGGAGACACCAAGAGGAGGGAGAAGTGTTCAGGTTTTTCGTATCTTTTTTAAAACAGCAGAGTCAACAGGAGGCCTGACGTTTACTTCCATCCATCAGTCTGTTCTTCCTACCACGCAGAGGCTCATGCTGACGGGCTGAGGCGATTCCTGATATTGATGTAGCAGAGGGACGGCTTCTTTTTCAAGATGATAGGCGAGACCAGAAATGAGAAATCTCCTGAGGTGTAATCACAGAGCTGCTTTCTGGTGAACACTCTAATCCAGCTTCTTCCATCTCCTCCTGTCGCGTCTTCTCATTTCCACTATTTCCTCTCCTTTTTTAACCAAACCTATGATGAATTATTAATGAGCAATTAATCAATTATTCTATCTTCCCTAGCCGCTTTGAACCTCGTTAGTTTGCACACAAAATATTGCTGGATGGGCAATCCTTTCATATTGATTTACCAGGCAAACTCTGCAACTGAACTGATACCAGCTTCACTGAAATGGACTCATCTGTTGAATTTGATAAGTCCCCCCCCCCCCCATATCACTGATGAACCTCCAAAACATCACAAAGCTGAACAATCAGACCAAAAATGGAGTTTAGGGCAAACACAGACATGTGAACATCAGTGGCGGGCTAAAACAACAACCATTACCCAATAAAAGCAAACCGCGGGGAGAAACAGTATGAGGCGATGACACAATGTGAAGTTATTGCACAAACTCTGGTTGCGGCTCCTGCACCTGCTGCTACTGAGTCCTTAGTTCCAATTTCAACGTTCCTTGCATGGTACTTTATCTCTGAAGCGATTAGGAACAAACAGCTCCATCAATCAGGTGTTGGAGCCCCAGAGAGCACCGGAGCCGATCCAAAAAACACCTCGAGGCTGCCAAGTTTGTGCAGATTCTGCTGACACTCACGATGTTCAACCGCACAATCCTTCACACTGCGCTTCCAATGAACTGATTCTGCTGCTGGTAAAAATCCCACGTAGGTGTCGAACGCCTGATCTGGAAGAACAGGCCAGCCAACAAAGAACAATCTGATAGACACAAAAGATATTCAAACACAGACATCAGAGGGAAATAAAATCGAAACACTCATTCACTGAAAAATGAAGCGAGACTTGTAGAGCGATTATCAGGGGGACTTGTTGGCAGCGTCACATTTCTCAAACATTTGTTGCTCATAAGCTGCAGATGAATTTGAATCCTACCAGGCTCTCACATGCCAATGACCGTGTTGCAAGTGTCCGCTTTAATTGTTGGAGTGTGTCAAATTGAGAGAAGAACATTTTGAAAATCACAGCTCAAATGTTGCTGATTTTGGGGAAACAGGGCCCCAGACCGAATTGCCATTTTCACTTCATTTCTCTTTCAATCTATAGATTCAAGTTTAAGACGTCACATTTTTCTATACTGGCTTTGTGATTATGGATTAAGAAGAGCTGAAAGGTTCCTCATGGCAAAATACACAGCGAGAAAAATGCTTTCGACAGTGTCACAAAAGGTGCCGATCTACTGTTATGGTACTTTCTGAGGCTTTAGTTTGTAGTTTTGCTGTACTGAACTGCATTATTTTGCTCTGTTGTACACCTTTTACTATGATGCAGTCCAGTACAGCATCAAAATGACTATAGAGTTGAATCATCAGCTATAAGACACATTGTGGGCAACAATTAAAAATGACTATGTTCACAAAAGGTAGCATTGATTAGGATTTATATATGTAGAGTGGGTTGTATTTTACAGGTCACTTAATGTAATCTGGTTGTAAAGGTAAAAATAACAGCGTTACGATCCACGGTAGGAATGAATTAAAAATTCCACCCATGTAGCGTTTTCTCTAATCATATAAGATATAATGAACTGGGATAGCAACGATCGTTATATCGTAAGGCCGTTCAGAGCTATTCATCTGAATGTCTCACTTTCCATTATTTACCCTTGTACTTATTCACTCGTTGGATGAATAACTTACCAGTCTATAGAAGAGGGTCCGTCCAATTTTTCCAGTTTGTCCAAATGAAAAAATATTATACCATTTATTGATGCTCCAAAAGGACTGTCAAATCACAACAGCAATTGTTAGAGCATAATATATTACCTCCATTTACTTTAGTGTCTCCATTATTTGCATCTAAATTCCACTGGGAGAGCGTGACAATTGGTGAAGTATAAAAGTGTTATTCTCTTTTTTCCACCCCGTCTTTTAAAAATGCTTCAGATGACAGGCACAAAAGAATAAATAAAAAAGGCTTCCACCTGCTCAACAATTTACATGCAAAGTAAATAAGCTCCATTCATTCATTATGATGTGCTAAATATTGAGACTTTGCAGCGGTGACAGGTACCTTGCCTTCGTGCGGCTAAAGAGATTTCAGAAACCTGTCCAAACTCGGCGCGTTAGCTCAGAAATCTTATCCACAGCAAACCTTTTAGTGCGGAACTGCAATCAGCAGATGTCTATGCTTCTCTTCTGTGGCGACTTTTCTTTTTCATATGAAGTTGATTACAGCCCTTCAAAGCTTTCTGCAAAAACACAGGTGTTATCAACAATGACGAGGGAACGGTTGCCAACTTGCCGTCATCGATTGTTGATTACTTCCGTTTATTTCCTGTCTAATTAGCACCATCGCTACTGTTACAGCACCCTACCGCAATGAGCCACGGAGGGTAACGCGAAACCAGGAGAATCTGGATGATGATGAAGTACTTGTTGAAAACTTTGCAGCAACATGAGACCACAGTACACCGATGCAATCACAGCCTCTCACACCGCCCACTGTCAGCCAGGAAAGCTGTCCACTGCGGTGGTAGTAATTGTCGAAAAGCACCATTATGTGCCAAATTTCAGATGTAAAAGTGTCTCTCTCGCTGTAACAAGGACATTTCTTGCACCTCCCTGCAAAAAGGAGAAAAAAAACAATTTTCCAAACAATTGCTTTTGTGGGTGTAAAACAGTACATCAAACATGCATGAGGTGCTCAAATACAAGAGGGGCAGAGTGAAAATTACAAACTCATTCAGTGCCAAACCAGCTGCTATAACCAAAATAAACATGTTTTCTTAAAACTGTTTTTCCACATTTAAATGAGGACAATGTCACAGGAATAAGGTTTCTATTGATGCGTCTCTGACAAGATAAGAAGAGCTGTTTAGTGATTCCCTTCAGCTCCCTGTCAGGTTGCCCGCTCAATAGAGATGCCCGTCTTTAATTAGATGCAAAAAGGGTTCAAACTGCTTTTATCAACGCTGCCTTCACATGCATAAAATGCATTATGAAAATGTATCCTCGAGAACCAAATTTTGAAGGCTCTGCTTTCTTCACAAGTCTTTTGAGTTCTGAGATATTCCTCAGATTCTGCTTTGAATAATTACCCTCTGCCTTGAGGTGGAAACCCACTAACAGCCGAGCAGAGATAGACTCTGTGGAGAGTCAGACACGGCAGAAAGAAAGTTAAAGCGAGTTACTTGAAATAGACTTAAAGTAAGAGCAATGAACAGAAAAGCAATAGACTTACCTATGCTGACCATTCACCAGACATTCAGGTGATTTCAGAGTACTACGCTGAAAATCAGAAAGAGATCATGCAGATACCTTCAGTGTTGGCCCAGTATTTGCCCCGGCAAACCAGATGACTAGGCCAGCTCTAGACAGTTACCAGCATCGAAATGTATGGTTGTTTCATGCTCGGTTGCGTATTTGAAATTGGTTGAAGGATTTTACGAGGTCACCTACACGTTCTGTTCCTGTTAACAACAGCATGCCGTCAGTACCAGTAAACCACGGACGCATTCGGCTGAGAGTCACCCGTCAATACAGCCGCTCATTAAACCTGCAAGCTATTAAACATGTTGGCTACCACTGGGCTGATATAATATGGCGTATAATATGGCGTATAATATGGCGTAAAGACTCAGAAGTTGGAACTACTCAAATATTATATCATATTAGGATGTAATATTAGGACACCGTGTCCTAACTGGCAGCGAGCGGCACAGCAGCACTGTGCAGCACGACACGCCGTTTTTGAGGTGAGCTTTTGTCAGACGCCCTTTGTTCCTGTCGCTTGCTTTTAAAGTGCTGCAAAGTACAAGGAATGTTCGATAGGTGACGTTGAAATGAGAAGATACGATACCTCCTCATTTCACTACAAAGACTTACATGAAGTGGCAGCTGTCTGGAAGGAGATGGTCAGGGAGCTGAAAGTTTCCAACTTGCTGTTGGCTGTATTGGATGTTATTTCCAGTAAATATTACAATAAAAACGTGTGTTTTCTAAGTACATAGGTTAGGTACATTGTTTTGTTTACATGACGAAAATGAAAGGCTTGCTCGTGCAGCTTGATCTCCTGTTAATTGAATATATAGTGGAATTTAGAAAATTCGTTGAAAGCCCTATATTCTACCCACTCACTAACGGCACTCAAATCAGGAAATTCAATATTTTTAGGTTTCATTCGTGATGGTTTGTGGTCAATTCTCTTAGAACACCTCTTTACACCAGCTCTACAGTGACGAGGCTATACCAAGGCGGGGCTCATCTGTGTCTCGGAGACATACATTGGAGACAATAAGAAAAAGTAGTGAGGGCTAAAGCACACAGTTTGAAAGCATCATTTATTTAGCTTCACCCTTTGGCACAACTCTTCATAGACTGTGGACCACAGAAAGAGATGAAGAGCTACTCGAAGCTAAAGAAACCCAGCGGAGGAGTTAAACAGCCAGTAGACTCCGTGTCTTCCTGGCCCTTCGAGGCGCTGCTGAATGATCCACAACCAGTCAACCAGAGCTGAGCATCTCTGCCTTTCAGCCGCGAACCCTCCTGAATCCTCCATTCCCAAACAGTGATATTGCCAGAGGTACTCACAGAAGGTGAGCTTCCTTTATCTCTGACTCATATTTTCACATTTCATTATGCTGCCTCTTTTCCCCACAGCCATTTTTTTCTTACTAGACGCACACTTACTGCTGAATTGTTAGCAAAACTGAGCTTACGTTTCCTCATTTAAAAGGGAGATTTTTTCCCCCCAAAGCTGACAAATCTCCCCACACTCTATAATATCTCACTCTGCATTCGGTTGTGCTTTAATTTAGCTGCGCTCGCACCACTATCCTGGGGCTGCCGCAAAAATCAAAACAAATTAGGTATCCAGTAGTTTCTCTCTGTCTCTCGCTCTCAATCTCTCAATATTTCTCTGAAACCTCTCCGACAGCCCCTCTCCGCTGATGGCAATCCAACAATGTCCTACTCATTGATCAGAGAGAGGATCGGTTGCAGGGTGGAGGTAAATGGCTGTCACAGGGAATGATGGACCTTAACTCAACCATGGTTGCTCCTGAGGCCACTCAGCCTCCACTTATAGTGATGGATGCAAGGATGTCGCCCATCACATTCTTGGGAGTGGGGAAGACTTTGTTCCATCGCTACGGGATTCAGGAAACATCAACATAAAACATTGGTGTTTTGAAATCGAAAAAAAAAGTTTTTTTTCAAGAGACACGTCCAAAAAATAATGGTCAAAGAGGCAGAGATATGCTGAATTTAACTCCCGAGTACCAGGGTCTGAAATTAACACCCGCCAGCCGCCAAATGCAGGTTAATTGTGGACAGTGGCGGGTAAAATCGTCAGTTTGGCGGACAGCGAAAAAGCACAACAGAAAGACACGTCTAGATGGTTGGCGGGCGAGTAGATAGAGCTACACATTTGAAAGAGTCTTGCATGAGCTAAAGCTTTATTTGTTTTGATGTACACACCAAGTTTCGCAGAGTTACTGTATCAACTTCACCGACTACCTCATGATGACTGAAGGAATAACTATACTCCAAGTGTGTCAAAGTATTAAAGGGGAGGGGGGGTGAGAGAGAGAGAGAGAGAGAGAGAGAGACAGAGAGAGAGAGAGAGAGGATGCTCGTCAAAGCAGAGGAGAAATTAGCAGTAAAGATGTCAAGTGGGAGTAAATGTACAATATAGGTGTCGAGGTTAACCATGAATAAACTACAGCGGCAAGATCCAAGTAAAGTTCCCGTGTCTTACTTCCGTACGAAGGCAGGCGTGCATTAACATGCATGTGAACGCCCCATATTCTTCCGAAAAATAGGGCTCCCCTCGAAAATCCATGGTGAAACTTACCATGCATGCTTTCTTTACCCTAAATGATGTCTACATTATCTAAGAAATGTTATTCCTTAAAATACTTAGTGCAGAAGGCACTGAAGAAAATGAAATTTCAGACCTTGCCTAAAACGTGTCGTCTCCAATCCCAAAGTGAGATATCCCTAATTTGACAAAGCTCCCCCCAGAGCCTAAGAAGACACTATACGTTTCCACAGGCTGAACAGAACTCGTTATCAAGATGAATAATAAACTCCACAAACATCAGAGCTTACAACGGGTCAGCAGAATGACCGACTAAACTGCACAGCTGTGTGAACAGAGCTTCTCCCACCGAAAAGGTTTGCTCGCATATTCTCAACACTTGGCTGGCTAGTAGCTTGGGGAAATAATCATCAAATTATGAGCACTTATCCATCATTAGACGAGGCTGTGAGCGACCTGGAGTAAATAAATCACAGTTAAGTCAACTGGAGGCAGCTGGAACGGTGAACAAAGTGTATGAACAAAGTACTGTAAGACTGTTGGTGGGAGGTTTTTGGATTGATAATTTTTAGGACATAATTATTTAAATAAGGGCTATCAAGTGTTTATATTGGGAAGTTGATTTACCGAGGGAAAGACATTTATTCGCTGATTTACAGATGTCTCTTTCCCAATTTAAGTCAATGGGAAAAATATTTTTTTGGAATCACGTGATGAACTCAGACGTTGTAATTCAACGGTTTGGTCACTAGTTAAAATTTGCCCCGCTTGGTACACCCTCCAGAAAAAATAAATGTCAGTGCCCATCACTACCTAGTTGGTTACAAATAACCAATTCAGTACTATCTGAGAAAAAAAAATGGAATACAGGTTAGTTCCAGAAAAAGAGTGAACGTTTGGGATCCCCGAGCCATGCACGCTCATCAGATTCGTGGCTGGAGAGTCTGAGAAAATGAACTTTGTTTATCCCGATCCAAGCCAAATCAAATGATTTCTCAACAGTTTATTCACACGTCCCCCAAGTTCCCCCATCGCTCACGGGATGTGAAAAGGGATAAACGACATTATAAAGTCAAATGAGCAACATGAATTTCATTACGAACGGAAGTTTGCTCATCCTGTAGTAAAAAGTTTCACAGGGGTGGTAACTTTTAGCCTACATATCATGGAGCAAGTTTAAACACAGCCTTTCAAAAGAAACACATCTAAATGTCAATGAATAAATAGCAGGGGTTAGGTCACTGCTTACTCACTATTTACTAAGACAAATACGGTAGATTGTTGTAGAAAGGTTGAAGTAATATTAGTCGATAGGAATGATTCTAAATTGCACTAAATTATTATTAAATTATTATTATTGATATTATTATTAATGAATGAGTCAAAATGTTATATCGATGTTAGATAACATACAAATAAACAGTTGTGTTCCCCAACAACACAATGTCATCTTAGGGGGGGGGGGGGTTCAATTCAATACACTGAAGTCTCTATAAAGTCCGCATTTAGTACCGGATACTGACACACTTTCAACACGTTTTTCCCGTTAACGTAACGTGTCTCTCTGTGTGATGCTGTGAAGTTACTTCAGCCTTACCGGCGTACTGCAGCAGAAACATTGCCCGCTGTCGCAGATCTGGAAACGGTCCCTCCGAAGATAAACGTCTCTCAGATATTGATTCCTGAAGTCGAGGAGTTTCTTTACGGTGCGGTGGAAAACACGGTGATCTCGTTACGGTTCTCACCTGCTCATCCGCAGCACGCTCACTGCTGCTGTCAGGATGGTGAAGCGGTTTAAAATAACTTCCGGTAAAGACTTTCAAAATAAACCCCACGGCGATGCTCAGGTACTCATTTCTTCCCGGATTGTACCACAATTGATATGATTTTTAAGCTTCAAATGACACAAGGGGGGGTTTAATAACGACAGTTAACATTGTTTCTTCAGAGAGGACCTTTATGTACACCTGCCCGGAATGCTTACTTACTTTTCTTCATCATTAAAATATATTGGGCTTTTAATTTGAAGGCAGCCGTGTTACAAATTGTAGTGGGTGTTAATATTCCCATGGGTGCAATGGACCATGGAGTGAAATGACTTGCAGAGAGCAGTTCTTCACACCTGATAGGCTTTTATGAATACATCAAAGTTGAGAGAGAGAGAGAGAGAGAGAGAGAGAGAGAGAGAGAGAGAGAGAGAGCACCAGGAAACATCCCCTGCCTGTTGAGACCAGACCAAAACCGTTAATAGCGGCAGTAAATAGTCAGATTATTCACAAAATTTGACACTTTCACTCGAAAGCCAAAACTTGCATGATCCTCAGAAATGGAGCACAGCTGCAACCAAACCATTTATTTAAACATGGTTGATTTTGTCAAAGACCACATTAATTCCTTTTTCATAGACCACATTAATGTTCACACAGCATCTTCATCACAATGTGTTTGAGCGTGAGGGGTTCATTCTTGAGCATGGAAGTTGTTTTTCTGAACATTTATGTCTGAACTCGTGGCCCACTCACAAGCTATTTCCAGAGTCTTCCTCAAGAGATGAAGCATGCTTATTTGTCGCAGAGAATGTGTCTGAAAATTATAATAACATAAAATGAATATGGAAAGAAATATAGTTAAGTTTTCAGAAAAATATAATATTTTTTGTGTTTCCTAAGAGTGGGATATTGTCCAAGTGTCTGAAGACACTATAGAATGTGCCACAGCAGGGGGTAACTGGGTTGTTTGTCTCTGTCCTCATTAGCAAGTTTGGAGGAGATGCAAGCATCATTTGTATGACTATGCACAGAGAATGGGGGCCATGAAAAATAAATTTTCTTTCGATGAACACATATTCATTCATATGTGTTCCTTTATTTTTTAAACATGGTGTCTTATCTTAACCGTTCCTAAGTTGAGGAGAAGAGCAAAATCTTCACCATTTTCCCTTTTAAACAATTAACATATATGCACTGCGAAGTTGGCCTCATCCTCTGCAGAAGTCAGATTCTGTCTGGTGGAAGTGCTCCTCCTGCACCCGAACTGTCCCTGTGCTTCACCACCAACGCCTGGCTGGCTCTTTGCCTAATATCACTGAGCCGTTTTTCCCACACTGGGAAACAGCTCTCCGAGCACCTGAGCAACACATGTTAACCAAACTAGTTATCTCCTTCCAAGGCAGTTTAACATCATCTGCCCTCGGCGGCATCATTCCACCTGCTGTACATTGGCTTGTGGCCATTCTGCACCATCAGTTTTGTCATGGGAAACACCTTTGTGGATTCTTCCATCACCGAAACAGCAACGAAAAAAGGAACAGCAATTTGGTTTGACAAGTATTCTCCCATCAAAGAGGTTTCGGCGGGCGTGATTGTTCTGAAGGCAGCAAAGCGGTTGCATCAGTTGATATTTTTGCCCTGCCAATTTACACACCATCTACAAACACTGTAGGGTGGGTGAAATAGTTCGAAAAGCATTTCAAAGTGAAAAGTTAGTTTTTCTCTTCTGAAATGGTGTTTTGTGCCACGGTGATATTCTGCATTCATCCGTTGACACCAATGACTCCTTGAAAAATGATTTTGAATTACTGCCCCTTCACCCTGGAACTAAGAAAAAGGTCAGAGATAAACAGAACGTCAGACATATCCTAAAGTGGAAAAGAATTAGGCCCGCTGTGCATCCATCATGCCCAGCAAAGTGTTCTCGGCATTGATTGCGGAAATAAATGAGGCATACGCTGCTCACAGAGCACTGATGTTGATTTCTCAATCTGCACAGCCACTTTCTGGATATGGAAATGACATGTTTAGGGCCAGTCTGATTAATGTCAAAGCACTGCATATGAAATGCATTAAAGTAAAAATACCTGATGTATGAATACATTAAAAGTCAAAGAGAGCTCGAACTTAGTTTATGAAACAGCAAGTCATTTATCACCAGCCTTTGGATGGTGTAGCTTGAAAAAGAGTTGGCCTTTTAGTGCACAGTGCGCAGTGCACAAAGAGCAAAATAAAATAAGACTGAGCTTAACTGGTGTTTTTTATGTGGTATTATAACTTATGTGACCTTTTCATATTTTTAAATTGAATGTTTAGATTAACTAGCATTGGTACAGAATCACTTCAAAGAGCTAATCAAGGGCACTTTTGGAGGAGGTTACAGTACTCATAAAAGAAGTAAGGGCCTTTATTAAGAAATCTATGAAGGTATTTGATTTAATTTTGCTTTCTTTCTCTCTAAATCGTTTCAAACCACACCCACACAGTCCCAATTAAGCAGAATAGAAGAGTTTTAGAGTGTCAAACTCTTCTTTAAAGTACCAAAAGGGAAGTAACGCAAACATATTGGTGCCAGTGAGCTTTACATTACACATTATTGTATTATCATGATCATTAATAATGCATTCATGTGTACATGTTTATGTCATTGTTGTTGGCCGAAGTGGAGCTACTTATAAGTATTCAATACACTATTGGATAGTTACATCTATAAAGGTGTATATATTCTAGTTTTGCATGTGAAATTAATCTAAATTTTAGAATAAATGTAGCAGAGGATATTTCCCAAATCAAGTACAAATACTGTACTTCAAATTTGTACTTAAGTATCCCACAGTACTGAAGTAAAGTATTGTCATTTGTGTAAGACTTTGTTGAACATGCAAATAAAGCCAAACATACTGTTGTGATGTGAGTGCTCAATTAAGTCTCAGCATGTAAAAGCTGTAAAAGTGTTGAATGTGAACAAATGCCAAATGTAAACAGCGCTATTGATAGTGTGCTGCCGATGTCACTGAGCGGAGCCAGGTGGGATTTGGCTGGTTTGACTCATAGTCGAATGCAAGTGCTAAGCAGATCAGAGCGTCGTCTTTTCTGTATGGCGCTTTGAAGACTCTCTATTTTTACACCAAACAAGAAAGAAAAGGAGATTTTAAATCCCTCTCTGGGTGAGCAAGATGTGTTTCATACGCTGGCTGCATTGGCCTTTAGTGGTCGTGCAGAAATGTACAGCCGAGCGGGGCTCTCGTTTCATCGTACATGTTTCCTCCGAAGAAAGGCAGTCATAAATAATCTTAATGGTTTCCAGACTTAATTCAATTACCTCTGTCACCCAATAGAAATGAATAAAAGCCAGAATGTGCTTTCTTTTTTTATTTGCATGTCCCCGGGGGGTGATGTTTGTATTTCTTCAATTTTAAGACTATGGTTTGCTCTTCATGGTTTGCCTAGTCAGAATTAATTCAATCAAATGCCAAAGTGACATAATTCCGAACAGATGCGGGAGACCTTCTGTGGATTTTATAGATAGCACTGTGCATTAACAACACCACGGTCCACGGTCCAGCAAAGTGAACTGTGGTGGCTCGAAAGTGGGGGTGTAATAAATCAAAGTAATTCCTGCCAGAACATTTCCACTTCCTTCAGAAATGAGGAAAAATCTTTGCCATCACACAGTAGCCATTTCTTCAGTCAAAGAGGCATGAAGTTGACCCGGATAAATTCAGCCTAACGGCAAAATTTACGGATTAGCAGATAATTCATGAAAGCCCCCATTTAAATGTATAATGAGTTTGGGACATTGATTATTGAAGCTAACTTACTATGTTAAGCAGAGGGAACCCACAGATATCTAAGCCATATCTATACTCACAAACGTCTCTTTATTGAACCCTCCTGCTGTGCTCTCTTCGTTGTCACAACCATTTCCTCACGAAATTGAACCCTGAATATCAAATAAGGAAATATATGATAAAACAGTCAAAGATCTCGGATCTCCATTCTCTTTGAACGTCGTGGAGATCGAACAAAGCCACTTATTGTACTTTCACAGAGCTTCATATCACAGTTGGGTTCCTCTCTCTCCCCGCCAGGTCTTCACATCCTCTTCACATCCTTTCCTGAAAACATACTCAGGGCTGTCTTCTGCTGTACATTCTATGCTTCTGCATTTAGAGAAGATGTGACACCCCATACAGCGCTTTGTAAAGTAAACAGTGTAGAATGATGAATGCTATTTCCAATCACATGAAAGGTTTCAAGAATCTACCCCACCGAAGGCATGCAGTTTGCCAGTTTTTTTCTGTGTGGTCTTCTTTCCTATTTCCTCTCCCAACTCTCTGTCTATTCTGTCTCTCCGTGCTGTCTGCCCTTCATGCCGTATCATCATTAATTCTCATCAATTCCCATCATCTGTTCTCTGAATCCTCTCCATAACTTACTGTTCATTAGTGATTAGCAAGTTATCATTTGGACGGGGGGACGGTGGAGGCGATCCTCCAGCCACACCTCATTAACCGAGCACCACATTGTTCCCAGTGAACGGGTTGGCATTTACCGGTTTCAGTGAGACAATGGACTATGGGGGGGGATAACACATGTGGCTGAGGTGTTTTATGTTCCAGGAACCTTGTGTTGAGGTCACTTACTTTCTGAGAATGGGAGGAGAGAGATTGGCGCTTTGTCAGTGGCAGCATTCGGTAAATTGGATTAAATCCACACGGAGGCCAGCCGGTCTCGAGAGGGTTTCCCCCCAGCATGAATATTGATACAAGGGTTTAATGCGGGTCACATAATAACAGCTCTTAACCTCTCTCTATTGCTGAATTCCTGTCAACGGCAAGGGCCTCGAAGCATCATTCAGAGTCTGGAGGTCACTTGAATGTAAAACATCATCAACATACAGACCAGGGCAGGCGGAATTATCTGTTTTCATCACAAGGGGGTCCAACTTCCCATAAAAATGCCACAAGGATCCTGTGCCACAACACAACAGGGCCATGACAGTGAGTGGGCACTCTAATGCATTTTGGCAGCGTTGTTGTGCAGCTTGCCGGTCATGATATCTGGCACCAATTGTGCCATCTGTGGGGATAAGCATAAGATCCAGACAGATCCAGTGTTTACCATGCTGAGGATGAGGCTGAGGAAAAACAAAAGGCCATGTTAGCAAAAGACATCAGGTGTTTAAAGGGTAAAGGCATTTACAAATCTGGGGGGGCAAGGGGGGCGCAAACATTACACGGCAAAAAAGCCACATACTTTTTTTTCTGAGCATTTCGCACCACTGATGAAAGCATTAACGAATGACATTGTGTGGAACGGACATTTTTTAAAACGTACACCATAGTATACAACTAATGGAGCCTCCGTAGTTGGCAAACTTCATTACGCCTACATTGACAATGACAATACACAGACCAGAACCACTCCCTCCGTTATTACCTTTCACAATAAAAGCACTAGGTATCAACAATGTAACTGTTCACCAGAGGGACCTCAGATTCACTCACAGATTTTGCTTTAGGAAACTCAATAAAATATCTTACAGCCGCTTAAACAGACAGACTTTCAGACGCTGGTCTGGGTCAATATATGATCCTAGTTGCTTCTCTGTCTGTGTGAAACTATCCAAACCTTTTATTGAAAAAGTGTGGCAACTGTTGCAATTTCGCTTCGCGAATGCACAGGCAGTATTTTGCATTTTTGTGTTGTTTGTTCGTTACGCCCCCAGTGTGTAAAAGCCTTAATTCTGGTTCATTACAACTATGCTGAGATCTGCACTTACACTAATAAGATGTCAGATGGGGAAAAACATGAAGAGAAAGAAGATTCCACGTTTTAAATGAAACCCCAAGGTTAGCAAACTTATTTTGAGACAACAATTAAATTATTACCTGAACTGACCATTGTAAACACCCAACACACTTTACCGACTGATTGCCTGGTTCAACTTTAAACTCTGATTATGTTGTTGTGTAAATGTGGAGCGTTGATAATTGCCACCTACACTTCATCACACCCCACAAAGAAACGTCAAGCAGCAGCTTCAGCAGCAGCAAGTGACAGCATATAGCTTTCAGGTGAGCGGTGTGGCAGCAGCAGTCATGCAGCAGAGTGAAGTACACCGCCATAATGAAACGGCATCACATGGGGTCGTCCAGGCGGCCCACGGGTTGAGGCACAGAGAGTAAGCCACAGTTCCTGTTTCATGTCTGCCCGGTAACCCTTAGATGCCTGTCAATCCCCTTCTTTCTCCCTCTTTTTCTGTCACCTCTTCACTGTCACTTTCAGTGTCAATAAAAATAAAAGTGAACAAAAAGGGTGTGTGGAGGGACCCAATACGACTGACTTTTCTTCTTGTCAAAGGTGTTTTTGGGGGTGGAGTTTTTCCGTATCGAAATCCAGAGACTAAGGATTGTAACTCTATGTTTTGAAGAATTTGGGGCAGTCTGCACTTCTTTTTGAGCGCACACCATTTTTTATTTGCGATGAATAATTATTAGTGACATTTCCAATGTGCTTGCTGTCGGTTTTACCTCCAAATAAAGTGGCGTTGATCATCTGGCTAATCTGTTGGCTTTACAACCCGTGTGATAGTAGGGTTGCTTATAATCAATCTAATAAATAGGTAATCCGCTTCATCAGGACGGAGCGAGTTGGATCAGATTTAATTGACAGTGGTCTGGCAATGTGAGCAACCAGCTCCACGACTGTCGTCCGAAGTTTTAATTAACCGGAATTATCCTTTCAGTGTGCACAAATACAACTCTCCTGAACACGAGCATATTGAAACCCACATCATCTCTCTGCTTGTGGCTGAGCATGCTCATTCATTCTCTGGTGATTATGCATCAGACACACTCCAGGATCATTACCATCGCTTTCCTCCACACGCAACATTCAAGTGCCAGTCACAACTGACGGAGGAAACCGCCGAGGCATCCAAAATCCGACCAATGGCGAGCAATCCTTTACCCTGCCCTCTACCTCCCACTCTTCCCAATTAAGAGGGTGTGGTTAGCGGCCCTGAATTTGACACTTCCCGTCTCTCTGCTCTAATTATGTCTCAGTCCCTGAAGGCCACAGAGAGGACAGGGTCCAATTAGTCGACAGAGACAGAGGGCGGTGGATGACATCACGCACACACATGCCCGAATCAATCAGAGCTAGCCGAGGGGACAGTTCAGCGGTTTGGTGGTGAATGAAAAAGACCCTCCATAGAAGGGTGAGGATAAAGGGGGAGTGGGGTGAAGGATGGGAGGGATTAGAGCTGATGAAAAAGAGACGACAGATATCAGGCTAGATGAAGCTAAAATAAATCATCAGTTGGTATGTGCTCTAATCACTCTAAAGGAACTCCTCATTTGCTTCTCCCTTTATCTGTCTCTGTTTTTATCTCCACTTCACGTTTGAAGTGGAGATAAAAACCGCCCCCACCTCTCTCACAAACCAAAGTCTCCTCCTCCTCTATCTCTCTATCCCTCTCTGCCTTTAGTCTCCCATCTTCCCCTCTTTAACAATCTCTGCTGTGCACGTACATGTGGACATGTTATTGCTCTGGAGAATGTCATATGTTTTACAGCCTAAGTGAAATATTAACACTCTCAACACCCTGTAATTTTCCACTCGCTTCTGTAAGGCTGCAGTAAGAGCAATTCAGTAAAGAGAGTCCCAGCTTGTGCACTTAATCTCTGGACTGCTGGCCTTCAAACAAAACAAACAGGATGCATGTATTTGTGTTGCTGTCTTTACCAAAACAAAAAGAAAGGTCTTTCACAGGAGCGGTGCTGATAAAGTGCATTTTGATGAACCCACATCAGCAGCTTGTTTTAGATGGACACAAAAACAGAAACAACAACAACAAAAGACGGTGCAACAGCAGGTCCCGACATCTACATAGAAAAACTGATTAAAGCCCTCCAAGATACTGTTGAGGCAGTGCAGAGGGATGGAGGGGGGGGGGGTTAACACGGATCACAAGGCGCTCTTTTCAGATCTAAGGAAAGACCTCCTCTCAGGGGATAATGACACTGTTATCAGGTGTGAAGCAGAAATGTTGCCAGCAAAATCCTCTTTGTGCTGTGAAATCTGGACAATCCAGCTGTCGTTGGAGAACCTGTCTCCGGTGATGTGGAACCTAACCTCCTAAGCAGTGAATACAAACACAGATGCACACATCTATACATTTTCTTTTCCACAGCAAAACATTGCAAAAATCACAACATTATTATTGTTCGCTTTTTAATTAGAACGTATGATTCATGTCTTCATTTTTTCCCTTTCCTACTTCTGCAATGTCTTTTTCACTTGCCTTAGTCAAACTGCCCTGGCCCGTCTTCAGCTATGCTCTTATCTAGGACAGTCGGTAGATCTCACATAACTCATAATTTAACGTCAACGCATCGGCTGTCAGTAAAGTTCAGGATTGAATTTCAGATTATTTTAACCACTTACGAGGCATTTCATGGCCTATATAGCTCCTGCCTACATCTCCGAGCTTCTAATTCCTCACCCCACCAGCCCTCCACTTAGGTCTTCCAACCAAAACCCGTTGGCTGGTCCATGTGCCAAACTTAAAACCAAAGATGGCAGCTCATTTGCTGTCCTCGCACCGTGACTTTGGAACAGTCTCCCCCCTTACATTAGATCTGCTGAGCCTGTCGACTGTCTCAAAAAACTCTGTAAGTTGGCTTTTAAATTATTATAACTGTTGTTTCGTCTATAAACTATATACTGTACATCTTCGAGTTCAAGGGTTGATATGTGTGATAACTGGTTGCTCCATGTGTGTTGCATTTTTTCTTGTTGACGCTTGGAATTTCTCTTTTCTGTACTTGATGTCACTGCAGAGCACTGTGTCACATGTGTTTCACACATTTTTGTGTCATTCTTGTGTTTGCCTATCTTCAAATATAACCACCCTGGAAGTCCACTTTGTTTACAGTCCCACAAGTTCAAGGACGCTGAGACAAGTGGTTAGGAAATGTTTTTTGGGGATTTTCAAAGGCATAGTTTTGCAGAAACTCGCTTGAGCCAGAGACAGCTCCAAGGCCTGGGAGAGCCACTGTGACATAATTAGCACTCAAATCGGAAAAATGACTTGGAAACATGCAAAAAACGACCAGAGGCAGATTAAAAGCAGAGTACGATGAGCGAGAAGGATCCCTGAAGGTCTTGCAATGACCAGAATTATTGGATTTCCACAGTAGTTATAATTTGCGTCATTAATCTGCTGCTAACATATTCCAGCACACAAGGAAAGGTCACAAGTACCAGAAAGCTGCCCCACTATTCTCACAGAAGAAATCACATCCTCCTTTGAAAATTACATAATCAAAAGCTTGTTTTCCCAGCATGATTTTAAGCTGTCTCTGCAGGTTCAACGTGCTTTTTATGTTTTCAGACAAACTACTGAGTCGCTCATCAATCAAATGGGATCTCACAGTGAGAAAACAATGCAATGGGATTTATTAATGGCATTTAAGTTTTTGTTTTTGACGTGATCCAATGACTTTAGTGATCCTCACTCATTATTCGGTTTCTGACCAAATATTTGCAAAACTAATGGCATTCCCATCAGCCTCAGCTGTACTGCGTTCAGGGATAATTTATAAATGCTATGCGGTGAACGTGGTAGACAATCCTGCTAATCATCAGCATGTTAGCCTCGCTGTGAGCATATCAGCCTCCCCAAGTTACAATTTAACTCAAATCAGTGGAGCCTCACAGAGCCGTTAGCGTGAAATTAGCCCAGTTTGTGCCGTTTTATTCATGACTGTTGCATTCGGTTTTTCTAACATTGGCAGGTAAATTATCTTTGAGAGAACCAAATGCTTACCTCTGTGACTCAAATGTATAATGCTCGAGGCACTGACTGAGACTATTAATTGTGTTTCTGTCTACCTCCCCTTGATCCTTTTTGTTGCTTTGTAAAGCACAACAATCTTGAACGTGTGAAAATAATTCCAATTTATCCACCCCGTCCTTGTTCTCTCTGCCTTTCTTCTCGCAGCCTCAGCATCCTTTCCCAGCGCACACCATACCGCAAAATCCAGGCAGAGAGCTAATGGTTTAGGACCATTGATCAATAACCTATCGTTATCTTAAATTAGGACAGGCCTAGCCTCAGCTCCAACACAGGGCCAAAGTTGTTCATTGCATGTAGCTTAGTTGTCGTGGTCAATAATAGCCAACAGGACGGGAACACAAGCGGTGTTGTCAAAGTCCTGAATCCAAACAAGTTTCCTTTGTGTGAGTAACTGCCCAGAGGTACAAGCTGCCAGATTGACAGCGTCCTCCCAGAGTTTTTTTATGAATCAATATATCATGAGGGAACGTCGAAGCATCTCACTGCTGTTGCTATTAACATTGATGGCGGTTCTGATAAACATATTGTTCCGAGAGCTTATTGCATTTAATGAGAGGAAACTGCAAAAATAACATCATCATGGGAGAAGAGAGGACTTTAAAGCTTTTGTCTGAGTTAAGAGGAGGACCCAGGAGCTTTTAATTACAATAGAAAAAAAAAGTAAACCACTTCTCCTAATAGCAGGGTACATTTGGATTTTATTTTGGGGGTGAATTGTTAGGCAGCTGTACAATTGCTTTGTGTATTACAGACGTGAAAGCCTGACATCCTGTGTGATGGTTACATCACTAGTGACTCACTTGACTAACGGAACTAACGACTCACTGGGGAAAGTTTTAACACTTTCCCATGGTACGCAAACACAGATGTCTTTGATGGTAGTCCTGTGTTAAATGGAATCAACCACCACAGGTCCTGCTCATTATAAGCACTATCTCATTCATTGCATACTACATCACATGCTCTGCTAATGCCGCGTGAAGGTTTGTATTGGAGTTATTTGAAACATCCGTATTTGAGGAGTTGGTAGTAAGAACGGGTGGTTTGTGCACATCGTGCATATCAATGCTTGCTGATGTTCTGTGGCACGTGTTAAGACTCCTCTCCCTGATATTGTCCTCGCATCATAGCTTGCGTTCTTGTTGGCTTTAGGTTGTCACTACTGTCATTGCCGGTCAAAACAATTTTCACACTACAGATTTGAACTAGAAAACAGATCCAGATATTGAACTTGTTACGTATCTCAACGTAAAAAATTAAATTAAAAAAATGATAAAATGATAAAATAAACTCAGTGTTGATGTTTCCAGATACTCCAGTCTCTCACATAACACATACCTTGTACACAACTACTGTAGCCGTCTATATACAGAAGGAGTAGCATTTCTCATTGTGCTCCATTCTTTTTTTGTTTTCACATGCAGCTATATAATATCTACACTACAGATACGTTTATTTGGATTGAAAAAATGTTCAGATTTTTACAGCAGTCGCCATGTCCTTGTTACTTTGAAATCCACAGCACAGTCCTGAAGGATGCTGGAGGAGCCGTAGCATCTTCATTGTTCCATTAAAAGCCAGACACACAAGGTGCTGTTTGAAAACGTGGAGGTTTCTGTTAAAGGCGTATTATCCTCGGACACACCTGCTCACAACATCCATTCTGTGGAAACGGAGAAGAGAACAATACAATGCTATACGGCAAAAGAACACCTGGAAATCACAGTTGTCCGTGCTGCATTGAAAAATCCAAAGGCACTTTTCTAAAGGCAGTGCAGGATGAAAGAAGTCCACACAAAACAACATCAGCAGCCTCCATTCATCACAGACAAAATAATCATTTTGTCTGTATATATATGCCACTGAGGTTTTTTATTCCCTCTTATGTACGAGCATTCCTTTAACGGACTTCTAACAAGCCTGAAGAAGCAAATGTGTAATGATTATTAATGGCATGGGGTAAAGGAAAAGGAAATTCCAGCATGGTTATGTCTGTCATCTGTCTCTGGCTAAAAAAGAGTGCATGTTCAGATTTAAGCTTAAACATGAAAGTGGGGCAGATAAGTATAGCTCCAGTGAGAATCCTTTAACAGCTCCTTCCAAGAGCATATATATTCCATTGAACATGGAAATTAAACATGAGAAGAGAATATAACTTTTTTCTTGAAATGTAAAGTTATTACATTTACTGTGAAAATGAACCGCATGATATGCAAATGAGCAGCACGTTTGTCCTTCGGTATTAGTTTAGTCGTTTAAAGCACATGATTTTGGAGTTTTACGGCAAATTAAAAGGATGGGAAGTGAGTCATACTGAAACATGTGTTTAGGATTAAACATATCCTTTCAATGTATTTATGTACCAGGCACAACATGCACATATAGAATGTCAGGAAGGCCTGTGGAGAACACACTGTTTTCTTAATTTTAGAGTAGTGCTTTAATCTTTTCATGCAATCAAACAGATGAATCACAGATGAGTCCTGAATTTTAAAAAAGTACCAAGGCCAGGAACCTGTTTCAAGCGCTGATCAGAGGACACCCCTCCATGTACACAACATTACCAGACAAAGTCAACATACGCACACAGTAATGGAGGAGGGAGATACAACACCACGACACATCTGAGTCCATTCATCTCGCCTGGTCGCGCAGCAGGACAACAGCGGCCCAGCGAGGCGCACAGAAACAGACTCCACATCGGCTCCCCGGCATTGGATGAATCATACTAACTTTACCAGAACTAATCCATACTTCACAAGCCAAACTCTTTCCATTCCTGTCGCGGCGCCTCAGTCTGCATTCTTATCTGTGTGATGAAGTACCTCTTTCACTGGGAAGCGAGAGGAGACTTCTTATTTACTCCCTACTGAGAGCAGAGGATTGTTATTGTAGTGGAAGTGGAAAAGCATATTTGGACAATATGTTCCTCTGTGATTGTCTTCGCTCTTTACCAAATTGTTTTCTATTAAGAGATACACAAGTTTTACACTGACTATTTAATGTAATACTGCTGTAATGGAGTATTTGTGTGTATTTCATACATTTTCTATTTACCTGACAAAATTTTTTGTGCGATTAACACCTGAATAGAAAACAATGGCAGCAAGACAACGACATGCCTCCTCACAGACTCGTAGGTCGATGATCATCCACCACTCTCAGCTCATCAATACTTTACCAGCACCAGTACTTGTGAAACCCCATCACCCACAGCTAAGCCGCACTTTTCTTTCTTTATTTCAGATGTGGTAATTGAATTGTTTATACTCTGTTGTCTAGTCCAGCCTTGACCAGACAAAAAGGTTACATCTTTCACAATGTATTTAATGTATTTAAATAAACTAATTTGTTTCTACAATTTAAATCTGAAACGTTACAACACAACAAACAATATTTCCCTCGTAAATATCTCAAGTGAAGTACAAGTATCTCAAAACTTTACTCAAGTACTTTCCACCACTGATTAAAAAGGGGGGTAATCTCACCCTTTTGGTAATCTAACACTAGGAAAGTGTTTTAAATGTCTGAATTGAGCAGTTTTGTAACAAATCAGCTGATTGTAAAGCGTGTGAAGTGAACAGAGAGCCATGAGACTGATGTGCTGTTACCTGGATAAGATGCTGAAAAGGATCACTTTGTTTTTTTCACACCTGTAAAAAAATAAGATACAATGTTGCAGTTTATTTCTGGTTTGCATACTTCTTTATTCTAAACAAACAAGGAAGAATAAATATAATTCACATGGCCACTGGTATTGAATTAAATGGTCAGTTTTGGTCACCCTGCATCTTTAATGTTCCCAGTCTGGTGACTGACAGCTTCATGCAGCACTGCACCATGTGTGTATATTTGTCTTCTCTGGCGTCACAAAAAGCTCACAAAGAAATATTTCCGCTTTTTATTAGTTCAGGATGCAGCTCAGCCCCATGGCAATGAATAATGACGAACAGCAGAAGTCTTGTAACCGTGTTTCACTCAGTTCTTGATGAAAAACTGATAAAAACTTAATTTAAAAATCCCTGTACTCACATGTTGACATGCATACATATTACCATGGTTCCCAAATGATTTTGCATGAATACATTTACTAATCATAGATCACTTACAAGATTGCTTCCTTATTTAGAGATCCACGTTTTCAGATTGTTGAACCAAACTGCTTATCATTGCAAAAGCGCCCTAAGCTGCTTTTGTCCTCCGTGGACATTCGCGTCATATCTAGGATCTGGATGGTGACCACCTGAGATAAGACGGGGAGGAAGACGATTTCTCATCTATCTTTAGAGAGGCGCTGTTCGTGAGACCAGTTTGTCCTTTGTTTACAATTCGTCTTGTTCACTGAGGCTGGAACTCATGTTTTATCTGCAGGGCGATGGCACAGATTTGTTTAGTTAATGAGTCCCCGCTGACACATTTAAGACATGACAGGCCCTGTCATGCTTTCATTCGCTGAAGGAACCAACAACCCAGTGCCAGAAGCAGACGTCTGTCTAGTTGAAAGCTGGCAGAGGCTCCACACTGCAAAGCAGATGCCCAGGCATAACAAATGGATCCTATGAAAAACAGAATAACAAACCCTGAGATGGTTTGAGGAATATCAGGGTTTGACAACAATTCAAGCGACTCCAGTATTTAATGGGTGGAAGACTCATTGTTTATTAGCAGAAAATCAGTCCAAAGTGAAACCAATGCTAAATAACACAAAGAGGCAGAACAGAGCCCCAAGAGAAATCTGCAAGATTTATGAAAAATACCTTTGTTGCGCCATGGCTACACCCTTTGGAGACAGTTCACGAAACATGTCATGTCCAGCTGTAACTCATTTACATGCTTGGCAAAATGATTTTATATGAGACAGGTGAAACGATATGTAAGGGATTTAAGTTGGCGGTCATGAAACATTAATTTTAGTCAGCTCAGGTTTCACGTTCTAAATCACGTCTTTTACAGATCATGTAAAAGAAATATGAGGAATATAAAAAATGACAACGACGGAGTTAGTTTTTTGTAAAACAGAGACAGTTGGCAGTCTCTTCCTTGTCTACAGGACTCTGTGTCCTCGACCAAAAAGCTCCCCTGAAGTCAGGCTTGGAAAAGAGCTTCCCTCCTGTTATTTATGAGCGCTGGGAGCCAGTGCACCTTGTTTAACAGCCCACCGCCACATGTTCTCTCTGCATCCATATCCATTTCCAGTAGGTAAGACGGGGAAATCATTCCAAGCCTTTTCTCATCCTCACATAAACGTACATCACAGAGCGTCGCAGAAAGGGACGCAATTTGGCAGCACCCGCCCGGATTTGTTTTGTCCCACTAAACGAGGAGGAAATAAATGAATGCCGCCAGCTTAAGAAGAAAAGGAAACTGTTGAAAAAGTTTAAATCATTCCTGGCAACAGTAAGAAGAAGGTTGGAGAGAGGAGCAAAGGAAGGGAAATCGAAAATGAAGCAGTGCTCGACAGCTTTAGTTCCAGACGTATGCACGGTGCAGAGCTGCGGTTTGATTGCTCAGAAACAATGAGACGTTAATTCTGAATCTTTTGTGTCCAGCTGAGGTGGCTCCTAGGGAACACCATTTGCACAGAGGTGAAGGACCTTTCTGTCTTAACATCACAGTCAAGAGAAAATTGGCCTCACATTCATTGTGGGGTGTTCCTTTCACCAGCGCTGTGTTCTTTCATTCGGGGCTCCTACCTCAACACTGACATTAGCTTGACAAGCAATTAGCCTTCTTGTTTTTAACAATGAATAATTACCTCTTCTCACTAAAGGAACAGAGTGTGTATCATTTAGGGGGGATTGAATATAATATTCATAACTATGTTTCAATCAGTGTATAATCACATGCAACTAAGAATTGTAGAATTTTTGGTAGCTTGGAAAAAGCCATGGTGAGTCGTCTTCCAGGGATTCCGCCATCTTGCACCGCCATGTTTTAGCCGTTTAAATGGGACACTGGCTCTGGCGAGTTTCTACGTTATCTGAAGGGATGTGTTCCGTATTAAACGGGCCCCTGTGCAAAATGATTAATGATCGTTGTATTGACCAGCCCCGACGTTACTGGTGTTTGAATTGAGCTTTTTAATGTTTTGGTGACGTTCATCATCACGCTGCAGCGCGTATCTGCTCTGCTCTCTCTGTCGGGCTGAGCTCCTCCAACTACTCGCACACATAGACACTAACACACTCACACACACACACACACACACACACAAGAAGCACAAGCAGATATGCAGCTGTGGTGATGTGAACCAGGTGAAGTGAAGAATACTCGAGTTGACGGCAACTACGCTTGTCACTGTACATGCAATCAAATATTTGCGAGTAAAAAGCCAATACATCTGCGAACAGGTAAACAAAAAAGAAACCTAGTTCAGTCGGCCACCGCCCCTATGTATACACAACCACAGCACGCACAATCTGCCAATTTTTTGTACTTCTCTGTTGGCTGATACAAAGCAGCCAGGAGGACAGAGGACAGGAGGAAGGACTGATGTATATCGTGACTTTGTTGTTGTAAACATAACTGTTGCTGCTCTATAAACAATATTTAGATGTGTTTGAAATATAAATTCTTATTCTGTTCTGAATTTAGCCAACGATATTGTTGAAGGGAGGTGCATCAAAGTATGCGACTACTTGGATGAATCGACAACCACCAAGTGAGTGACTGTTTGCACGGGTTACGTCGCTTTGGGCGGTGGATAGCAGAGAGCTGCGAGCAGATGGCTGTTGATACTGAATCACGTTAACTGCTCACACCTGTGCCTGCCAATTACGACCACAGACTCTGGCACCCACAGAACACAGAGCCCTGGACCAAAAGAGTGACATCAAAAACGAGTAGGAATGATGAGGAGAGAAGGCAAAGTGAAACTAAAATATAGCAATGGACATTTTGCATTTTGTTTGCGATTTATCTTCCTCATATCTGTAAATGAAGATATCGCCTCAAATCACATTCCAGCACGGTAACAATTGAAGTTCATTGCAAAGCAAGCTTTCCAAAAGAACAATGAATGTTAAAAAAGTGGGTGTTGCTCGGAATCAAAGAGCAACACACTAACAAGCGAACAGTGGCAGAGATTTCTTTACCAACTGTGCTGTTTTTTTTCCATTTATGAATTGTAAAAATTCTCCTCTCTTGTTCTTGAACTCTAAACTGAGAACTTGTTGAACTTGTTGTTTTCAACACATTCATACCTGTTTACTCAGAGCTTTTGGGAAATGCAGAAAATCACTAAAGCCAGGTGTGCACTCAACTTATGAAATATAAAACAGTATGAAGCTGTCTGTGAGAAAAACAGACCCTGTTTTTCATATTTAATTCACACCAGTGCTGTTACTTACAGTGAGGCGACATGGTCAGATACAACAGTGAGGTGAGAGGAAAGAGAAGATTGGTTTTCAGCGTCTTTCAGCTCTCTGGAGATTTTCAGACAAAGCTCTCGTTATTCTACAGTCAAGGCTCAAAACCAAGTCTCTGGTCACACTGGAGGATTATCTAAAAGACACATCGCAGTTCGGTCTATCCCTACAATTGAAGGAGAAAACCCAAAAGGAGGCTTTTTAGGAACATATGTTCAGTACGAGAGGTTTACATTACAGTCATTTTAGCAGACACTTTTATCCAAAGCGACTTACAATTCAGAGTCTATCACATTATACACCGGGAGCAATTTTTGGGGTTAAGTGTCTTGCTCAAGGACACATCGACATGCGACTAGCAGAGCTAAGTCGAATGCATCCCTTTCTTTAAAGTTGCCAGTAGCTTTGAGAGTCAATTTTTCAGATCTTTCGTGTCACAAATAAAGGCATCAACCAATCACGTTGTGTGGAATGAACATATTCAAAATTTCACTGAGGCTTTATAAACAGAACCAAGTCTCAAACTTTATTACGCCTTTCAACCTTGACAAAGGCAGCGCATACCAGATTTCATTCCTTCCGTTCTTACATTTCACAATAAAAGCCCTAGACATATAATCAAATTCACCAGTATTTTGCTAAAAGGATATTAAATAAATGAGCTAACAGTAGCTTAGGCTACACAACAATGTTACTCTGACAGACTGCCAGACGCTGCTCTGGGTCAATAGGATTCTGGTAGTTGGTCCGCTGCATGAAAGTCACCAGTTAAAATGGTCGCTCCTTAAACCGAAACACCTGTTGCTTTGAAACAATTGGAATCCTATCAAAATTTTGTAGAACTTGAGTCCACTGTTGAACGACATTTTGATCCTGGCAACAGTTTTAATTCAATGTTCAAAGCTTGCTAACTCGTCTGCATGACTGGAGAAATACGTCACTTCAGTTGCCAACAGGCGCAGGCATATTTTTTATGATTTTGAATGAGGCTGTACAGGAAGTAGTAGGGGGGTGGAATTTGCTTTCGGTACAGCGTGGTGGGTGAGCTCAGTGTCAGTAACACCAAACATAGACAGCCACACTGGACACATACAGACATGATTCACATATTACCACAAGATGAAATTCACAGATAGTATTTACAGATCATGTTATACCATAACAGGGTTTATCATAGTAATCTTAGAGGAATCACTGTGGAATATCCTGCCCACTGTGAGCATACTCAGCACCGCGCTGCAATGTTAAAATGAGCAACTGTACAATTAAATAAAACAGCAGCCTGAGGATAATCACACCATCTATTAGTGCAACCTATGGAGCCCAGAGACCCTTTTAGCCTTGCTTTTTCTCACCTTTAATGTGTCAGGTAATGTAATGTGATGACATTGGGTTTGCAGCTTTAAGGCTTGAATGCATATTAAATTGCAGCTGTATGTTATAGTAAGAAACTGTGTACAATTTGTCAAGCGAAGTAAAATCCCTGCCCATCTGTAAGAGGTCAGAAAACAATCTGTAAATGAGAAATCTAAAGATTACATTGAGTAAAATGCATATAGTGTAATACATCCAGTTTTTTACGATTATCTTACAGCTGAAGATATTTAGACGCTATCACACCCAGATATCCGATACAGGTTAATGTCTAAACTTAGATCTGGCCGACATCATTTCATCAGAAGGGTAATAGAGATGACCTACAGCCATTAATGACGGCTGAGTTGTCCCATTATGTGCTGCACACTGCTGCCATGAGAATAAGCGATACGGCTCTCTTTTGCCTTTTAACATTATTGTTTTGCTCCCCTCACCACGTTACTGCAGTCGCTCCTCTCCGCACCAGCCCGACAGTAGCTTCAAGCAAGATATAAATAATTCATTCTTTGAAACAGACACAATGAATACCAATTCTTTCATATTGCCCAGCGCCATCATCAATGATAATTGCTCAACCTGAGGTCATTAACGTTACTGGTGGCAATATGCCTGCAATATTAAGCATTGAGTTTGGTCTGTTGGCACCGAGGTTACCCGGAGAGCTACTGGAAACACATTGGTCTCAGTCTATCATTGGGAGTAACATGATGAATCTATCGTAGAAGAGCCGGTTTATCTGTCTGCCTGTCTGCTTTCTGGCAAGCAAGACAAATTTGGATAGCAAGAAATGATTTGCTGATGGTTTCATTTTTTTACTGCAGTCTCTCTGCCAGAAGTGAATTTGAGATCAGTGACTAGATTGGCATGTACCATAAAAATAAAAAAAAAATAGACTTGGCAATGTGGAAGGACAGCCATGCGATGGTACTGTCCTGAAGAGACGTTATGGTGTGAACTCCTGCAAGTTGCATAAGGGAACTTCAGGGCAACTGGACATGTATGGACACAATTTACATTGGCTGCTGGATTTGCAAATAGGGAACAGGCTCTCTAAACCAACTCAGCCTGGAACAGTCATGAGCACCTGTTCTCAACATCTGATAGTTCACCAGCCAATGCTGGCAATTATCAGCTCAGTCTTCGGAAAGTAATTCATTTTAAACAAAAAAGACACGGACAAAACGTGAATAAAAACTTTTAACAATCAAGCCCCGTGGTCACAGGTGCTCCTGCTCACCTGCTCCCACTTCCATATTATTCAGTCCCTATTTATACCTCCTCAGTTCGTTGGCTGGTTCCTCTTCAATTCTTTGATTTTACAAGGAAGTTTAGTTTGCCTGTTACCTGCCTGCTTCGTGGCGTCTCCATTTGTAAGACAATTCTTTCATTCTGCCTGCTTGGTATGTGTTTGGGTATTTTCCTTGCTGCATGCGTGGCCTATTGTGACACATATTAAATTATCATTGTTGGTGGGAGCCAATTGTGGTGGAAAATTTCTAGGTTAATCGGGAGAAAAGAGTTTTTGTTCACAAATCAATAATGAAGTCATCAGAAGATTGAAAGTTGTCTTTTTCTGTTTATTCTCTTGCAAGAGGGAAGAAAGCACAGCAACTACGTATTCAGTAGACTGTGTGAATGCTTCGACTAAGTATCAGACACCACATCATTTTTATGCAGACAGAGGTTCACGCCTTTACAACTTCAGATAATGTGTCAAAAGGGGAGTATGGTATTTGAGACACAGGCTGTCTGTTTCTGCGGACATTCATTTCTGGAGTCAAGGTCTCTCTGTGTCTTTGTCTTACCAACAAAGAAACAGTGTCTCTTCACTTCTCACCCTTGTGGGAAAAGATAACAAGACACCTGGATACAAAACTAATTAAAATCATCTGCAGAACTGCTGTTCTGTGTCTGCCTGTGTTCCTCACTTTCAGTTGTACATTCTTTAAAACTTCACATGATACGATAACATATTTTCCCATTACACAACTTAGAGTTAAGGATTTTTTTGGCCACCTGGGTGGGTGCAACAGACTGTAAACCCAACAGTGACATATTATCTATCGCCTTATCAGGTTGATATACAGCATCTTTTTGTAATGAATTGCAATTTACAAATCCATTTGACACAACGCAAGATTAGACATGTTTCTGGCCACAAGAAGAACCTTTATACTCTGTTTTTGTCTCCACCAAGTCCTGAGGGAAATATTATAATATCTTCTCAAGCAGAGTCAACCAGTGGATATTCTAGTTAGTAGTCCCAGTTAAGAACTAATCCGGCGGCATATATCCCCCGTGTAAAACTGTTTTAAAGGGATAAAGCAAACACAACATACTGGCTACTTGTTCCCCCCCTGTTTCCAGTCTTTATGCTAAGCTTAACTAGCCGGCTGCAAGCTCCAGCTACATATTCACTGTACAGACATGAGAGTGGTATCTACGGTGTCTCATCATCTAACTCTCTGCAAGGAAGTGAAAAGGCATATTTCCCAAAATGTCAAAGTATACATCCTAATACTCTTTCTTTGTTTACACATAGTGCAGGATAAACAGGTTGTGTTTCTCTTCTAAAATGCTTTGATATTATACTGGACCTTTAGCTATCAAATGTTAATCTTTGTTTTATCATTCTGACCATGAGCATACCTATATGAGAGGTTAATGCAACTGACCTGTAATTTTCTGCATTGGTTGGATCTTTTCCAGAAAAACAAAGCTGTCTCTGCAACAATATGATCAGTCCTGCAGAAATCACTGTCAGGTAGTTTGGTCTTCTTGCCCACAATAATTTATAGTGCAAAGTATCATTTACATTTCCTCTGACGCGCCCCACTCTGCTTACCATCAATCGGACATATCATCTTCACTTGGTCAGCATCTCTGTGACCTCCCATGATATTTGACTCTCAGATGACCCTTAAATACACGGAACACCTGAAACCTGCATGCAATCTGTGGCATTGTGTGCTAAAAACCAAACAGTATCACTTGATTGAAATGCATCTACAGGTGGGCGCCTCCTTCCAGAAATTCAAACCAAAGAAATTCTGACAACGTGTTGACTCTTAAAGCAACACTTTCTTTCACATTCTTTTCAAATCAATTAATTGTGGGCCGGACCAAAGAAGAAAAGATTCATGACTTGGAATGCGCAGAATGACATCTACAGTCTTTCATTCACAAAGACTTTGAAGTTTCCTTCCAGTAACATCATAAATAAATTAGAAAAACATCAAAACGCCAGCAAGTAAATTGTCAGTTAACAAGACAAAGCATGAGTAATAACAGACTCCTGCCAACTGAAAGAGGAAAAGCTGTATGTGAACCGCTGCACATCTGAAACGTATTCTGACTGCATGGGTTTGTGACTGGTTTGTGGTTACTTCGTAAAATGAGTGGTTTCAAAATGTTATTGTGCCGATGATGGCACTGAAATATGCCTCAAATCATAATTGTATTGTAGAATTTTCTCTTTCATCATATTTGCGTGTGATTTACCGTTTGTGCTGATGACACAGATTTTCTTCTATATGGGACTAAGTATTTTAAGTAATTTCCTCATATATTTCTATATCACCCAACAATATTATTAAAATTCATTCAGTCAATGTGTTCGGTCATGCCTGTGACTGTGTGCGTCTGTGTGTCCCTGACTGAGTGTGCACCTCTGTGTCTGTCCACAGCTAATCTCACATTCTGTTGCAGCAAACTGCACAGCACTTTGGGTGGCCAGTTATGGCTGCACGCTCAAGGACTTCTCGTGGTTGTGGTGACTCACACTTTCTCAAAACACCTGTTTTAATACCTGTTTTATACAGCCATGGACTGCCTGCATACTCCTCACTCGCCCCTCTTAACCGGCCCCGGCCAATAAGGGGTCGGCACTCTAATGAGCGCAGCTTTCTAGTTTCACAAAGCAACAGTCATTTCAGTTATGGCCATCTTTCATTGTACAACAAAAACTGCTCAACATGTACATGGAAGAAGGAAGTCATTTGTCATTTGGATAAACTGTAAATTATATTCCCAATGCATTTTGTTATATTTTTTTATGTCTGTGTTATCTATATCTTGACAAGATAATAACCGATATTTGCAACATGTTGACATGACAGACTACTCAGACAGTACTCGATACCAGCAGGATACAATTACACAGTTACTGCTCTCACTAGTGGAATATGAATTTCTTCCTGTGTCAGCACAAAAAGCTCACACAGACAGAGACACTCACATACACAAAAAAAAACACCCTTAGGCAGTAGCTCTGTCAGCAAAGGAGACAGGTGTCCACGTCCCAGCTCTGCAAAGGTCCTGGAGCAGCTCGGGTTCATGCAGCAGGTCAGAAGGTCATGTGACTTTTAGGAATCTTCTAAAAAGAAATTACCAAGGGCATCCTTTAGCCTCTCGAAACCCACTAACACTTAAACTTCAATTTAAATTGTGTAGATCCTAAATTAAGATTGTAAATGTTAAATGTTCCCTCTTGATCAAATAGTGCGGCCATAAAATATAGATTGTTGGGGTGAAATGTGTGGGCATAAGACCGTAATTGACCCTTCGCTAAACTAGCTCAAAATCCACAAAACCAGCCTGAAAATCGGAAACCATTGCATGAAAGTCAAGGGAGCGGAGGCAGATAGTTGCCTATCGTCACAGCTGGCCAATGCTACGCTATGATTAGCAAGCCTGCATTCAGGGGGCGGGACTTTTTGAAGGGTCAAAGAAGTACAGAAATGTCAACAAAGCCACCATTGCCTGAAGTTACATTGAAATAAAATTCTATATTAGTATTGATGCTCCGAATACATAAAAGTAAATGCACTCAATTTAGGCTGTTTGACTGATGTTTAGTGGGAATAACAGCTTTTTCTAACCATCCCGACAACATTGTGTGAATGCAGTGTAATGATTAAATCTATTGATAATGAGAAGTAGGATATGGATAAGTATGACAGGATAATATGGAACTCTCTTGCTATAGCCCTCAAACATAATTGAAGTACAGCACTAATTTACTGTAGTACAACTTTAAAAAGCCTGTGTTTTTAGTCTGAAGTACAAATTACGTCAAAATCAACTCACAGAAAGTATAGGTATAATGTTCATTATGTCACCATGTGAATGCTGTCACACATTGCAATGTGATAACAGCACTAACTCAAACACATTTCAGAGTTGGTGCTAATCTATGTGTAATGTATAAAGACGCTGCTGCAGTCTGTTTGCATTGTGCAATCTCGGCAATCTAATTTCCAGAGAGAGGTCCTGACATTGAACGACCTGAACTCATGATGAGGACCGGTCTATTGTTTCCTCACCCGATGCTTGTGTAGCTGAGCGCGCTGCTCATCTCAGTCTGGCCCGGTTGACTGATGGATTTCCAAACTCTGCATCAGCCAAAGCTATTAAGTGGTCTGCTGGAGCGAAATAGCTTTACCGTTGCCGAGGTGCTGCTATTGGCTCAGCAATTCCTGCCCACTATTGTCTCAGACCTCTGTGACTAAGTTAATTTCTTGCCAGATAAGCGCAAACACATATATGCTGACACAGACAACAAATAACAAGCAAGAAATACAGTAAATCCCATTTCTTACAACCTCTTTTGTTCCCCTTCATTATCACAACAGCATTAAGACGGAAGAGGTGACCCAAACCGAATGACTTTCCTCCAGAAAAGCCTTTTTGTCTTCAGCTGCATGTCTTATGCTGTAACAGCTTCTTATGTATTAAAAATCTGCTACATGCTTCATCCATCATGTGTTTTAAATCTCCAAGCTCATGATGTCTTTTTTTTTGTGTGCGTTGATTTTTGATTACTGTATTCCACTTTGTGATTTTAGCAGAAGTGTGGAAAATGTAATGCTCCCCCTTCAATACTTGCTCTACCTGCTTCTACATTATTCATGGTCGTATTCAAGTCTTAGGAGATAAAGCCTGTCTTTACATTCATGGTGACAGGCTGGATTGGCCCTGAGGAATTCAGGCCCTCTGTGATTTAAGTGCCTGACATGGTTGGCCAAACACAGAACTGGATTTCCCAGTACAGAACAAACTGAATGCAGTTATTTCCCATAAGACCCTGTACACACACAAGGGACTTGCAGCAAAAATTGTGAGACGAAAGACGAGCCAGGAAAGAAAAGTCAACTTCCTTCTCTTCTTTGAAATACAGTACATTCAATAATGAGCCTTTAGAATAAGTTCCAAGTATTGGAAACTATTTATATTCCTATTGAAATGATGTTCAAAAGATACATATTCGGTATGTACTGTGTTCATATATATGAATATGTACTGAGTGAAAACATTCAAAGGATGATAGTGAGCTTTCTGTCAACCCGGAGAATGTAATGCTGCAACATGACAAAGAAGCCTTTATAGTGACTGTTGCTACATGCTATCCATACAGAACGTCTCTGTAAGACTTTCATTTGTTATCTTTTCAACATCTGCTCCAGAAAGCATGATTCATGTGTTTATGTTTCCCGTTTAAAGCACTTAAAAGCATATTTTAGGTTGCATATAGAAAAAGTTAATGCTGACTGGAAGCATGTGACAGGACAAGTTGACAAGCTTTCCCAAAATTCCCCTAAACTGTACAAATCGAATTGTTTATAGCAAAAATGTGGAAAAATAAAAGACTGTAGTGTGAAAGAGATTGTAGTGACGAACCACAGAGAATTAACCTGTGACTTTGTAGTTTCTCACAGGATTCTTGCATCTTAACACCTTTACCGTCTTGGTTCACTCACACTCTCGTAGTCTCTTTTTCAGCTCTTAAAAGAGCAAAATACTTTTTAAACAGAGCTAGAAATAGAGTAAATATTGGAGTCGCATTCCCCATGTCTGGTGGGTGTGTGTTAATAAGCCACTATTTGCTAACACATTCACCGTATTTGCTTTATGAGGTGATAATTTGTGTTGTGTTGCTTGTTGCGCTGCCCCTAAGTTTTTCCTAGTGTTTACAGTAACATAAACTTGGTATGCAAGACTTACACCTTCGTCTCTGTTGTATAGCGCTTTTTTCCTCCAACCGTTCACCACTCCCTCCTCCTCCCTAAAACGTCTGTGCAGTGTAAGGACACACGCTTCCTGGACTGTAAAAATATAAATATACCAACGATATCAGTGAGAAACCTCGCCCTGGCTCTATTTTTGCAAAATGTCATAACAAAAAAAAAAAAAAAAAATGTCATTTCACTCTCTATTACATAGAGAGCAACATCGTCATTGTATATCAGGACAGTTTTATTACGCTCCATTTACTAGAGTTCGTTCGCTCGCTGTATTTTAGGAAGACGTGTTAGAGGGAACTAAAGTTACTGAACACGTTCATTCAAAGACACACAAAAAAAAAATCCATATTGAGAAATCTGATTGGTATTTTCCTACCTCAGCATAATCCAATATTAATGAGCCTCTCAACACTTTGTCAAATAACTCAGGTCTTTGGGGGAATGAAGGCAGATTTAGCAGCACGGAGGGCGAGAAGTGGGAAGGACTGTCACAGTTGTGGGTCACGTAGTCTCTCTGGTCTGTCCGCTGTAGTGAGTGGGGTCTAGCTGCAGTGCTCCTCTGTCTGGGGACCTTATCTGGCTGTGGAGCGCCGGGCTCTGTGCTGCTGTCTCCATTGGCGTAGCGATAGAGGGAAGGTCTGTCTTCCGAGATAAACGCTCCCTCTGTTCTCCCTGCAGCCTGTCAGGCTTCCTGTTTGCTGCAGGTGTCGTAGAAAATGTCCCACAACCATTAGACATCAACACGTCTGCTGGTGACAAGTTGGCCTCCACGACTGGAGAAGATAGGAGGAATGGAAGGTAGCAGGTAAACAAGTATACAGATGGCAGAGTATTGAGAGTAGGTGAGGACAAGGAAATGAGGAATTGATGGAGGCACAATGTTAAAAAAAATGCTTTTTACAAAGTAATTTAGTTAAGTTTTGAGTCTAAACATCCTATTATTTTTTACCAGCAGCTGCAATTTGTGGGTCAGCCCCAAAACTTCCTTGAAACCTTTCTGCACGTTTGGATTTGTTGGAGTCGTGATGGTTACAATGTATTCCAGACATATATCAGTTTATTTAAGATCATCCTTATTGAACCAACTATTTCCCTCAAGAGTCGGCGGAGACCAAAATAGAGCTAAAAGCAGAGTGACTATTGGACTTACATTCGTCAGATGGTCAGAGACACGTCTTCAAGTGAATGACAATGTTGCCGTTTGTGTAAATGAACAAGTTTTTTCTAACTTGCTCCATACTATTGACTTTATTTGATGATAATGTGTTAGTGTTGTGTGCAGCTTCTTCTGCTGCCCCTAAGGGGTTAAACAAAATAAATAATGTTGCATTAAAGCTGCATTCACTTGCCAAAGTTTTACTTGAAATTCAAGTCTATTTAGTGCAGATGTGCACCAAATGGAATCAAGGACATGCAGACGTACAGATTAAATAACCTTACAATTAATGAGTAGATCGAGAACGTAAAGAATTCAGATGCCTCCACAGAGGGCAAGACGGGTCACACTTACGATAGTTCCTTTACCAGCATATTCTTGAAGTGATGATACTAATAGACTCCTTCATTTGATAACTTTTTTTCTACTTCATTCAATACCCATCATGTGAATGGATTGGAAGCATTCATTTACCTGAAGTCCTCCACTTTATCAGACGCCACAGATTTGTAGTATAGCCATACTTTAAAACGTTTGGCGGCACATCGGCGTGCTGAACTGCCAATTCAGTCAAAAACACAGCGCTCAACTTCACCACACCACAGACTGTATGGTTTGCAGCTGCTGTGATTGTGATAGAAGGCAAAGCACACGTCGCATTTAATTAAAGAACGTTCAGCTGCAAGCAAAACCATACAAATAGTTGCTGGTTTTTTGAGATCTGGGTACAAGAAGGATTGAATGCAGGTGTTGTTCCACTGGAGAAGTTTCAATACTACTTGGTCCTGGGTTATTTTGGTCGATACCTTAAAGTTATGGGGACTGTATGCTATGGCCTGAACGTTGTTCATCCCTCCAGCAGAGGTCTAGAGACTTGAAGCTGTGGCCCAACACAGCTTCAAGCTGTCATTTAAGTTGTTAGATGATCTGCGGATGTAATCTTGAATCAAATCATTCCTGAGTAACAAACCAGATCCAAAAAAACATTTGATTAAGTCGACCTATACGTTTTCAAGACCAAAGATTCTAAGTTGCACTGAAAAAGTCTGAAAACATCCCATCCCACTTGCCTCTCTGACACGTTTTCCACTTTTTAAAAAAAAGAAAAGGGAAACTGCAGCTAAACTGACTGCTGTTTTCAATTGTATTAGCTCAGCATTCAAGCATGCCCTTATGTGGAAATGATATTTACAGTGTAATTGTATTTAAGACTGGAAACAATATCTGAAGAGTCAATACCAGTTGACAGCATGACACAACAGATAACCTTCTGTAATGTGATGAAGAAAGATGGACTGAGGTGAGATAGAGAATAAAGAGAGACGGTAGAGGGAACCCCGAGAGTTTAGGATGTTGAGGAAGTAAGGGAATCCTAATCAACTCCTTTCATGAGACTCATTTCAAATGTATCGTCCCTGCAACAACTCACTCAGCCATCAGCTTATTAGATCCACCTTCACACAAATTACAAGTCCAACAAATGAGAGCTTTCAGTTCTAGCAACAGCTTATCATCAATGACCATGTAGACAAAAGTAGCAATATCTGGACGGCTGTGCTTAATGTGCGGTTTTGCCCCGTTAAATAAGGGTTGTTGATTCAATACCCGGCTTCTTCAGTCCACGTGTCGAGTGTTATTGAGCAAGACATTTAACCACACACTCAAATGGTGGTGAAAATGTATACGTCACTTTTGAGACAAACAAACAGATGGACCACAAACATGCAAATCAACAGCTAATCGTATAGGTTATTAGGTGTAAACTGTCAACTTTTTGTATATCTGCCCCACACATACATTGAGGGTACTAACAATCTAAAAGGTGAGCTCCCAATCAGCCGGGTAGGAAGGGCGCTGCATCGTTATAGTTTGCCAGGGAACTGTGCCATCTGTGGACAATCTGAGGTCACGGTGAATGTGAAGAAAACATCCACTTCAGTGCCACAGCGCTGCGCCAGGCAGCGGGGAGGACACCGAACTGGCACATCAGAGCCCCTGACCCTGCCAGACTGTCAGCTTATTTATACGCAGGACAATAATTTGCACCAGAACTGCACAGTGCAACTAACAAGGAGAGGGGTGATGGACTGTGTGGAGAAAAAAAAAAGATCTAATATAGATTCACATGACCTTCTTCCATCTTTTTTTACTGTGAGGCTTTCCCAGTGGAGTAAACCAGTGACAAGGTTTTCTCCTCTGCCTGCTGTCACCTTCCTACCAGAGCCATAGGGAGACATTAATGATGACGGAAGACGAGAGATATCTGATTTAAAACTAACATACAAAATAAATAAATAATGATTTGATAAATAACCATCACTGCAAATAAATAGAGACAAAATATATGAAAACGTATCAATTTAATGTTGCGATAAACTATCATTTTGCAAAAATAATTTCTTCATTCACAGGTTGAAAGCCCCAAGAAGAAACAGATGAAAGCCTTTTCACATTATACCCAATGCATTGCCTACTGAATCAAATGCTTAAGTCGGGTGTATAAAGCAGTTAGTGACACTGGTCTAAAACATTAAAGCACACAGTGTTTGGTACCACATTGTAAATGAACATCTATAGCTGCATATTGGTGCTTCAGTTTATTAAAACCAGAGACAGTTACTTAATGAGAGAGAGAGAGAGAGAGAGAGAGAGAGAGAGAGAGAGAGAGAGAGAGGGGAAAGGGGAGTGTTTTCTGGAGCTTCTATTAGTCCGCCAATTTAATTAATAGACATCCTGTCCTTTGGCTCTCCTTTGAAAAGAGGAAAGGCTTGATGCAGAGGCGGCTAAAGACATTGTAATTAGTTATTGAGTGGGGCAGGTGCCCGCTGCAGTGGACAATGTCAGCCAGTGTAACATGAGAGATTCACTGGTTGGGTGACATTAGTCTATTTGCTTTCTGTCACCTCTCAAGACACCCATGGCAGTTTTAGATAGTGTCAAGCTGTCGGGCTTTGACTGTCTATTGGCAACATTCTCAGGTCCAAATGGGGAAAACAGAGCTTAACCTTAAGCTCAATGAAACCTTATATCTTTGTGATGATAAAAGTTTTCTGCAGGTGTATAGCGACCTTTCCATTACACAGCCATCACAAACAAGAAGCAATAAATGTCTGAAATTCACGACGTCTGCCAAGTATGGAGCTCAAAAAGTCAAGATAAATGAGCATGATTTCAGTAAAAGAGCAACATATGTTCGGCTAAATTAATGGCAAACCAGCAATATTGCACAGAGTCAAGTAGCAGTGTGGTGACGGGAACATTTTGGCAGCCATGTTTGTTACACAGAGAGGAGAGAGGGAGCTCAGTGTTGTTGAGTGTTGAGAACAGGCGGGAGGCTTGTATTCATATGTGAATGCGTGCATGTGCACAGGTGCAGTATGAAAATATGCATTCAGGTTGTGTGTGTCGGAGCATACGGATGCATTTGTCTGCGGGTCCCAGAGGTGCACAAGTGCAAAGGAGAGAAATATGCGGTGTTGGCAGAGTGGATGCGTCTAATGCCTGATGCTTGGGCGCCTGTAAAGTTTCTGTTTCCCCTTTGGCTCAGTGCTGGACAGTGATCACAGGGTCAAGAACAGGAGAGGCTCCTGGAGCAGTGAAAAGTAAGATTTTGTGATATTACTGCAGTAAGTTCTTGTGACAACTGGTGTGTATAGGCTAATTCTCATTCTGGATCCACTTAAAACTGGATTTACATAATACACAGGAGACGACTGTTTCCCGTTAACTGTCAAAATTTCTTTTTAATAAAAAGAATGACAATGATCGTTCCCTAACTTTAACCTTTTAATAACCAGTGACAAGGCCCCTCTGACCTGTGCAAGGGAGTCATTTCAACTGGAATTTTCCTTAAACCTAACAAAGTCATTTAAACATTAAACCTTTCACCAGAGTAATAATGCAGTTGTTTTAAAGGATTGTAACTAATGCTTTTTTAAATGGCTGACAGTAAATCATTTATTAATGCAATGTAGATACATTATAAGCATTATATTGATATGAAGGTCTTTTGGTGGTTCATGCCTGCAGTTACAAATGTAAGTGTCATTAATAAAAGGTCAAGGATCTAACTTTCTAATATGCCATCAGGTCTGCAGTTATAAATGATAATAAGTTGTTAATAAATGGATTTCTTTTGTCCAGATGCTCTTCAGCTATTTTGAAGACTTTTAGGAGGTAAAAAGACAAAGAAGACGTTACACCTGCAACCCAGAAGGTTGTTCTCATTAATGGCTTATAACTGATCTATAAAGCATTAACAAGTGCTTTGTTAAAGGAGCTGTATTTAACATTCAGACATAAATATAGCAGCAAACAACTACTTGGTATGTAAAGATATAGTGAAGTAATGGCTACCTGCGCAGAGAATGAAGTGACTCTCCCTTTGTGTGTGTTGTTGTCAGAGATTCTCTTTGCTTTGCTGACCGGCCGTGTGTACTTTTAGTGCATGTTCATGCATGTGAGCGTTCCCCACTGGTTAGCTCAAGGCCGCTGCTCTGCACTGCTTTCATACCATCCCGACCGAGAGCGTCGTCGTGGAAACTATAGCACCCAACCTCTGGTTTCCCCTCAGGTAAACACTGTTAGCTCTGTCAGCACTTTCAATATAGTTTGCACTGTTAGCATCGTTAGCTATAAGCGGCCAGCTCTGCGTCGACATGTTAAGAGGCAATCAAAATGCTGCCAATCTCAGATCTTGCACATTTAACCATCATCAAGTTACAACTTGTACAACTTACAACCCCTAGAGTGACATATTAGAAAGTGGTGCCTTTATGATATAACATTCATCTGAGCTTTATTAATCCAAATGCAGGACTTCCAGATGTGAATCAGACAGAATACCGATATCTAACATACCTATGACTGCAGTCATTGTGTCTCAGCAGATACTCCATTACTCACTGTCAGCTGTAAACTTTAGCTGCAAATGGCATCATTACCACTGTCTGTCTCACAGCAGCTGAGCTTAAGGAAAGACTGGTTCAAATCCTACATGAAAGCTGAGCTGTTGGATGTACTATAGTGGATTTTTTTTACGAGCTTGCTGTAACAATACTGATACCGCTGACAATAGCTTGTGAGATTATTTGCACAGACTTCAGATTTGTCTGTTTATTTTTAGGATTTGAAGAAAAGGATATGAGCACAGGCACAAATCCCTGATGAAGTGAAGGGATCATTTTCTTCATCGAGACACTCTTGCTTTGTTCTGACGACAAGTGCTCTGTTTTTGACGAAGAAAAGAAATCGCTGAAATTCTACTAACCTCGTGACTTGGCGCTTTTCAGCTCATGACAGAGCAGAGGTTACGGCTAATCTCGGTCGACACGACCTCGCCCGCTGTGAAAGACATGTTGGCTCGGACTTGGCTGCGAGAGAGGGTCCTTTTCAAATCTCAGGTCAATAAGAGGAACTCTAATTGAAACAGACCAAAAGATCTGGCCGAGGGAGAAGTACCGTGTTATTAACTGATCTGTAGATAGACTTGTTGGCTTTTAAATTGAGAGGGAAAAGTGATGCTAGATAATCCATTGTTCCCTCTGGACACAAGACTGCCAGCCTGGCATCAACCCCAGCTACCCTATAGCCAGCAGGTCTGGTATCACCCATCGTGACCCAGACAGCAGGAGGATATAGGAGAGGTGAAATGCTCCCAGAGACAGCTCAAAGTATTCCACACTAATAACTTCACAGTTTTGATGAATTAAAACTTGACAGCGACTCACGCGGGGTCATGAGGAATAAATGCCCAGTGGTTGACAGTAAATATTACATACTCAGTTACAGACGGGAGTGTTTGTCTCTCTGCCCAGTGTCAAATGAGATAAATATAGTGCTATGTATGAGCATCTATATGGGATGTGTGTGTAAGTGGTCAAAGTGCCGCTGAAGAGACAGCATCGACTTGTGAGGATGATATGTGAGAAAGAGAGGCAGAAAGGGAAGGAGAGTCGAGCTGAGCTCGGCACAGATGGAATTCCAGGTCTCTGTTGGCACGAGATCTTTTCAAGTTTTAGAATCCTCCCAAACAAAAGAAAAATTGAGTAAACCACTGCAAAACGACACCCAGACAGGGATCCATGCGCTTAATTTGGCAGAACTTTAATTTCCCTCCTTGTAAAGCAATAAGTATGGGACATCACGGCGATGTCAATATAATATTGAAATGTATCCAGGGTGAAATTAGAGTGTGGAATTAATCAGTAACAAGCCAATATGCGGGTCCCTGATTCTATTTTCTGTACATAAGGCAACATAAATCATTGTGAACCTCATTAAATGCCGAGCAAGCTCGAGGTAAATTCCCAGGGAGGCCGCTTGGCTCGGAGCCACAGAATCCGCATGACTCTTTCCGGCCTCGGCGGGTCCTGGCAATGCAGAGACGAAGAGAGAGAGAGGGAGAGGATCAGAAAGTACTAGATATGGACGGAATCAGAAAGAGATGGATGACTGGGTCTTGAATGATGAGCAGCTCCTCTATCTCTCTTCAGCCACTGATAGAGACCGAGGGAACAGTGGACCTGTAGTGATCGCACTCTGCTCCAGACTCATCTTATATAATAAGCACTCCAAGCTTGCACTCACACTGTCAGCATATTTCACACAGTACCATTCTTTATTACCGTGTTTCTTTTATTTAGCATATGTTGCTATCACACTGTTGGGTTTTCTGCCTATGTGGATGTTATTGCTGCTTACATGCGATGTGGGCAAAATTATGAAGAACAGGAAAACCTCCTGTCAATCAGACAGCGTTCATGCATTATTCAAGTCAATTGCACCCATTTCCAGCCTTGTACTAACACCAGTAATATGCTACATTAGAGAGACACTCGATTACATTTGATTTTAAGTTTATACAGTATAGATTTGGCAGAAAGAGGCTCTGCTCTTTGACGGAGCTCTCGAAGCTGAAGACTAATAATCTCCTTTTGATAAACATGTGTAAACATTAAATCGTAGTTACATCACTAACATTGAAATAAGGATGAAGTTGGGGTGCAGGAGGGAGCAGCATGCGAGCGAGAGGTGGATTTCTTTTGTGAACAAAATGTAAATGAAGGCAGGACTTTGGAGAGTAAGTAGGATAAGCTCCCCGAGATAAAAATAAAGACAAAAATATTGTTTCAACCAAAACAAAAAGGGCTGCAGACATGCACTCACTGAAACAACATCAACTGATAGCGTGCAGGTATTTGCACCAGATACAAAGTGTACTGCTGCTTACTTGTGCGACATGCAAAAAGCTTTTTGAACAAATCCATAATCCTGTTTTTCATTACTGTGTAGATTTTGATTTGTGCTCTACTGTTTTCAATCTAAAATATATTTTCCTGCCTAAATCCTATTTCTCTGCTCTGCAGCTTTAATGTGACATTTGTGTCTTGGATGTGCTTGAATGACATTCGCTGAGTTATGAATAACTTTGCCAGTTTTTTGGTTTTAAATCAAGCGTTTTTTATTGATTTGTTATACAGTTTATATGCTGTGGATAAGATACCATCCGAGGGCACAGAAGCAGTTGTAAAATTACAATAACAACTCTCAGCAATTTGATCTTCTCCATTAATCACAAAAAGCTGGTGCCAAAACTAATTTAAAAAAACCAAAATGCTTATTTACAGTTTACCAAAGAACAAACCACAATATAAAAAAACGCCTTTCGGGAATCATTTGCATTCGGCTTTCCATGTTGCAATCAGCCAAGCAAAGACCCCCACTCTGTCTGTGATTCATCAAGAAGCTCCAGCCAGCCCACTCAGGTCAGCGTTTGCCCACAGAGAAACACCGAGATGGCAGCTTTCACTCAAGAGCAGATTATCTAACTAAAACGGAAGGAGTGTCACGATGTGTCACGTTCGGCCTCTCTGTGCCCCTCCTCAGCCACATTCCCCCTTCCTCAGAGACTATTAACAAAGGCCCCTCTGTTGCCATTTTCCATCCGTCCATCAGAGGCACTCGGACTTTCCCTCCTTTCCTAATCCCCAGCCTAACACACCCTACACGCCTCATCTGCTCTGTCTGGCCTTCCCCGCCCACCTCCTCACTTCCACCCCCCCAATCACACACCTGCTTCCCATTCCCTCTGATTACATCCAGCTCCACATACCGGTCTGCTGTCAGGTCGTTATCATCATTGCAATGTTTCGTGCCTGGTAACAACAGTTGTGTGTGTGTGTGTGTGTGTATATAT